>NC_053392.1:310049145-310384192 GCF_905171765.1 Bufo bufo
GCGTGAGTCCAGGATATTGCTCACCTCATACTCCTCACGATTGCCCACTTGGACCGGACGAGGCCGAGGAACCGAGGAAGTGAAACGATTACACACCAGTGGCTTCAACAGGGAGACATGAAACACGTTGGAGATCCGCATGCCAGGAGGAAGCGCAAGGGCATAGGCTACCGGGTTTACCCTGCGAAGCACTCGGAAGGGACCAACAAAGCGAGGCGCCAGCTTGGGAGTGGGCACTCGAAGGTTGAGGTTGCGGGTGGACAACCATACACGGTCTCCGACCTGGTAGGAAGGAGCAGGCGCTCGTCTGCGGTCAGCCTGGAGTCTCTGGCGCTGCGCAGAGACCTCAAGGGACTTCTGGATCAGTACCCAAGAAGCACATAGGACGGAAAGGTGATCCTCCACAGCCGGAATATCCTGGGGAGAGAATACCTCCGGTAACACGGCAGGTTGGAACCCATAATTGGCCATGAAGGGAGACGTCCCAGAGGAAGAGTTCACCGCCGTGTTCCTGGCAAACTCAGCCCAAGGCAGGAGGTCAACCCAATTGTCTTGGTGATCGGAGACATAGCAACGAAGGAATTGCTCCAAGGCCTGATTGGATCGTTCTGCGGCCCCATTGGACTGAGGGTGGTAGGCCGAGGAGAAGGAGAGATGAATCCCCAACTGGGAGCAAAAGGCGTGCCAGAACCTGGACACAAACTGACTCCCCCGATCCGACACAATCTCCTTGGGCAAACCGTGCAACCGGAAGACCTCCCTGGCAAAAATCGTGGCCAACTCTTGTGCAGAGGGTAACTTCTTGAGAGGAACACAGTGGCACATTTTGGAAAACCGATCCACAATCATGAGAATGACCGTATGGCCTCGGGATGCAGGGAGGTCCACAATGAAATCCATCCCCAGGTGTGACCATGGGCGCTCCCCGGTGGCTATGGGTTGCAGAAGGCCCAACGGAAGGTGCCGAGGGGACTTACTCTGGGCACAAACGGAGCATGCCGCTACATATGCGGCGATGTCGGAACGTAGGGAAGGCCACCAGAACAAACGTGAAACAGCCCAGGACAGCTGATTCTTTCCAGGATGCCCCGCGGTCTTGGAGTTATGGTAGGTTCGCAACAACCGAGTGCGCAACTCCTCAGGCACAAAACATCTGCCGTTGGGTCTCCCAGAGGGAGCACCAGATTGAGCCGCCAAAATCTGCTCACCCAGGGGAGAGGTCAGGCTGGTGCGAATGGCGGCCAAGATCTGATTCGGAGGTATGACCGAAGTCGGAATCGACTCCTCCCTGGACAGCTCGGAGTACTGCCGTGATAAGGCATCCGCCCTGATGTTCTTGGAACCGGGTAGGTAGGAGACCACGTAATTAAAACGTGACAAGAACAGAGCCCATCTGGCCTGACGTGGTGTCAATCTCGTGGTAGGTCAGATTCTTGTGGTCCGTCAGGATGAGGACCGGAACCACCGAACCCTCGAGCAAGTGCCTCCATTCTTTAAGGGCCTGCACGATGGCCAATAACTCCCTGTCACCAATCTGATAGTTGCACTCCGCGGAAGACAGTTTCCGGGAGTAAAACCCACAAGGAAGCAGAGGACCCTCTGGTGTTCTACGCTGAGACAGAAGGGCGCCTACTCCCGTCTCAGACGCGTCCACCTCGAGGACAAAGGGCAACCCAGGGTTGGGATGCGACAGAATCGGAGCCGACACAAAGGCGGACTTTAGAGCCTCAAAAGCTCGGATGGCCTTGAGCCGCCAGACCTGGGAATTACTGCCCTTCCTGGTCAGATCCGTGAGAGGCTTGGCTAGCATGGAAAAGTCCCTGATGAACTTCCGATAATAATTGGCGAAGCCCAAAAAGCGCTGCAGGGAACGAAGACCACTGGGCTGGGGCCACTGTAAGACAGCCGAAACCTTCTCAGGATCCATGGAGAACCCCTCGGCGGAAATGATGTAACCTAAGAAGGTTACCTGGGATCGGTGAAATTCGCATTTCTCAAGCTTACCGAACAGCTTGTTCTCTCGTAACCGTTGCAACACTCGTCTGACATCCAGAATGTGGGCCTCCATGGATTCAGAATATACCAAGATGTCATCCAAATAGACCACCACACACTGCTGCAACAGGTCACGGAAAACATCGTTGATGAATTCCTGAAAGACTGCGGGCGCATTGCACAACCCAAAGGGCATAACCAAGGATTCATAATGACCGGTCCTGGTGTTAAACGCGGTCTTCCACTCATCGCCCGCCTTGATCCTTACCAGGTTATATGCCGCCCTCAGGTCGAGTTTGGTAAAGACCGTGGCCCCTTTAAGGCGATCGAACAGCTCGGAAATCAAGGGTATCGGGTAAGCGTTCTTGATCGTGATGCGATTGAGACCCCTGTAATCGATGCAAGGCCTCAACTCACCGCCCTTCTTTTTCACAAAGAAAAATCCAGCCCCTGCCGGGGACGAGGATTTGCGAATGTGTCCGCGTGAAAGCGCCTCCCTCACGTACTCCTCCATGGCCTCATTCTCCGCTACCGACAGTGGATAGACTTTGCCACGAGGAGGAACGGCACCAGATTGTAACTCTATGGCACAATCGTATGGGCGGTGCGGAGGTAGGGCAACCGCGCGCACCTTATCGAATACATCCCGGTACTCCTCGTATTCAGGAGGCAACAGAGAGTCCGAGGAAGTACACAGCAACTTGACAGACCCATGGATGCAACTAGCCCCACACTGCGGTGACCACGAGAGGATCTCGGCCGATCTCCAATCGAAAGTCGGATTATGCTTCCGGAGCCAGGGGTACCCCAAGACCACCGAGTAGTGTGGAGACGAAATAACCTGGAGGCAGACCGACTCTCTGTGAACGGCACCAATGGCTATCCCCACTGGAAGGGTCTCATGAGTCACGTGTGGCGGCAGAAGGGGTCTGCCGTCTATCGCCTCAAGAGCCAGTGGGGAACCTCGAGCCTGCAGAGGAATGGAATTGGCGGCAGCGAACACACTATCAATGAACAAACCACCAGCACCAGAGTCCACCAACGCCTGGGTCGTCACCGAGCCCCCGACCCAGGAGAGGACAACAGTGATCAGTGGTTTGTCAACACGGGAAACCGGGGACGAGGAGACTCCACCCAAGATCTGCCCCCGACAGGATCTCAGGTGCGAGCGTTTCCCGGACGGTTCGGACATGCCAACCGAAAATGCCCACCGAGACCACAGTACATGCATCGGCCCTCGCGTCTCCGGAGTACCCTCTCCCCCTCGGACAGGCGAGCAAACCCCAGCTGCATGGGTTCACCCCCAGACAAGTCATCCCCAGGAGGCGTGGGAGGAGAGGGAGGCACGGGTGGGACAGCAAACGTAGGCACCAATCTGTTAGAAAAACTCTGCAGGCTCTCCTTAAAGGAAGGTCTCTCCCTGAGTCTGGTGTCAATCAAAATCAGGAAAGAAATAAGAGACTCGAGCTCCACTGGTAGGTCCTTAGCTGCAACCTCATCCTTCAAGGCATCCGAGAGACCATGAGAGAAAGCAGCGACCAGAGCCTCATTATTCCAGCCCACCTCTGCTGCCAGGGTACGAAACTCAATGGCGTATTCAGCTACGGATCGTGAACCCTGTCTGATGGACATAAGGAGCTTCGCAGCAGAGGCAGCACGAGCCGGCACATCGAATACCTTCCGAAGAGAAGCAACAAAACCGGAAAACTCGGCAACCACCGGATTGTTGTTCTCCCATAAAGGGCTGGCCCAGGCCAAGGCCTTGTCCGAGAGCAGCGAGATCAAGAAGCCCACCTTTGATCTCTCAGTAGGAAAGGCATGTGGCAGCAACTCGAAATAAATGCCCACCTGGTTAAGGAAACCTCGGCACTGAGTTGGCTCTCCCCCAAAGCGCTGTGGAAGAGGGGCAGAACCAGTCATACCCCGAAACATGGCAGGTGCAACAACAGGTGTCGGGGTAGACTCTGGCGCAACAACCGGAGCGGCAGTAGGAGCGGGCCCAGGAGCGACAACCGACCCATCGGCAACGGGAGCGAAATGAGCCGTGCGTTCAAGCAGGGTTTGCAACGCCACAGCGAACCGACCCAACAGGTGATCCTGCTGATCAAGTCTGGCAACCAGCGTGGGTAGCGAGGATGGCCCTGTACCGTCAGAATTCATGGCTTGGTCCTAATGTCACGGAACCATGAACCAGACGTACAACAAGAGATAAGTGAAAATAAGAAGGCTTTATTGAAAATAAAGCTGTAAAGCAAAAGTCCAAACGGATGGCGAAACCGAAGCAGAGTCTTTGCGAAGCCAGAGGTCAGGAACCAGAAGGGTAGTCAGACGAAGCCAGGATCAGGAACCAGCAGGGTAGTCAGACGAAGCCAGGATCAGGAACCAGCAGGGTAGTCGGACGAAACCAGGATCAGGAACCAGCAGGGTAGTCGGACGAAACCAGGATCAGGAACCAGAAGCAGCAGCAGTCTAGAAGCATGTGAACACAGGAGGACCAAGCAAGGAACTGAAGCCACAGACCTCCTATATATATGAGCTAGGCATCCAGCTCCTCCCAGTGGGAAGGAGGAGCCGCAGGGTGGGAGGCTACAAGAAACCCAGAAACCAAGATGGCCGCCAGCACATGTCAAACGAAGGAGAACAGCAAGAAGGTAAGACCATGACAGGCAGAGAGAGGCCAAGCAAGTTATAAGAACTTCTAAAGCGCAGGCAGAAGAAAAACTAGCTCAGTCTATGAAAAAAGGGGATAAGACATTCTTCAGATATATAAATGAAAAAGGAAATTAAAACAAGGAATAACTAAATTAAAAACAAAGGACGGAAGGTATGTAGAAGAGAATAAAGGGCTAGCCGACTGCCTTAATGAATACTTCTGTTCAGTTTTTACAAAAGAAAAAGGAGAAGGACCTCCACTAGAAAGAATGACTAATAAATCGTTTGATGCATGTATCTTTACAGAGGAAGATGTTCTAAGTTTGCTGTCTAAGGTGAAGACAAATAAGTCACAGGGGCCTGATGAGATACACCCAAAATTATTAAAAGAGCTTAGTGGTGAGCTGGCAAAACCGTTAACAGATTTATTTAACCAATCATTAGTAACAGGAGTCGTCCCGGAAGATTGGAAATTGGCAAATGTCGTGCCCATTCACAAGAAAGGTAGTAGGGAGGAATCGAGCAACTATAGACCAGTGAGTCTGACATCAATAGTAGGCAAATTAATGGAAACCCTATTAAAGGATAGGATTGTGGAACATCTAAAATCCCATGGATTGCAAGATGAAAAACAACATGGGTTTACTTCAGGGAGATCATGTCAAACAAATCTTATAGATTTTTTTGACTGGGTGAATAAAATAATAGACGGTGGAGGTGCAGTAGACATCGCATATCTAGATTTTAGTAAGGCTTTTGACACTGTCCCACATAGAAGACTTATCAATAAACTGCAGTCATTGAGCATGGACTCCCATATTGTTGAGTGGATTAGGCAGTGGCTGAGTGACAGACAGCAGAGGGTTGTAGTCAATGGAGAACATTCAAAACAAGGTCATGTTACCAGTGGGGTTCCACAGGGATCTGTACTGGGACCGATTTTGTTTAATATCTTCATAAGTGATATTGCAAAAGGCCTCGCTGGTAAGGTTTGTCTTTTTGCTGATGACACAAAGATATGTAACAGGGTTGATGTTCCTGGAGGGAAACGCCAAATGGAAAAGGATTTAGGAAAACTTGAAGAATGGTCAGAACTCTGGAAACTGAAATTTAATGTGGATAAGTGCAAGATAATGCACCTGGGGCGTAAAAACCCAAGGGCAGAATATAGAATATTTGACACAGTCCTGACCTCAGTATCTGAGGAAAGGGATTTAGGAGTAATTATTTCAGAAGACTTAAAGGTGGGAAGACAATGTAATAGAGCAGCACGAAATGCCAGCAGAATGCTTGGATTTATAGGGAGAGGTATAAGCAGTAGAAAGAGTGAAGTGCTTATGCCGCTGTACAGAACACTGGTGAGACCTCTATTTGGAGTATTGTGCGCAGTACTGGAGGCCATATCTCCAGAAGGATATAGATACTCTAGAGAGAGTTCAGAGAAGAGCTACTAAACTAGTACATGGATTGCAGGATAAAACTTACCAGGAAAGGTTAAAGGACCTTAATATGTATAGCTTGGAAGAAAGAAGAGACAGAGGGGATATGATAGAAACTTTTAAATACATAAAGGGAATCAACTCGGTAAAGGAAGAGAGCAAATTTAAAAGAAGAAAAACTACCACAAGAGGACACAGTTTTAAATTAGAGGGGCAAAGGTTTAAAAGTAATATAAGGAAGTATTACTTTACTGAGAGAGTAGTGGATGCATGGAATAGCCTTCCTGCAGAAGTGGTAGCTGCAAATACAGTGAAGGGGTTTAAGCATGCATGGGATAGGCATAAGGCCATCCTTCATATAAGATAGGGCCAGGGGCTATCCATAGTATTCAGTATATTGGGCAGACTTGATGGGCCAAATGGTTCTTATCTGCCGACACATTCTATGTTTCTATGTTTCTATGTTACAATGCATTCCAATACAGAAGTATTGGAATGCATTGGCTGTATGTGTAATACAGTGTGTATTACACATATATCTTCCTGCCTGTGAGATCTAGGGGGCTGGATCTCACAGGCGCTCCCCCGGGAAGGCAGCCCCATGCCTAAGGAAGGCATCGCGCTGCCTTCCATGCCATCGGGTCTCCGTCACAGCAGCACGGGGACCCGATGGCAGCTCCGATCCCCGCCCGACATCGCACGTGTCGCAGTCAGCGCTGACCACGGCACATCAAGGGTTAATGCGCCGGCATTGGTGATTTCACCGATGCTGGTGCATGCAGCAGGGGTCCGGCTATCAGTGACTGCCGGACCCCTGCCGCTGATCAGGCGGGCGCATCTCCTGCACCCGCCAGATCACCATGACGTACATGTACGTCATGGGTCCTTAAGGGGTTAATATAAGTGTAATATATTATAATAATATATCTATACATAAATATATATATATATTTGCAGTAGTGCTTTATCATAATGCTTTACTATTACCCAAGTGCATTAGTTTATATTTATCAGCATTAAAGTTTACTTGGCATGTACGAAAGAGGGTTTATAATAGAAGTATGTGAAAAAAGTAGTGTGCTGTAGTGATGTTGATGACCTTTCCTTAGCTGTTTGAAATGATCACATAGGTTGTGCAAGCGCTGTCCTCTTCAATGTTTAACTGCACGCCATCTAGCCATCAGGTGAATGTGACGTACAATTGTAATTACAATGCATTGCCTCTAGACGGCATGCAGTTAAACACTGAAGGGAGCGCAGCGTTCGCTAGAGTGCAGTGACCCCTTAAAACCGCTGATTGGCAGAGGTGCAGGGAGCTCCGTCAGTCTGATATTGATCACCTATCCTAAGGACCTAGCACATAACCCCTTTAAAGAAGTGCTTCATATTCAGTGCCCCAATGTGTAAGTGCACCTAACCAACCAGGCTTTCAGTGTTGGAAAATTCCACATATTTCATCTCAAGTTTCTACCGTAGTTCTTGCCTTTTGCAGTGTTTATAGATAAGCAAACAAAAAATGTTCTCAAAGGACTTGGAATAGTTTGGCTTTTACTTGCTAAAAGTTGGAAACTTTTCCTGTTTTGTATCTTTATAAAATATAATCTTCATCTTTCTGATTTAATCACTTAAACAACGTAGAATAAAAGAAGTAGAGAGCAAATATTGGAAATGATTTAAAAGACTGATAAATAATGTGGGTGTGCTTTCTGGCTGTCATTTACATTGTGATTGCTAACTTATTAATTGGAATATCTATTTCAATAGAAAAGCTGAGCAAAATTCAGCAGAACTTGTAAAATGTTCCACTAATTGCTTATTTGAGGCCAAACAGCATCTGTGGTTTGGCATATTTCTTCACTGCTGAAAACATATGGATTTATTGCTAATCCAAGGTACATGCATCATTCTAATCAAGTGGTATAATTTGTTAAATACTCACAATGTCTTGTCCTATCTCCAAGATGCACTTGTCATGTGAGTCTGTACATTCTGTCTGGAATTCTGTAGCTTTCTTTTTATTAACTTGTGCATAAAGTTACCTGTAAAATACTCCCACAACTTCTAAAGAAAGTGTAATAAGTTGTAAAAAGTTTCTTATAAAGTTCACATTAGCAAATCGCTAAGAGTCATATTGCACTGCCGATCTTCAGGCAGTGCGAGTTCCCATGGATGCACTTGTTTGCACCAGCCAGATTACAGTGGCTGATGCATATTGAATGTAGGAGGAACAATTCGTTCCACCCTCGTTCTGTTCTATTCTTCATCGCCAATACAACCCTGATTACACAGGCTAAAGCTAACTTAATGAGGGAGGAGCATGATTACATGGGGAAATGTGCTTCTGATAATCGGGCATTTTGTTTGTTCATCGGCTGATTGCTCAAATATAAGAGTCAGTTATCGGGAACGAGCATTCTTATGAATCCTTGTTCCTGATAATTTGACCCATTATCGTGCTGTCAAATAGGGGCTTTACAGAGGACACCATAATTGTGCCCTATTATTTCTATTCCAGCTGAATGGGACCAATCGGTCACAGCATTTTAAAATACTCTGCATTTAAGCGACATTGTTAAAAACATGGCCCTGGGCAAATGTATTCCTGATAACTTTTATAAAAGATGGAGGGCAAGCACATGCCAAAAGAACAATTTGCAAAAAAGATTTTTTCTTCTTTCTTTATGGAAGTGAAATTTTTTTCTATGTTTTTTTTTAAATGGCTTATTTTGCTTTCTGAACAAAATTTAATGTTGTGCTGAAAGTGAAATATCTTTCTCAAGTCCAATTCATGACATATTTTTCAAAATAAACAAACCAGCCACAAAATGATTTGCTGCTTTTTTTTGTAGCTGCCTTTCCAAGGTAATAGTTTTATTAACGTGTTCCTGCCAAAACAGAAATTATGTCTGTATGTCAGAATTCCTTTGAGCAAGATTTTATTTAGATTTGTGTTCTGACTCCTCTGAGTCTGGAAGTGATGATCTGACACCTTTTTAACTTCATCCATGTTGGCTACAAGGGCATGTTCACACGGCTGATGTGTGGTAAAAAAGAACTGAGAGGTCAATTCTTGCAGCAAATTCCACATGGAAACTGTGGCAAAAATCTTGGATTTCTGCTGCTGATTCAGTAGTAGATTGTCCTGGCCAAAAAAAATGCTGTCTGAGTATGCCTTAAAGCTGGAATCACACTTGCAGTTTTTTAAGCATTTTTTTAAGTTTTTTTCCCCAAACATTAAGTTTTTAGTGTAAAGTTTTCAACAAGGATACAAAGAAAATGACATAATCCCATTACAATTGCGGGATGAAATAAAAACAGAGGGTAGGGGCAGCAGGAGTGTACAAAGAAAGTAAAAGGGTAAAAAAAACATTGCAATGACATGCATCAGGAATTACAAAAGACAAGTTATAGATACTACGCAAATGTTAAAGTATCACACTTGTTGAAATGTAAATCAGGGTGACTTAATGGGAATATGATATATAGTAAATTATGACCACAGGGGAATACATGGAGTGTATAATACCATAAAGATCTAGCATTGCTAAAGGAAAAAATGATCTCCTTTAACTAATACAGTTTGTCAGGTAAGAGGCAGTGGTGGGAATTTAGCCAGACATCCCATCTACGTCTAAAGGGTTGTATCTTATTGGATGCACGTGCGAACATTCCTTCGTACCAGCAATTATTATTAACTTCTCTAATGATTCTTTGAAGTGAAGGGATAGATTCTTGTTTCCAACAGAAGGCTATTTTGAGTCTTGTCCTGAAAATAATATGGGCAATAATAGTTTGGTTGTGGTATGAGAAGTCGCTTAGTCCAATAGATAAAAGGGCTAGCAAAGTAGAAGGTTTAATTTGGGTAGTACATAGATGAGATATGAGGCCAAACACTTGTTTCTAAAGATTCTAAAGATTAAGTACCGCGGAACACGACCACCATATATGCATAAAGGAACCATCTTGTGAATCATATCTCCAACATTTAGGAGACACTTCTGGAAAAATAGTATTTAAGTACGTTGGGGTATAATACCAGTTATAAAGCCATTGATCAGGCGAAATAATTTTTTTAGTTTAAATAGGAAAAGAAACAAAAGGAAGGGAAAGTATAACAGAGAAGTATGTATACTTCTCCTTTCTACGGTATACAAATACTGCATAAAAAAACTGTAACTGTGAGGCTTGTTTTACAGCTTGAAAATGGCATTACTACAGAAGAAGTCACAATTTACTAATTGATAATGAGAGTAATATAGAAATACAAAGAGAGAAATATAAAAACTAAAAAACACCTTGAAATGATCTAAAAATAATAAGATAATTATAAGTACCACTGACATAATTTCCAACATGAAAAACTAAGTTATGCTGGAAAATTATAATAAAAAAACTAAATTACTTTAGAATTTACCTGTTTCTTATGGCATTGTCGACTTTTTTGTCCTTGCCATCTCGATGATAAGTAATATTTGTTCTTCTAAATACTTCTAGTCCATAAAATTGTTTTGCCCTGTAGCGAGCCTTCTGGATGTCTGCTGCTGATATTTGTCTAGCTGCTTATTAAATCCTAACATCTGTGTGTTTTTAGACTAATAACATTTAGTCGGTTTCTCCCTTTCCCATTTATTTTGCTCTCTCACATAGACTTGTGTATTCATCACATTTATCTTGCTGACTCTAAATCCTATGGCTCTTCTTTATAGTTTCAGTTTGTATATTCCAATTGTTTTGTTTGTATTGTGGTAAAACTTTTTCTTTGCTGTTCTGTTGTAAATCTTGAACCACAGCCTGCAAGTTTGGATGCTCTTGAATATTTGAATTGTTTCTGATACAATTGAAGATTTTATGTTGATCTAAAACAATGTTATATACAAGGTTGTTTCTTCACCTTTTAGAAGCCAAATGATGTATGTCAGATCTTTACATGTGAGTCCAGATATGCAAAACAATAAGTTAGATAATATAAGAACATATTTTGTGCACATTTTAACCCCATAAGGACCCATGACATACATGTACGTCATATCTGGACGAGATTTAAAGACTAGTGACATACATGAACTTCATAGTGATCGGGTGGGTTCAGGAGCTGCACCTGCCCAATCAGCGCAGGGGTCCAGGAGTCACTGATAGCCGGACCGCTGCTATATGCGCTGGCATCGATGAAGACATCGATGCCGGCGCATTAACCCTTGCACTGCGGCGGTCAGCGCTGACCACGGGATTTGTGGGATCCTGCCGGGTGCGGGGTGGCGGGGACCCGATGGCAGGGAAGGCAGCCCGATACCTTCCTTAGGCATCGTGGCTGCCTTCCGTGACAGCCTGTGTGATCCAGCCTCCTGTAATACACTTACAGCCAATGCATTACAATACAGAAGTATTGAAATGCATTGTAAAGGGGATCAGACCCCCAAAAGTTGAAGTCCTAGAGTGGGACAAAAAATAAAATAAAAAAAGAAGTTAAAAAATAAAGTTTTACAAAAAGTTTCAAGTAAAAAAAAGTGTCCTTTTCCCAAAATATAGTAAAAATTTAATTTTTTAAAAATAGAAAAAAAATATTAAAAGTTGATATATTAGGTATCACCACATCCGTATTGACCGGCTCTATAAAAATATCACATGACCTAACCCCTCAGATGAACACCGTCAAAAAATAAAAAATAAAAAAACTGTGCTAAAAAACATTTTTTTGTCACTTTGCATCACTAAAAGTGCAACACCAAGCGATCAAAAAGACATATGCCCCCCAAAATAGTACCAATCTAACTGTCACCTCATTCCACAAAAAAATAGCCCCTACCTAAGACAATCGACCAAAAAATAAAAAAAACTATGGCTCTCAGACTATGGAGACATTAACCCCTTAAGGACGCAGGGCGTATCGGTACGCCCTATTTCCCGAGTCCTTAAGGACTCAGGGCGTACCGGTACGTCCTAACTTGAAATCAGTATTCCGGCGCCCCAGGGGTTAATCAGAACGGGATTTCGGCTGAAATCATTCAGCCGGCATCCTGTGACAACGCCAGGGGGGGTCATGTGACCCCCCCGTGTCGGCGATCGCAGCAAACCGCAGGTCAATTCAGACCTGCGGTTTGCTGCGCTTTTTGCAGTTTCTGATCCCCGCGGTCCCTGACAGCGGGGATCGGAAACTTTTGAGTGCCTAAAATCAATATTTTTCACCCACCCCTGCACCCCTGCACGATTTGATGCCGGCGGGTGGTGCGGGGGGGGGGTGTCGCATGCGGTGGGGGCGTTGCGGGAGGCGGGCGGTGCGGCAGGCGGGATCGCGATCCCCCGCCCGCCTCCCCATGAATGATCGTTGGCTTCTAGTGGGTATACCAGGGTGCCAGCACATTGCTGGCACCCTGGTATAAACGGCTGACATCTGTGCAGATGTCAGCCGTTTAACCCTTTCCGTACGGACCGCTGTATGGAAAAAGTTAACTGTCATCGGTCAGGGAGCTCCCTCCCTCTCCATCGGGGGGCTGCTGTGACTTTGCAGCCCCCCGATGGAGAGGGAGAGAGCCCCCCGACAGCCCCCCTCAGCCCTGTGCTTACCCTTCCCCGTCTGCGAAGTTGTGGCAGACGGGGTAGGTTCCCATGGCAACAGGAACGCCTGCTCAGGCATCCTGCTGTCCATGGTGCTGAACAGATCTGTGCTAAAAGCATAGATCTGTTCAGTGTAAGTAAAATACAGTACAGAACAATATATATTGTACTGTACTGTATTATACAGACATCAGACCCACTGGATCTTCAAGAACCAAGTGGGTCTGGGTCCAAAAAAATGTAAAAGAAAAGTGAAAAAAGTTAAGATAAAGAAAAAATCATTCATCACTGAATAAAAATTAAAAAAATAAAATACACTAAACATATTAGGCATCGCCGCGTCCGTAACGACCTGATCTATAAAACGGTCATGTTACTTTCCCCGCACGGTGAACACCATAAAAATTAAAAAATAAAAACTATGAGAAAATTGAAATTTTGCCCACCTTACTTCCCAAAAAAGGTAATAAAAGTGATCAAAAAAGTCACATGTACGCCAAAATAGTACCAATCAAACCGCCATCTCATCCCGCAAAAATCATACCCTACCCAAGATAATCGCCCAAAAACTGAAAAAACTATGGCTCTCAGACTAAAGAAACACTAAAACATGATTTTTTTTGTTTCAAAAATGAAATCATTGTGTAAAACTTACATAAATAAAAATAAAGTATACATATTAGGTATCGCCACGTCCGTATCGACCGGCTCTATAAAAATATCACATGATCTAACCCCTCAGGTGACCACCGTGAAAAATAAAAAATAAAAATGGTGTAAAAAAAGCCATTTTTTGTCATCTTACGTCACAAAAAGTGTAATAGCAAGCGATCAAAAAACCAAGATAATCGCCCAAAAACTGAAAAAACTATGGCTCTTAGACTATGGAGACACTAAAACTTTTTTTGGTTTTAAAAATGAAGTTATTGTATAAAACTTACATAAATAAAAATAATTGTATACATATTAGGTATCGCCGCGTCCGCGACAACCTGCTCTATAAAATTACCACATGATTTAACCTGTCAGATGAATGTTGTAAATAACAAAAAAAAAAAACGTGCCAAAAAAGCTATTTCTTGTTACCTTGCCGCACAAAAAGTGTAATATAGAGCAACCAAAAATCATATGTACCCTAAACTAGTACCAACAAAGCTGCCACCCTATTCCGTACTTTCTAAAATTGGGTCACTTTTTTGGAGTTTCTACTCTAGGGGTGCATCAGAGGGGCTTCAAATGGGACATGGTGTCAAAAAAAACAGTCCAGCAAAATCTGCCTTCCAAAAACCGAATGGCATTCCTTTTTTTCTGCGCCCTGCTGTGTGCCCGTACAGCGGTTTACGAACACATATGGGGTGTTTCTGTAAACTAAAGAATCAGGGCCATAAATAATGAGTTTTGTTTGGCTGTTAACCCTTGCTTTATAACTGGAAAAAAAATATTAAAATGGAAAATCTGCCAAAAAAGTGAAATTTTAAATTGTATCTCTATTTTCCATTAAATCTTGTGCAACACCTAAAGGGTTAACAAAGTTTGTAAAATCAGTTTTGAATACCTTGAGGGGTGTAGTTTCTTAGATGGGGTCACTTTTATGGAGTTTCTACTCTAGGGGTGCATCAGGGGGGCTTCAAATGGGACATGGTGTCAAAAAAACAGTCCAGCAAAATCTGGCTTCCAAAAACCATACGGCGCACCTTTCCCTCTACGCCCTACTGTGTGCCCGTACAGTAGTTTACGGCCACATATGGGGTGTTTCTGTAAACGGCAGAGTCAGGGCAATAAAGATACAGTCTTGTTTGGCTGTTAACCCTTGCTTTGTTAGTGGAAAAAATATTAAAATGGAAAATTAGGCAAAAAAATGAAATTCTCAAATTTCATCCCCATTTGCCAATAACTCTTGTGCAACACCTAAAGGGTTAACAAAGTTTGTAAAATCAGTTTTGAATACCTTGAGGGGTGTAGTTTCTTAGATGGGGTCACTTTTATGGAGTTTCTACTCTAGGGGTGCATCAGGGGGCTTCAAATGGGACATGGTGTCAAAAAAACAGTCCAGCAAAATCAGCCCTCCAAAAACCAAATGGCGCACCTTTCACTCCACGCCCCGCTGTGTGGCCGTACAGTAGTTTACGGCCACATATGGGGTGTTTCTGTAAACGGCAGAGTCAGGGCAATAAAGATACAGTCTTGTTTAGCTGTTAACCCTTGCTTTGTTAGTGGAAAAAATGGGTTAAAATGGAAAATTAGGCAAATAAATGAAATTCTCAAATTTCATCCCCATTTGCCAGTAACTCTTGTGCAATACCTAAAGGGTTAACAAAGTTTGTAAAATCAGTTTTGAATACCTTGAGGGGTGTAGTTTATAGAATGGGGTCATTTTTGGGCGGTTTCTATTATGTAAGCCTTGCAAAGTGACTTCAGACCTGTAGTGGTCCCTAAAAATTAGGTTTTTGTTAATTTCTGAAAAATTTCAAGATTTGCTTCTAAACTTCTAAGCCGTGTAACATCCCCAAAAAATAAAATATCATTCCCAAAATGCTACAAACATGAAGTAGACATATGGGGAATGTAAAGTCATCACAATTTTTGGGGGTATTACTATGTATTACAGAAGTAGAGAAACTGAAACTTTGAAATTTGCTAATTTTTCAAAATTTTTGGTAAATATGGTATTTTTTTATGGAAAAAAATAAACTTTTTTGACCCAATTTTAGCAGTGTCATGAAGTACAATATGTGACGAAAAAACAATCTCAGAGCGGCCTGGATAAGTCAAAGCGTTTTAAAGTTATCAGCACTTAAAGTGACACTGGTCAGATTTGCAAAAAATGGCCAAGTCCTTAAGGTGAAATAGGGCTGAGTCCTTAAGGGGTTAAAAAATGCTTTTATTGTGTTAAATGTAAAGAAAATAAAGTAGACATATTAGATATTGCCGCATCCGTAACAACCTGCTCTATAAAAATACCAAATGACCTAACCCCTGAGGTAAAAAAGATAAAATAAAAATGGTGTCAAAAAAGCCATTTTTTGTCACCTTACATTACAAAAAGTGTAATAGCAAGCGATCAAAAAGTCATATGCACCTCACAATAGTGCTAATCAAACCGTCATCTCATCTCGCAAAAATGATATCCTACCTAAGACAATCACCCAAAGAATAAAAATAACTATGGCTCTCACACTATGGAGACACTAAAACATGATTTTTTTGGTTTCAAAAATGATATTATTGTGTAAATCTTAAATAAATAAAAAAAGTATACATATTAGGTATTGCCATGTCCATAACCTGCCCTATAAAAATATCACATGATCTAACTCCTCAGATGAACACCGTAAAAAAAGTTTAATAAAAAGTGTAAAGGGGGAATATTAATCACCAATATTTATGCAAATATCGATAATTAATATTCATAAATGGGAGGAACCATCTAGTGATAACTCCGCCCATTTATGCCTTTATATAACAATACTTTCGCTATGCTCTAAACTGATCGCTATGCTAGCTGCATGCGCCTTACTAACTTGCTACCGCTAACAAGTACACGCTACACAAAAGGGTATAAATATAACGGTGTTTATTAACACACTATAACAGTCTAATATTTGCTTATAATTATATATATCTATATCAATGGAATAGATATATATATTTATAGCAGCACACAGAAAGATGTAAACAACACACTAATACGGTTCTAACTACACTAACACATTCCCATATTCCACCCATAAACTAACTAGACAATTCACACATACAAGTATATTACAGTCCACCCCACCTGACTATTCACTGTCCCTACGGGGTACGACGAAGGGTTAAAAGGATTGTTTGCAGAGCAGAGGCATGCTCTACAGAGAAGGGACAACCAAGGCAGGGAACCAAGCTAATCCAGGGGTTAACCAGGGGAACTTAGCAGGGCAGGGTAAAGGGTTAGGGGAAGGGAGTGCTCAACAGAGCACAGAACGCTCTGTTCTGTCAGCAGAGCAGGGGTTAAGGACAGCAGCAATGCTGCTGGAGTTACAGTAAGGGGGGGGGGGGTTGTGGCCACCAGGGGTTAACAGGGGACTGGCAGTGAGGGGGTTACTGAAGAGGTCTGCCAGAGGTCTCAGCAGGGGTTCATGCTGAGGCAGGACAGCATATCAGGTGTTCTGTGCAGAGGGCAGCAGGACAGGGGTTAATCAGGAAGTGATACTTAGCCAGCCGGCATTCCAGAGGGGGGAAGGGGGGCTGATTGCTCCGTCCGTACAGCCGGCTGTTCAGAGCGCAGTTCAGCTCCTTGCTGCCTGCGTCCTTCCTGGAGGTGCTGTGAGGGGTAGGTGTCGGGGATCAGAGGGGTTCTGTGTCGCAGGATGCGGTCTCCACTCCGGCATGCAGGGGGTACTCCTGAGCGCAGAGCACAGCGCTCTGCTGGGCGGCAGACAGGGGTTCTCTATCCCAGTGCTCATCTTCAGGGGGGGGAACCGAACAGCTGCCACGTGGGAGGCCCTGACTCCCGGAGCACAGGACGCGCTCCTCTTCCAGGTGGGGGCCCAGATGAAGACTCCAGAGTGTCGGGGCCGCCGGATATTTATCCCCCGGCGGCCCGCACTCCCGCGCCACCAGGGGGCGCGCGCGCGCTCCCATCATCCACGTGGGCCGGCGCAGTGATATGACGTCACTGCGCCGGCCAGCACATCGGGGACGCGCTGCAGACAGGCGGGAGAAGCCTTTGATCTCCCGCCTGCTGCACCTCGCATTCCGGACAGTGCGATAGTAATCGCACTGTCGGAATGCACATAATAGAAGGAGGAGAGGCTTCTCCCCTTCTTCTATCATGTGTAATTATCTCCAGCGGCGCTGGGGATAATTACAACAAAGGGCTCAGATTCTGTTGAATCTGAGCTCTTTGTATCCATCAGGATGACCGGACCCTTGTCCGGTCATTCTGATGCAATTAGCCAGATTGCATCGGTGCGAATGCTTGGGGCACATTCACACCGATGCACCTGGTTTCAGTTGTAGGAGGGGGGGGGGGGGATATATATAATATACATGTGTATTGATGCTTGGGGCACATCCATACACATGTATACATTAATACATTCTAAGTGGGATTATATAAGGGGATATTCATATATATAAGGGGGCACAGATAATGAGGGGCACATTATTATATAAGGGGGCACAAGCCCCTACATCATAAGGGGGCACAAGCCCCTACATCATAAGGGGGCACAAGCCCCTACATCATAAGGGGGCACAAGCCCCTACATCATAAGGAGGCACATATTTCCCACAGGGGCCACCATGAGCCCCTGGGGATCACTAGGGACAGACGTGCGCAGATGCTGGGCACATTTGCGCACATCGTCCCATGATGCTATGGCCAATGTATGCACATATATACCATACATGCCCGCACGTGTTTGCAGGCATGCATGGATATATATGCATACATCTCAACCGTTCCTCAACAAAAAGTGTGTCAAAAAAGCCATTTTTTGTCACCTTACATCACAAAAAATGTAATACCAAGCAATCAAAAAGTCATATGCACTCTAAAATAGTACCAATCAAACCGTCACCTCATACCAAAAAAAAGAGCCCCTACATAAGACAGTCGCCTAAAAACTAAAAAAATAATATGGCTTTCAGAATATGGAGACACTAAATTTATTTTTTTTTTTTAAATGCTTTATTATGTAAAACTGAAACAAACAACCAAAAAAGTAGTCATATTTGGTATTGTCGCATCCGTAACAACCTGCTCTATAAAAATACCACATTATCTAACCTGTCAGATGAACATTCTAAATAACAAAAGATAAAAACGGTGCCAAAACAGCTATTTTTTGTTACCTTGACTCACAAAAAGTGTAATATAGAGCACCCAAAAATCATATGTACCCTACTTTTTTGGAGTTTCTACTCTAGGGGTGCATCAGGGGGTCTTCAAATGTGACATGGCAACTTAAAATTATTCCAGTGAAATCTGCCCTCCAAAAATCATATGGCGTTCCTTTCCTTTTGCGCCCTGCCGTGTGCCCGTACAGCAGTTTGCGACCACATATTGGGTGTTTCTGTAAACGACAGAATCAGGGCAATAAATATTGAGTTTTGTTTGGCTGTTAACCCTTGCTTTGTTAGATAAAAAAATGGATTAAAATGGAAAATCTGCCAAAAAGTTTAATTCTAAAATTTCATCTACATTTTCCTTTAATTCTTGTGGAACACCTAAACTGTTACTAACGTTTGTAAAATCAGTTTTGAATACCTTATAGGGGTGTATTTTCCAAAATGGGGTCACTTTTTTGGAGTTTCTACTGAATCAGGGTAATACATTTTGAGTTTTGTTTGTCTGTTAACCCTTGCTTTGTTAACGGAAAAAAATTATTAAAATGGAAAATCTGCCCAAAAAGTAAAATTGTGAAATTTCATCTACATTTTCCTTTAATTCTTGTGGAACCCTTAAAGGGTTAACAAAGCTTGTAAAATCAGTTTTGAATACCTTGAAGGGTGTAGTTTCTAAAATGGGGCCATTTATGAGTGGTTTATATTATGTAAGCCTCACAAAGTGACTTCAGACCTGAACTGGTCCTTAAAAAGTGGGTTTTGGAAATTTTCTAAAAGAAAATGTAATTTACAACATGATCCAAACATGAAGTAGATATATGGGAAATGTAAAGTAATAACTATTTTAGGAGGTATCACTATCTGTTTTAAAAGCAGAGAAATTGAAATTTTGGAAATTGCTAATTTTTCTAAATTGCTCAGATCAGGACCCCCCCTCATACTTAGATCAGAACCTCCCATGCTAAGATCAGACCCCCATGCTCAGTTCTATCATTTAAAAAAATCTCTTCCCTCTCCTGATCAGGCACTGGGCTCCTGCTCGGGCACCTGCTACTCTGCAGGTCTGACACGCTTTCCACTGTGACCTGATGAGCACAATGTCAGGTCATAATGCGTGCCTCCACGTACTACGTTCTCACACTGTGTGCATCAGGATGTATTGGAGAGTGAGCTGGAGCTGCAAAGTAGTAACAGTGCCCGATCAGGAAAAGACATCTGAGCATGGGGTAGAGAGTGAGCTGGCCTGACTGCTTCCTGGCTCCACAGCTAGAGCCGCACTTGAAGAAGCAAAGAGCCGCATGTGGCTCAAGAGCCACAGGTTGGCCACCCCTGCCCTAGACGTTAAATTATTGTATTCGGTGATAGAGGGCAATAAGGGATGTGAAGCTGCAAAATCATTTTTATGCCAATCCAGTTCTTATTTTACGGAAAAAATTGATTTTATAGGAGATTGCATTTTATTTATATTAAATAAAAATGAGTTTATATATGAGGGAGATTATTATCTGCAGACATGGGGGACCGCTATGGGGACGAGATTCGCTAACCTATATGTCGCCCAATGGAAGAATGATTGTATCTTCCGATCTGGGCTACTCGGTACGGATCACCTCCTCTGGCGCAGTTTTATTGATGATATTATTTGTATTTGGAAGGGAGGAGAAGAATCTCTTTTAAAAAATTTTGAGGTTATAAAAAAAAATTAATATTTTTTAGAATTGACTCCTACTGAAATTAATTTTTGGGGATTTAACAATTTTTATTGAAGAATGTACTATACCTACTATACCTACTAAGACTAACACCAACAGCTTTATCGCCATGACTAGTTGTCATCTGCCACAATGGCTATTAAATGTACCCAGAAGTCAGTTCATGCGCCTATATAGAAATTGTAGAAAATAAGAGGACTTTGAACAGGAAGCAAATATACTACAAAATAAATTTGAAATCAAAGAATACACCTGTGACCTCCTCAATAAACAAAGAGAAGTAGTGGGAAACATTGATAAACAAGTACTAATTGAGCATAATGTAGACAGTAATAAAATGAATAAACAAAATAATAGTGATAATACAACAATAATTTCTGCAATTATTTCAGGTTGCAATAATCAATCCAGTATACTTATAAATATAGTTAAAAAAAATACTGGGATATCCTCCGTCAGTATAAAATTATGGAGGGCAGATTCCAGAAAATCCCAGATTCCAGAAAAGCCTCAAATATAGGCAATATGATCGAACCAACTGTTAAAACAGTAAAAACAACGAGTAGTAATATAGGGATCCCATAAGGTTTTTTTCCTTGTAAAAAATTTATGAGCTGCCGAAAATTGGGTCGTACAAAACCGGTTTATGAAATAAAAGATAAAGAGGGTTTTTACAAACAGACAATAAAACAACATATCACACGTCATACTAAAGGGGTCAGATATTTAATAACATGCCCTTGTGAGAAATTTTACATTGGTAGAACCAAAAGACCCTTAAAAGAACGTGTAAGGGAGCACATATATAATATCGAGACACTATTCTGAGGTACATGGGGGGAAATGGAAAGGGTCCTCTGTATGTGGTATTGAGAAAGTTGCAGTGAGTATAAGAGGAGGAGATTTTCAATCTTAATAGTCTAGCTCTGTGGGGCATCAATAGTGAGGTCGAATTGTTTGTTTTTGACAACTAAAAAGGTCACAAATGTGCATACCCAGACAACTGACATGGATTTGTATAACTCCACCCAGGAACGATTGCATAACTCCACCTAGGACTTATATAGAGGAGCAGTAATGGGAGAATCGTATCCCTGAGGAAGAGAAGCGATACTTCGCGAAACGCATTGGATTTTTTCCCCCATTTTAGCTTTCGTAGCTGTGCTTAGGTGACGTCACCCCACTCCATAGTGTGCGCAGAAACAATACTGCTTTTCATATTGCAATTATTTTAGTCGGTTGCGGTACCGACAGTTTCTTGCAGCACTATCAGTCCGCATTGCAAAATAGCGCCAGTGATCACCTCCACTGACGAGCAGACGATTGTCGAGAAGGAACACTTCTTTCCTGACAACCATCTGCCTTAACACTGGCGTAACTATAGGGGTCGCAGCGGTAGCAGTTGCGACCTGGCCCCTAAGCCAGGGGGGCCCAGAGGGCCCCCCTTGCCAGTGGTACTGTACTTTTCCCTTTATAGGATGCAGTGCATCTTATAAAGGGAATACTAGTGAGCGCTTCCATAATGGAAGCGCTCACTAGTCTGCAGGAGGAGGGGGAGAGAAGCGCTGTGAGCGATGTCCAGTACTTACCCCTCCTCCTGCTCGCTCTTCTCAGGGCCCGCGCTGCTGTGTCCTGGCTGCCCGCAGCGTCAGGACGTACAGAGAGCACTCTGACTCTGGTCTGGAGTCTTCTATGGGGGGTCAAGAGGTCTGACTGGGGGGTCAGGAGGTCTGACTGGTGGGTCAGGAGGTCTGACTAGGGGTCTGGAGTGGTCTAATGGGGGTCTGGAGGTCTGACCGGGCGGTCTGGATGACTGTCTGCGGAGTCTGGAGGTGTGACTGGGGGGTCTGGAGGTCTGACTTGGGGTTTGGAGAAGTTTAATGGGGGTATGGAGGTCTGACTGGGGGGTCTGGAGAGGTCTAATGGGGGTCTGGAGGTGTAATGGTGGTCTGGAGGTCTAATGGGGGTCTGGAGGTCTAATGAGGGTCTGGGAGTCTACTGGGGGTCAGATATGGGGGTCTTGAGGTCTAATGGGGGTCAGATATGGGTGTCCTGAGGTCTAGTGGGAGTCTGGAGCTCTAATGGGGATCTGATATGGGGGTCTGGTATGAAGTCTGATATGTGGGTCTGGAGATCTGGTCTGGAGGTCTGATATGGGGGTCCGGAGGTCTGATATGGGGGTCTGGAGGTCTAATGGGGGTCTTATATGGGGGTCTGGAGGTCTAATAGGGGTCTTATCTGAGGTCTGATATTGGGTCAGGGTCTTACATGGAGGTCTAATGGGGGTCTGCTCTGAGGTCTAAAACTGGGGTCTTATATGGGGTCTGAAGGGGTTAGGTTGAGAATTTGGCATGGCGGGGGGGGGCTTTCAATATTTGCCTCATGCAGCGGAAAAGCTAGGTGCACCAATGCAGAGTGAAGGGGTGGCCCAAGCTGAACTCTTGCGCCAGGGCCCATGGGCCTTAAGGAACAATGTTAAAAAGACATGCAGAATGAGAGTTGGCTCTTAATTTTATTCTGCAGCTACCGGCTATTTCTTTACTAGGTTGGGTCCTCCAAGACTTTCACTTTGCAGAGGTTGGTATGACTTGTTTTTCATAAACACAAGCTATGGGTATATGTTCTCATTGCATCTTGCACTACTTTATCAACTTGTGGATTCTTAGATGCTGTATCCTACATAAGATATACTTTCTTTAGGCAATGCTTTTTATATATGTTTTGCCATTCTGGTTGTTCATTTGATATATGATAGTTGTTTCAATACTGTATATAGCCTGGGATACCTGCCACGTTTGCTTTTTCCTTTAAGGGGTTGTTCAGAATCTACATATAGCTGAGCTATGCACAAAATAGCTGACCAGTATCGGATTGGTGGAGATGTGACAGCTGCCCGGTGCTGAGACAAAAACACAGTGGACAAAGCTGGAAGTAGAAACCTCCATCCACTGTGTAGTAACTGTGCCGGGTTACTGCAGCTCAACTCCCATTCACTTTAATATATGATTACTGTACTGTTATTATGCTACTGTACATTAACATTTAATCTATGCATAATTTGAACTGCGGACTCATTTTAAAAGGGAACCTGTAATCAACTTTATGATGACCTCACAGAGGGCAGCGTAAAGAAGTGCCAGACACGCAGATTTCAGCTCTATTTAATTCATGAGCTAAAAGTTGCAAATATGGCTCAGTGATTTTTTTGGGCTTATTTTTTTCATAAAATTTTTTGGGACATTCAGCATTTTTACACCGCTTTCTGCAGTTTTTAAAAGCAGGTGGGAAAGTGGGCATAGTTAGCTATACTAACTAGTTTAACTACAGATTTATCAGCCTTGACTTTTTAAAAAGTTGCAAAAATTGTCTTAATCTTACTCCAGTAAAGAGGTGACGTAGAAGGTGGAGTAACATCTCAAGACAGAAGTGTTAGGCCTCATGCACACGACCGTAGTTATGGTCCGCATCCGAGCCGCAGTTTTTGCTGTTCGGATGTGGACCCATTCACTTCAATGGGGCCGCAAAAGATGCAGACAGCACTCCGTGTACTGTCCGCATCCGTTGCTCCGTTCCGAGGCCCCACAAAAAAAATATAGCATGTCCTATTCTTGTCCGTTTTGCGGACAAGAATAGGCATGTCTACAATGGGCCGCCCGTTCCATTTCGCAAATTGCGGAAGGCACACAGACGGCTTCCAATTTTTGTGGATCCCTGGTTTGCGGACCGCAAAAAATGGCACGGTTGTGTGCATGAGGCCTTAGTAGGATGCACCAACTTTATCAAGCATAGTACAAAACTGATGAATTTGTCCCAAATTCCAGCACTGCAGACTCCTGCAAAACTGACTTCAAAAATTCACTTTCTTTGATTTTGGCCACTGCAAACTGTATAACAATTTGTCATTGTATTAAAAGGACAAATAATTTCTGTGATTTTGTGTTCTTCTTGCTTCGCTTTAATCTGTAAATTGCTAAGAATAATGATAATGCTTTTATATTTCTGCTAACTTAGGCACAGAATAATAGAAAATAATGAATCCCCTTGTATTAATGACCAGAACAATGTTATTGAAGTTTAGGGCTTTCTCAAAAAAGCAATAAAACAAAGACTCTGTTGCTCCTCTGGGAGTCATTAAAGTGTTAATGAGAACATAAATTAACGGTACTTTATAAATCAATTGAATAATACCTTTAGGGCCACAAATAAAATATAAGCATTGGTAGTTTGTTTTGTGAAATGCCTATTAACAAAACCTGGAAGTCAGTTGTGCTATCACAGGCTATTTTTCTGGCAATGCTTACTAATACTGTAATCTCTTCTAATTATTCACTTCAAGAATTCATCATTTGGAATAATAAACTTCACTTCTTCACTTTTTTAATTTCCTGTGCAAATATCCTGTCACACGTGTCAAATAGTACCGTTAATCTGATGTGTTGCCAATCACTGCCCAACAAAATCAACTTTTACAGTAAACTTCTGCAGTCTTGCGATGCAGTTTTTGGCTGCTTGACTTCTACAGGTGAAACAGGTTCTGTCAGCTTGTTCCACCTGTAGGAGACGGGAGGCCAAAAGCCATGGTAATTCACAGTATAAGGCCATTTGCTGTCCATGGTCTCCACGGATCGCTCACATATCCATTTAATGTGTGTATTCCGTTAATGTGTGTATTCACACATGGTCCGTTGTGACCGCTTGGAAGCATGACCTATTTTGCTCATGATTACAGATCCCTCACATACGGGTCCAAGAAAACCACAGACAAAACAAAAAATGCCATCCGTGTTTGGTTCATGGTTTTCACAGATCGTTACTAGAAAATGTTCTGGAAACTAATTTTCAGTCTATCAGTTTCCACAGATCAAACATAAACAAACCACATACAGTATCATGGACGAAACACGGACCATGCCGTTATGGACATACCACAGACGTAGAAGTGTGAATGAGATCTTTGTTTGGGGCTACATGGCGACATGAAGATCACATTGCCGCATTGTGACATTGCATCTAACAATTGTCAATGGGGTCGCAATGCAATAGGCAACATGCTGCGAATGCGACATGACAATAGCAAAACATCCAACACTTTTGGATTTTGGTCACAAGTGGCATGCAACTTTGCCATGATAGACCACAATGCAAGTCGCATTCGACGTATGACTTGCCTGTGACTTTTCTACATCTTGGCTGTGATTTTACTGTGAAATCACGGCTCTAAAATAGTTGCGCAACATCAGGTTGCAGTCAAGTTGAACAAATACTTTTGGTTTTGCAACTTTTCTTGCTGTTGCATAACACATGTAGCCACATAACCCCAACTTAAAATGTGTGGTTTTGCCATGTGATAACTGCCTCCATGGCAGAAAGATGGTGCTATTCAGCACAGGTAAAAGTACCCTCACAGCTGCATCAGTCAACAATGCATACAGTAAATCAATGTGATATTCCTATTTTTCTCTCAGTTAGTGTAAGAAGTATCTCCACAGTGTACCACATATTTATAATTTAGTTATGCAAATGACAAGATGAGTATATGTGCTCAGAGACAGAATTACTCCATTACTCAGGGGACTTTTAGCGGGGTCAGTAGATGACTGCATTTCACTAATTAAGCAGTTACATTCTAACTGGCAAACTGGCATACAAACTACAATTATTGATTTCTGCACAGTGATAAAGCCATTCATTTATACTTCAGTGTACATGGCTTCTATTAGAATAAGGGCTAGAGATGAGCAAATCAATTCTAAATGAATCAGATTTGTCAGGGTTTTCACAAAAATTCTTCTGCCAAGCAAATATAAAGTTTTGGTGATTAGCTTTGGACGAATCATGCAAAATGGCACTTGCCCTAGCGGAGCCTTGGCTGGCGTTCTTGCCCCAAATGCTTAGTAAACAGCCTGACAACCAATCAGGAAGAAGGATATTGGCTGGTGTATTAGCCTCTGTGCTAGCTGTGAAGCACAGATGCCTTTGCTATTGCCCCTGATGTGATAGGATGTGTCTGCCAATGAGACACTAATTGCAGACACAAGTCAGTCATCTTAGGGTCTTGCAGGGATAGTGTAGGGATATATTTGGTTAGTGGATTGAATTAGTATGTAGAAAGTCAGGTTTTTCCAGTAGGAAGAGCAAAGAGGCAGTTGAGATGTTTATGTCTTGCACTGCCTGCACAAAGATATTTTTTTTCCCCATGCATGAGCCAGCCTTTTTTCCCTGTTACAAAGCTTAGATAGATCATAAATGTTTTATAGGCATATTCACAGTACCACCAGCAGCATATATTTTGTTGGATATGCTATGCAATTTCGCCACCATTTATAATTGCGCAATTCAGGGCATTTTAATATGTCAATACCAGTGTACAGTGTGTTCATAGTAAAGGACATTTCATTGCGTTTATGTTTCTTACAAGATAAAAACCTTTAAATTTTGCTGCCATTTATAAGTGCACAATGCAGCACATTTTAGTGCTTCACTACTATTGTGTTTGTAGCAGAGGATGTTTAATTGCACCTGTGTTTATTACAAAAAAAATAAAATGTTTCAGTTTTGCTACTATTGCAAGCACTGGGTCCAATTATAGTCAGTGTGGTCTGGCGGAACAGCCTGCCAGGTTGACTTTAATGCTAGTCTGAAACTAACCTAACACAGCAGTTCAACTTGGCAGTAACCTTTGCTATTTAAAATCAATGAATAGTGATGGACGAACATCTGCCGGGTGCAGTTCGCGAACGCGATCGCGCGAACGCAATCAAATGTTCGCGAACCTCAAGTTCGCGACGGGTCCCATTCATTTTAATGGCAGGCGAACCTCACAAACCCTCAGCTCATATTTGCATATTTGCAGCCAAGAAATAATTACTGCAATAGTCCCACAACATGGACAGTGACATACCAGATGTATTATTCGAATTTGCAATCTCCATTCATTATTTTTTTCAATGCGAAATATCGGCAATATAATTTTCGCGTACGCGCCTGTGCAAATGCACTATACAGTACCCAAATGCACTATAAAGAAAGTATATTGGTATATAACACCCCACTTCAATCTGTTTTTTGGGGGGACGACTGGTATATCACACCAGTAGAAATTATTTGTTCCAATAACGGTTGTCCCTCTATATACCTGCAGTATCGCAGCAGAACCGCACACAACTGCCGCACAATACAAATGCACTATAATATACTTTCTAACATAGAAAGTATATTATAACATTGTACAAGGAAGGCAATCCATTAGAGTATACATGAAGATAAAACGTAACCTTTAATAATTTTACTGTGAGGGTCCATTCACACGTCCGTAAGTGTTTTGCGGATCCGCAAAACACGGACACCGGCACTGTGCATTACGCAATTTGTGGACCGCACATAGCCACCACTATAATAGAAAATGCCTAATCTTGTCTGAAATTGCGGACAAGAATAGGACATGTTCTATATTTTTGCAGAAACGGAAGCACAGATGCGGAAGTGCGGATCCGCGGATGCGGACAGCACATTCTGGCCCCATTGAAAATGAATGGGTCTGCACCCGTTCCGCAAAATTGCGGAACGGATGCGGACCCATTTTGCAGACGTGTGAATGGAAAAGATATCCCTCAAAATGAAAATAAATGAAATTATTAAAGTTAACCAAAAAGCATAGATGTGGTAGGCAATAACAAGTGCTCGGCGGCACCAAATCAGAAACCATATGTCCTACCACTATCCGGGGGGTTCCAGTGCACATTGATGAATCCAGGAGGGAAAGAAAATAAACATCCATCCCTGGGCTAGATGATGATTTGGTATTGAAGGACAGGGTGGGCAAAGAACTGTCCCTGATATTGCCCTACAGGGGGGTGCTATTTTGGCCCTGATAGCCTAACCACAGACCACCCGCCCTGATAAAAGCGACCCCGTCCGGAACCATACCCTATATAAAAATGGCCCTAGTAAGCCCCTAGTCCCTAGGCCCCTGAATTCCAGGCAGTGGCGGATTACAATAGGGACGTTCGGGTCGGCAGCCCCGGGCCCAGCACCGCTGGGAGGCCCAACGCTGACCCGAACGCCCACATACTGCGGCGGGGCACGGGAGCGCATAGCTCCCTGTCCCGTCCGTGATCACCGCCATAGGCTTCAGGCCTTGTAGGCCTGAGGCCTATGCGGTAGAGAAATCCCGGCGCAGGCGTGCGTGATGACGTCATCATCGCGCGCCTGTGCCGGGACGCAGCACTGTGACGCGCCTGACTCATCCTGGCCTGGCCCTGGACATAGGTGAGTATTTATCTTTTCATTTTTTTGTTCATTTTTTATTTTTTTATTTCATGTGCCTACTTGGGGGGGGGGGGAAGTGTGGGGGCAAATTACTATATGGGGCAGTGTGGGGACAAATTACTATGTGGGGGCAGTGTGGGGGCAAATTACTATGTGGGGGCAGTGTGGGGACAAATTACTATATGGGGCAGTGTGGGGACAAATTACTATATGGGGCAGTGTGGGGACAAATTACTATATGGGGCAGTGTGGGGACAAATTACTATATGGGGCAGTGTGGGGGCAAATTACTATGTGGGGGCAGTGTGGGGGAAACTATTGTGTGGGGGCAGTGTGGGGGAAATTGCCATGTTCGGACAGTGTGGGGTAATTTCTATGTGGGGACAGTGTGGCGTAATTTCTATGTGGGGTAATTGCTATGTGGGGGCAAATTACTATGTGGGGGCAGTGTGGTGGAAATTACTATGTGGGGGAAGTGTAGTGGAAATTACTATGTGGGGGAAGTGTGGTGGAAATTACTATGTGGCGGCAGTGTAGGGCAAATTACTGTGTAGGGGGCAAACTACTATATGGGGGCAGTTTGGGGGAAATTACTGTGTGGGGGCAAATTACTATGGGGGGATTACTATGTGGGGGCAGTGTGGTGGAAATTACTATATGGGGGTGTTGCTATTGGGGAGGCACTGTAGGGGCAATTCTATTATTTCTGGGGACACTATACAGGGATTATTGCCTGGAGCACAATAGAGGGTGGTATTATTACTGGGGGTCTCTAGGGGACATTATAACTGCTGTAGACACTATAGGAACATTTGGGGTAATTTATCAAACTGGTGTAACGCAGAACTGGCTTAGTTGCCCCTAGCAGCCAATCAGATTCCACCTTTCATATTTGACAGCTCTTTTGGAAATCCAGTTCTACTTTACACCAGTTTGATAAATTACCCCAATTATGTCTATTAGGGTCACTATTTTTTCAGCAGTATAGTTCCAGGATGGCAGGATGACACTGTGGGGACACCAGGATGGGGAGGTTGATGGTAAAATTGAGAAATCTAACGTGTCTGTGTTACAAACTGTAGAGACGAGATGCGGCTGAAAGAATTTGCCATGGTGGTCTGGATCAAATGGAGGAGAAGAGGAAAGAGAAGGTCTACATGACAGGAGATGTCACTGGATGTAAGAGGTATGTGGTGCTGTATTCTCCTCCATGTCTTTTTTATTACAATTATATGTATTTTAAATTTGGTGACCAAATTTTTCAGTTTAGGACCCAATTTGGGGTATTTTTTTTTTTAGTCTGAAGATGTCATATGGCCTAAGAAGAGACTGTTGGCGCCCATGAAGCACCGCAGCCTCTTCATACAAAAAAAAAAAAACTAAAATGGAGGGGGAGGGGGGGCCCAAGTTGGGTAGACAGCCCCGGGCCTATCATGCACTTAATCCGCCCCTGCTTCCAGGTGATCACTATATAGATCTATGTGTTTTTGACTCATTATAAAAGTATATTATAAGTATATTGCACCCCTCTGTGTATCACACCTATCGATAGCACACCTATACTAGTCCTTAAAATGACTTTTGTGGCTATATTAGCTAGCGTTTGGTGTCCCTAACCGCCTGTCCCTGCTCCACACAGCAACCTCTCCCTACACTGGCATAACACTGAATGTAAAATGGCGGCCAGATCAGGTTTATTTATAAGGTAGGGGGTATGTCCATGTGCTGAAATGTCTCAATTGGCTGTCCTGTACCACCTGATGGATGTGTCATGGGTCAAAGTTCTTCACAATGTAAAAGAATATGGCGGGAGCAAATTTATCCATATGTTCGCATGATCGGCGAATCGCGAACACACAAAGTTCGCCGCGAAACGACCGTATGGCCATCTCTATCAATGAACTCTCTGGTGCCTCTTGCACTTTTCTCTTCTTTCAGGAGGAGGGTGTCTTCATATGTGCTAATCTCATATCAGTCTCTCTCACTGGTGCAGTCACCTGTATACACGTTCTCTTGCCTCATCAACTAACAGCATACTCTTTCCCAGTTTGAGTATCTCCACTTGATCTTGACCAGGCTATGGCCCACAATGTTCACTCAAATCAGCACAAGATACCACGTAAGGTCCCTTCTGGTGACACTTAACCACTTCCAGACCAGGCCATTTACCCTACTTCATGAACAAGCCTAATTTAGCAAATCTGACGTGTCACTTTATGTGGTAATAACTTTGGAATGCTTTTACTTATCAAAGCCATTTTGAGATCGTTTTTTCGTGACACATTGTACGTCATGTTAATGGTAAATTTGAGTAAATATGTTTTGAATCTGTTTCTAAGCCAAATAGTGATACTTCATAAAATAGTTATCAATTAACATTCACCATATGTCTACATTAAGTTGGCATCATTTTGATAATGTTATTTTATTTTTTTAGGACGTTTCAAGAAAATTTCCCAAATTATTTTTTATAGACCCATTCAGTTCTGAAGTCACTTTGAAGAACTGACATAATAGAAACCACCCATAAATTACCCTATTTTATAAACTAAACCCCTCAAACTATTCAAAACAGATTTTAGAAATGTTGTTAACTGTTTAGGTATTCCACAGGAAGTGAGTGACATTTCACTTTTTTTTTTGCAGATTATCCATTTTAATCTATTTTTTCCTTGCTACCATTTATAAGTGCACAATACAGCACATTTTAGTGCTTCAATACTACTGTGTTTATAGCAGCGGATGTTTAACCCTTTCTACCCATGGCTAGTTTTCACCTTTCTGCCCAGGCCATTTTTTGCAAATCAGACATGTGTCACTTTATGTGGAAATAACTTTAAATTGCTTTTACTTATCCAGGCCATTCTGAGATTTTTTTTTCCGTCACATATTGTATTTCATGACAGTGGTAAAATTGAGTCAAAAAATTTTCATTTTTATTTATTAAAAAATACCAAATTTACCAAAAATGTGAAAATATTAGCAAATTTCAATTTCTCTACTTTTATAATAGATAGTAATAACTCCAAAAATAGTTATTACTTTACATTTCCCATATGTCTACTTCATGTTTGGATCATTTTGTGAATGCCATTTTATTTTTTGGGGACGTTAGAAGGCTTAGAAGTTTAGAAAGAAATCTTAATATTTTTCAGAAAATTTCCAAAACCCACTTTTTAAGGACCAGTTTAGGTCTGAAGTCACTTTGTGAGGCTTACATAATAGAAGCCACCCAAAAATGACCCCATTTTAGAAACTACACCCCTTAAGGTATTCAAAACTGATTTTTACAAACTTTGTTAACCCTTTAAGTGTTCCAGAATTTGACTTTTTTGGCAGATTTTCCATTTTAATCCATTTTTTAATCTAACAAAGCAAGGGTTAACAGCCAAACAAAACTCAATATTTGTTGCCCTGATTCTGTAGTTTACAGAAACACCCCATATGTGGTCGTAAACTGCTGTACGGGCACACGGCAGGGCGCAGAAGGAAAGGAAAGCCATGTGGTTTTTGGAAGGCAGATTTAAAAAAATGTTCACTCTTATGTAGGGGCTCATTTTTTTCGGTATGAGATGATGGTTTGATTGGTACTATTTTAGAGTGCATTTGACTTTTTGATCGCTTGGTATTACATTTTTTGTGATGTAAGGTGACAAAAAATGGCTTTTTTACACACTTCTTATATAATTTTTTTTACGGTGTTCATCTGAGGGTTTAGGTAATGTGATATTTTTATACAGCAGGTTCCTACGGACGGGGTGATACCTAATATGTATACTTTTTTTTATTTATTACATTTTTAGTGTCTCCATATTCTGAGAGCCATAGTTTTTTTTTACTTTTTGGGAGATTGTCTCATTTTTTGCGGGATGAGATGATGGTTTTATTGGTATGATTTTGAGGTGTGTATGACTTTTTGATTGCTTACTATTACACTTTTTATGGTGTTCATCTGAGGGGTTAGGTAATGTGATATTTTTATACAGCAGGTTCTTACGGACGGGGTGATACCTAATATGTATACTTTTTTTATTTAGAAGGTCTCATTTTTTGCGGGATGAGATGACAGTTTTATTGGTATGATTTTGAGGTGTGTATGACTTTTTGATTGCTTGCTATTACACTTTTTGTGATGTAAGGTGACAAAAAAAAGGCTTTTTGGAACTGTTTTTTTCTTAATTTTTTTTTTGCGTGTTTACCTGAGGGGTTAGATCATGTGATATTTGTATAGAGCAGGTTGTTACGGATGTGACAATACCTAATATGTATACTTTTTTTTATTTGTTTAAGTTTTATACAAAAATATAATTTTTGAAACAAAAAAAATAATGTTTTAGTGTCTCCATAGTCTGAGAGCCATATTTTTATTTTTATTTTTTGGCGATTGTTTTATGTAGGATATAATTTTTGCGGGATGAAATGTAAGTTCGATTGGCACTATTTTGGGGTGCATATGACTTTTTCATTGCTTGCTATTACACTTTTTGTGATGTAAGGTGACAAAAAATGGCTTTTTTGACACCGTTTTATTTTTTATTTTTTTACGGTGTTCACCTAAGGGGTTAGGTCATGTGATATTTTTATAGAACAGGTTGTTAAGGACGTGGCAATACCTAATATGTATACTTTTATTTATTTATTTAAGTTTTACACAATATCTTTTTTGAAACAAAAAAAACATGTTTTAGGCTGGGTTCAGACCTGAGCGTCTTTGATATGCGCGTTTAACGCGCGTTTTTGACGCGCGTTTTTGACGAGCGTTTTTTGCAATAGTAAACGCGCGTTTGACGCGCGTTTGTGTGATTGACTGCAATGTCCTATGGCCACAAACGCGCGTCAAAACGCCCCAAAGAAGCTCAAGTACTTGTTTGAGCGTAGGGCGTTTTACAGCGCGTTTTTCAGCGCTGTAAAACGCTCAAGTGAGAACCAGGGCCATAGGAAAGCATTGGTTTTCATGTGTTGAGCGTTTTACAGCGCTGAAAAACGCGCTGTAAAACGCTCAAGTGTGAACCCAGCCTTAGAGTGTCCATATTCTGAGAGGCATAGCTTTTTTATTTTTTGGCAATTGTCTTTAGGTAGGGTATCATTTTTGCGGGATGATATGACGGTTTGATTGGAACTATTTTGGAGTACATATGACTTTTTGATCGCTTGCTATTGCACTTTTTGTGATGTAAGGTGACAAAAAATGGCTTTTTTGACACAGTTTTTATTTACATTTTTTTACGGTGTTCACATGAGGGGTTAGGTCATGTGATATTTTTATAGAACAGGTCGTTAAGGACGTGGCAATACCTAATATGTATACTTTTATTTATTTAAGTTTTACACAATAACATCTTTTTTGTGATGTAAGGAGAGAAAAAATGGCTATTTTGACACCGTTTTTATTTTATCTTTTTTTACGGTGTTCACCTGAGAGGTTAGGTCATGTGGTATTTTTATAGAGCAGGTTGTTCCGGATGTGGCGATTCCTAATATGTCTACTTTTTTTTTTTTTTTATATTTAACACAATAAAAGCATTTTTTGAACAAAAAAATCATAGTCTGAGAGCCATCGTTTATTTATATTTTTTGGGAGATTGTCTTAGGTAGGGGCTCATTTTTTGTGACATGAGGTGATGTTTAGATTGGTACTATTTTGGGGGGGCATACTCCTTTTGATCGCTTGGTGTTGCACTATTAGTGATGTAAGGTGACAAAATATTGTGTTTTTAGCACAGGTTTTATTTTATTTTTTTAAAGGTGTTTACCTGAGGGGTTAGATCATGTGATATTTTTATAGATCCAGTCAATACAGACGCAGCAATACCTAACATATCTACTTTTATTTATTTTTTCCCTATTTTTAAAAAAATGTTTTACTTTATTTTAGGAAAAGGAATTTTTTTATTTTACTAGAAACTTTACATTTTTTTGTATAACTTTTTTTTCACTTTTTTTTTCACTTTATTTTTTGTCCCACTCTGGGACTTCAACTTTTGGGGGTCTGATCCCCTTTACAATGCATCACAATAGTTTTGTAAAACACTGTCAGCCTACTTATGTCACGCTGGGTAGGATACAAGATGCAATAGAAACACAGAAAAACAAGTGTCTAGGCCAGAAGCTGTGGATAAAGGTCACCTCCTGACAAATCCCTTCCAACTCTCCCTGGACTTCTGTGCCCACGTTTAGACCCTGAAGGTGGGAATAAACGTGCCTCCGTGCCTAAGACTGAAGAAACCCTAAAAATCCCTAAGATGGTGGAAAAGGGGAAAAGAGACAGCCTGCTTCCTCAAGCAAGGAGGGAGCAGGTGTCTTCCTAACAGCCTAGACAGAACACAAGAGATAAACAAAACCAACTTATCTGTAGCTGAGCACAAACAGTGAATCGTTCCTTCCTTCCTCTATAACCCGCACAGGACACTGGGAAGGGGCGTAATTTAAACTCATACAAACGACCCCACCCAGTGCACCTGAAAGGAGGCGGATACAGCTCAAATCCAAACCCAAAACAAAACAAACTACACACGTGCTGCTAACCTGGCAGACCTCCGCACATAACCTGAGCAGGGCATGACAACTTACCTGTGAGATCCAGGGGGCTGGATCTCACAGGCTGTCACAGAAGGCCGCCACGATGCTTAAGTAAGGCATCTGGCTGCCTTGCCTGCAATCGGGTCCCCATGACAGCAGCGCGGGGACCCGATGGAAGCTCTCTTCCTCTCCACACATCGCACGTGCCACGGTCAATGCTGACTTCGGCATATCAAGGGAAGGGGCATAATTTAAACTCATACAAACGACCCCACCCAGTGCACCTGAAAGGAGGCGGATACAGCTCAAATCCAAACCCAAACCAAAACAAACTACACACGTGCTGCTAACCTGGCAGACCTCCACACATAAACTGAGAAGGGCATGACAACTTGCCTGTGAGATCCAGGGGGCTGGATCTCACAGGCTGTCACAGAAGGCAGCCACGATGCTTAAGTAAGGCATCTGGCTGCCTTGCCTGCAACTGGGTCCCCATGACAGCAGCGCGGGGACTCGATGGAAGCTCTCTCCCTCTCCACACATCGCACGTGCCGCGGTCAACGCTGACTTCGGCACATCAAGGGTTAATGCAGTGGCATCAGTGTTTTCACCGATGTCGGCGCATACAGCAGGGGTCCGGCTATCAGTGACTGCCGGACCCCTGCCGCTGATCTAATAGTACGGCGCTGGGCGGCAAGTCACGTCACGCTTCGCAGTACTACTGTATTATGGCGCTGGTCAGGAAGGGGTTAATTGCGCCTGTGTTTATTAAAAAAAATAAACTATTTCAAATTAAAATTCTGTCAGTGTTTTTATTTTTTATGAGGTTTACCATGTAGTATATATAACATGATAACTTTATTCTGCAGATTATGGCAATACCAAATTAATTTAGTTTTTTCATGTTTTAATACTCATGTGTAATAAAATCCCCTTTTTTTAGAAATCTGTTATATTTTGCATCGCCGTATATACAGGGAGTGCAGAATTATTAGGCAAGTTGTATTTTTGAGGATTAATTTTATTATTGAACAACAACCATGTTCTCAATGAACCCAAAAAACTCATTAATATCAAAGCTGAATATTTTTGGAAGTAGTTTTTAGTTTGTTTTTAGTTTTAGCTATTTTAGGGGGATATCTGTGTGTGCAGGTGACTATTACTGTGCATAATTATTAGGCAACTTAACAAAAAACAAATATATACCCATTTCAATTATTTATTTTTACCAGTGAAACCAATATAACATCTCAACATTCACAAATATACATTTCTGACATTCAAAAACAAAACAAAAACAAATCAGTGACCAATATAGCCACCTTTCTTTGCAAGGACACTCAAAAGCCTGCCATCCATGGATTCTGTCAGTGTTTTGATCTGTTCACCATCAACATTGCGTGCAGCAGCAACCACAGCCTCCCAGACACTGTTCAGAGAGGTGTACTGTTTTCCCTCCTTGTAAATCTCACATTTCAATATGGACCACAGGTTCTCAATGGGGTTCAGATCAGGTGAACAAGGAGGCCATGTCATTAGATTTTCTTCTTTTATACCCTTTCTTGCCAGCCACGCTGTGGGGTACTTGGACGCGTGTGATGGAGCATTGTCCTGCATGAAAATCATGTTTTTCTTGAAGGATGCAAACTTCTTCCTGTACCACTGCTTGAAGAAGGTGTCTTCCAGAAACTGGCAGTAGGACTGGGAGTTGAGCTTGACTCCATCCTCAACCCGAAAAGGCCCCACAAGCTCATCTTTGATGATACCAGCCCAAACCAGTACTCCACCCCCACCTTGCTGGCGTCTGAGTCGGACTGGAGCTCTCTGCCCTTTACCAATCCAGCCACGGGCCCATCCATCTGGCCCATCAAGACTCACTCTCATTTCATCAGTCCATAAAACCTTAGAAAAATCAGTCTTGAGATATTTCTTGGCCCAGTCTTGACGTTTCAGCTTGTGTGTCTTGTTCATTGGTGGTCGTCTTTCAGCCTTTCTTACCTTGGCCATGTCTCTGAGTATTGCACACCTTGTGCTTTTGGGCACTCCAGTGATGTTGCAGCTCTGAAATATGGCCAAACTGGTGGCAAGTGGCATCTTGGCAGCTGCACGCTTGACTTTTCTCAGTTCATGGGCAGTTATTTTGCGCCTTGGTTTTTCCACACGCTTCTTGCGACCCTGTTGACTATTTTGAATGAAACGCTTGATTGTTCGATGATCACGCTTCAGAAGCTTTGCAATTTTAAGAGTGCTGCATCCCTCTGCAAGATATCTCACTATTTTTGACTTTTCTGAGCCTGTCAAGTCCTTCTTTTGACCCATTTTGCCAAAGGAAAGGAAGTTGCCTAATAATTATGCACACCTAATATAGGGTGTTGATGTCATTAGACCACACCCCTTCTCATTACAGAGATGCACATCACCTAATAAGCTTCATTGGTAGTAGGCTTTCGAGCCTATACAGCTTGGAGTAAGACAACATGCATAAAGAGGATGATGTGGTCAAAATACTCATTTGCCTAATAATTCTGCACGCAGTGTACTAACATCCGTAACATTTTTATTTTTCTGCCAACGTAGATGTCTCAGGGCTTGTTGTCTTTTGCAGGATAGATTGTACTTTTTATCAGTACCATTTTCGGGTACATACGATTTTTTGATGACTTGATAGTATGTTTTTTGGGAGGTGAGGTGACAAAAAAAGCTGTTTTGGTTTAATTTTTTTTTTATGGTGTTCACTTGATGCGGTAGATCATATGATATTTTTTACAGCCAGTTGTTACGGACATGGCGATACCAACTCTATATTATTATTATTTTTAAGGATTACACAATAAGAGCATAATGTGTTGCCATTTTCATAGAGCCATATTTTTTATGGTCTTGAGTGAGGGCTCGTTTTTGCGGGATGGAGGTGATGCCTTCATTAGTACCATTTTGGGGTACATAAGACTTTTTGGTCGCTTGATATTATGTTTTTTGGGATACAAGGTGACAAAAAATATTTTGTTTTGCCATAATTTTAATTAATTTTTTTAAGGCATTTGCCTGATGGAGTAGATCATGTGATATTTTTATGTAGCCGGTCGTTACAGGTGCGGCGATACCAAATATGTCTATTTTTGTTAAGTTTTACACAATGAGAGCATTAAAAAAAAAAAAGCATGTTTTTTTGCGTTGCCAGTGGCTTAGAGGCATATTTTATTTTTTTAATTCTGACTATGGTCTTGAGTGAGGACTTGCTTTTATGCGGGATGAGGTGACATTTTCATTGGTACCATTTTGGGTTACATAAGACTTTTTGATCGCTTGATATTATGTTTTTTGTGACTAAAAATAGCAGTTTTTTTTTTTTTTTTACACCGTTCCTCGGATGGGATAGATCATGTGATTTCTTTTTTATATAGCTGGTCGTTATGGATGTGGCAATACCAAATATGTCTATTAATAAATTCATTTTTTATTTTTAACAATTTTTTAATGACTTAATAGGGAAAAAGGGCACTTTTTTACATATAAAACATTTATTTTTCTATTTTTCAAAAGCACTATTTATTATTTTTTGTTTTACACTTTGTGTCCACTATAAGGTCATACAAGACCTCTGAGGGACATTTAACATCACTTTTTTTTTTTACTATTGATTTCTCCTGTAACTGGGGCTGACAAAGGAGCCCTGGTTACAGGGGGAATATAACCCCTAGAGAGGCTGTACAGCGGTGTACTGCGCTGTACAACCTCACTGCATGGCTGATCGTAGCCTCAGGAAGACTTGGCAACTCCTGCAGTCTCCCGACCAAGGTGACCACATGACCGCTGGGCAGAAACAGCTATGTGCTTTCTTAGCTCAATACACAGTGCTCATTCAAAGCTATGTATTGAGCAACCTAGAAGGCAGGGACACACATGAACGGTCCCTGCCTTCTCTCTGGGGTGCCCTGCTGTCACTGACAGCGAGCCCCCCGCTCGGCAGCTGCTCGATTACCGTGCAGCTGCAATATCTAAAAGAACGTTCTAAAACGTCCATTCAGAGATAAATCCTGAGCCACAGGATGCTTATTGTCTAAGGGCAGTCGGGAAGTGGTTAAAATAATGACTAACCTGCTCCTATCCAGGGGTATCTGGAATATGTGGATGCAGGACAATAGCAGTACCGTTTTAAAATCATTACAGTCACATTTACATTTGTAACAATGTAGAAAACAATACACTTGCAGTACCCCCCTCCTCCCTACCTGCTATATCACAGTATATGTTTGTTATTAATGGTTTAGTTCCTTGCTGTAATAGAAATCAGCTCACCATGTACCACCCCCTTGTGTTCTTGTGCCAACAAGCAACAACCAATTTGAGCAAGCACAGCGGCAGTACAAATCGGGATGGAATCTCAGTGGGCAGCCATAGATCAGCAGCCTGACATTTTGAGGAGATAGAAAGTGAATTTCAGACCACCTAAGACTTCCAAAAATATACCTAACCTTGATTCACAGATTGTATATACAGTGCTGTGCAAAAGTTTTTGGAAGGTGTGGAAAAAAAGCTACAAAGTAAGAATGCTTTTAAAATGAGAGTGCTAATAGATTTTTTTTATTCAATTAACAAAATGCAAAGTGAATGAACATAAGATAAATCAAAATACCACTGGGACCCCCACTGATAACAGGGACCCCGTACATCGTGCAGCCCCCTGAAATGATTGGAGCAGCCGGTGGTTATACGTGTGGCCATTCCATTTATTTGTACGGGAATTCTGGAGATAGCCGAGTGCTGCACTTGGCTTACTATGGAACTGCCATAGAAATAAATGGAGCGGCCACTCCTGTACGTGACCGGCCACTCAGTTCATTTTGAGGGGGTGGCAGAGAGTACGTGACCACCATTCTCATGATCAGTTTGGGTTCCCAGCAGTAGGACCCCCACCGATCTAGTGGTTATCCCCTATCCTCTGGACAGGGGATAACTTCAAACAACCGGATTAACCATTTACTGATTTTGGCAGCATGTTGGGAGTCATTGTCCTGCTACAGAATACATTCTGAGCCAATAACATGCCTCCCTGATGGTAATGCATGATGGATAAGTATCTTCCTGTATTTCTTAGCATTGGGGACACCATTAATCCTGACCACATCAAAGACTGTAGACAAAGAGGTCAGCCAAGAAAACAGTGCAGCAGATAAAAGACATGCCATGCTTACTTCCCTTTGAAACTAGATGTCCAGCAGTGCCACCAGCTCAGAACTGGCGGAAACCAGTGTGACCCAGGTACACCCATCTACTGTTTGGAGACATATGGCCAAAAAGCCATACCTTTTACATGGAAACAAGGTAAAATGGCAGCAGGTGCTCTGAACTTGAGTCAAAATGTAAAATATTTGTCTGTAACAGAAGGCATTGTGTTCACCAAAGGGCTGGACGGTGGTACAATAATGAGTGTCTGCAGTGAAGCATGGTTGGACTGCATTTTAGTAAATGAAGTTGAAGATTTGATCAGGATTCATGGTGTCCTTAAAGAGGGCCTTTCACCAGAATAAAACATCTAAACTAACTATACAGACATGTAGAGCGGCGCACAGGGATCCCCCTGCACTTACTGTTATACCTGGGCGCCTGTCACGGAACCATGAACCAGACGTACAACAAGGGATAAGTGAAAATAAGAAGGCTTTATTGAAAATAAAGCTGTAAAGCAAAAGTCCAAACGGATGGCGAAACCGAAGCAGAGTCTTTGCGAAGCCAGAGGTCAGGAACCAGAAGGGTAGTCAGACGAAGCCAGGATCAGGAACCAGCAGGGTAGTCAGACGAAGCCAGGATCAGGAACCAGCAGGGTAGTCGGACGAAACCAGGATCAGGAACCAGAAGCAGCAGCAGTCTAGAAGCATGTGAACACAGGAGGACCAAGCAAGGAACTGAAGCCACAGACCTCCTATATATATGAGCTAGGCATCCAGCTCCTCCCAGTGGGAAGGAGGAGCCGCAGGGTGGGAGGCTACAAGAAACCCAGAAACCAAGATGGCCGCCAGCACATGTCAAACGAAGGAGAACAGCAAGAAGGTAAGACCATGACAGTACCTCCCCCTCAAGGGCCCCTCCTCCGCGGAGTAAAGAACGGTTTCTGAGGGAAGCGTGCGTGGAAGGCTCGGAGCAAGGCAGGAGCATGGACATCTGCGGAGGGAACCCAGGAACGCTCCTCTGGACCATAACCACGCCAATGGACCAAAAACTGCACCCGACCGCGGACCAGGCGTGAGTCCAGGATATTGCTCACCTCATACTCCTCACGATTACCCACTTGGACCGGACGAGGCCGAGGAACCGAGGAAGTGAAACGATTACACACCAGTGGCTTCAACAGGGAGACATGAAACACGTTGGAGATCCGCATGCCAGGAGGAAGCGCAAGGGCATAGGCTACCGGGTTTACCCTGCGAAGCACTCGGAAGGGACCAACAAAGCGAGGCGCCAGCTTGGGAGTGGGCACTCGAAGGTTGAGGTTGCGGGTGGACAACCATACACGGTCTCCGACCTGGTAGGAAGGAGCAGGCGCTCGTCTGCGATCAGCCTGGAGTCTCTGGCGCTGCGCAGAGACCTCAAGGGACTTCTGGATCAGTACCCAAGAAGCACGTAGGACGGAAAGGTGATCCTCCACAGCCGGAATATCCTGGGGAGAGAATACCTCCGGTAACACGGCAGGTTGGAACCCATAATTGGCCATGAAGGGAGACGTCCCAGAGGAAGAGTTCACCGCCGTGTTCCTGGCAAACTCAGCCCAAGGCAGGAGGTCAACCCAATTGTCTTGGTGATCGGAGACATAGCAACGAAGGAATTGCTCCAAGGCCTGATTGGATCGTTCTGCGGCCCCATTGGACTGAGGGTGGTAGGCCGAGGAGAAGGAGAGATGAATCCCCAACTGGGAGCAAAAGGCGCGCCAGAACCTGGACACAAACTGACTCCCCCGATCCGACACAATCTCCTTGGGCAAACCGTGCAACCGGAAGACCTCCCTGGCAAAAATCGTGGCCAACTCTTGTGCAGAGGGTAACTTCTTGAGAGGAACACAGTGGCACATTTTGGAAAACCGATCCACAATCATGAGAATGACCGTATGGCCTCGGGATGCAGGGAGGTCCACAATGAAATCCATCCCCAGGTGTGACCATGGGCGCTCCCCGGTGGCTATGGGTTGCAGAAGGCCCAACGGAAGGTGCCGAGGGGACTTACTCTGGGCACAAACGGAGCATGCCGCTACATATGCGGCGATGTCGGAACGTAGGGAAGGCCACCAGAACAGACGTGAAACAGCCCAGGACAGCTGATTCTTTCCAGGATGCCCCGCGGTCTTGGAGTTATGGTAGGTTCGCAACAACCGAGTGCGCAACTCCTCAGGCACAAAACATCTGCCGTTGGGTCTCCCAGAGGGAGCACCAGATTGAGCCGCCAAAATCTGCTCACCCAGGGGAGAGGTCAGGCTGGTGCGAATGGCGGCCAAGATCTGATTCGGAGGTATGACCGAAGTCGGAATCGACTCCTCCCTGGACAGCTCGGAGTACTGCCGTGATAAGGCATCCGCCCTGATGTTCTTGGAACCGGGTAGGTAGGAGACCACGTAATTAAAACGTGACAAGAACAGAGCCCATCTGGCCTGACGTGGTGTCAATCTCTTGGCCTCAGAAAGGTAGGTCAGATTCTTGTGGTCCGTCAGGATGAGGACCGGAACCACCGAACCCTCGAGCAAGTGCCTCCATTCTTTAAGGGCCTGCACGATGGCCAATAACTCCCTGTCACCAATCTGATAGTTGCACTCCGCGGAAGACAGTTTCCGGGAGTAAAACCCACAAGGAAGCAGAGGACCCTCTGGTGTTCTACGCTGAGACAGAAGGGCGCCTACTCCCGTCTCAGACGCGTCCACCTCGAGGACAAAGGGCAACTCAGGGTTGGGATGCGACAGAATCGGAGCCGACACAAAGGCGGACTTTAGAGCCTCAAAAGCTCGGATGGCCTCGAGCGGCCAGACCTGGGAATTACTGCCCTTCCTGGTCATATCCGTGAGAGGCTTGGCTAGCATGGAAAAGTCCCTGATGAACTTCCGATAATAATTGGCGAAGCCCAAAAAGCGCTGCAGGGAACGAAGACCACTGGGCTGGGGCCACTGTAAGACAGCCGAAACCTTCTCAGGATCCATGGAGAACCCCTCAGCGGAAATGATGTAACCTAAGAAGGTTACCTGGGATCTGTGAAATTCGCATTTCTCAAGCTTACCGAACAGCTTGTTCTCTCGTAACCGTTGCAACACTCGTCTGACATCCAGAATGTGGGCCTCCATGGATTCAGAATATACCAAGATGTCATCCAAATAGACCACCACACACTGCTGCAACAGGTCACGGAAAACATCGTTGATGAATTCCTGAAAGACTGCGGGCGCATTGCACAACCCAAAGGGCATAACCAAGGATTCATAATGACCGGTCCTGGTGTTAAACGCGGTCTTCCACTCATCGCCCGCCTTGATCCTTACCAGGTTATATTCCGCCCTCAGGTCGAGTTTGGTAAAGACCGTGGCCCCTTTAAGGCGATCGAACAGCTCGGAAATCAAGGGTATCGGGTAAGCGTTCTTGATCGTGATGCGATTGAGACCCCTGTAATCGATGCAAGGCCTCAACTCACCGCCCTTCTTTTTCACAAAGAAAAATCCAGCCCCTGCCGGGGACGAGGATTTGCGAATGTGTCCGCGTGAAAGCGCCTCCCTCACGTACTCCTCCATGGCCTCATTCTCCGCTACCGACAGTGGATAGACTTTGCCACGAGGAGGAACGGCACCAGATTGTAACTCTATGGCACAATCGTATGGGCGGTGCGGAGGTAGGGCAACCGCGCGCACCTTATCGAATACATCCCGGTACTCCTCGTATTCAGGAGGCAACAGAGAGTCCGAGGAAGTACACAGCAACTTGACAGACCCATGGATGCAACTAGCCCCACACTGCGGTGACCACGAGAGGATCTCAGCCGATCTCCAATCGAAAGTCGGATTATGCTTCCGGAGCCAGGGGTACCCCAAGACCACCGAGTAGTGTGGAGACGAAATAACCTGGAGGCAGACCGACTCTCTGTGAACGGCACCAATGGCTATCCCCACTGGAAGGGTCTCATGAGTCACGTGTGGCGGCAGAAGGGGTCTGCCGTCTATCGCCTCAAGAGCCAGTGGGGAACCTCGAGCCTGCAGAGGAATGGAATTGGCGGCAGCGAACACATTATCAATGAACAAACCACCGGCACCAGAGTCCACCAACGCCTGGGTTGTCACCGAGCCCCCGACCCAGGAGAGGACAACAGTGATCAGTGGTTTGTCAACACGGGAAACCGGGGACGAGGAGACTCCACCCAAGATCTGCCCCCGACAGGATCTCAGGTGCGAGCGTTTCCCGGACGGTTCGGACATGCCAACCGAAAATGCCCACCGAGACCACAGTACATGCATCGGCCCTCGCGTCTCCGGAGTACCCTCTCCCCCTCGGACAGGCGAGCAAACCCCAGCTGCATGGGTTCACCCCCAGACAAGTCATCCCCAGGAGGCGTGGGAGGAGAGGGAGGCACGGGTGGGACAACAAACGTAGGCGCCAATCTGTTAGAAAACCTCCGCAGGCTCTCCTTAAAGGAAGGTCTCTCCCTGAGTCTGGTGTCAATCAAAATCAGGAAAGAAATAAGAGACTCGAGCTCCACTGGTAGGTCCTTAGCTGCAACCTCATCCTTCAAGGCATCCGAGAGACCATGAGAGAAAGCAGCGACCAGAGCCTCATTATTCCAGCCCACCTCTGCTGCCAGGGTACGAAACTCAATGGCGTATTCAGCTACGGATCGTGAACCCTGTCTGATGGACATAAGGAGCTTCGCAGCAGAGGCAGCACGAGCCGGCACATCGAATACCTTCCGAAGAGAAGCAACAAAACCGGAAAACTCGGCAACCACCGGATTGTTGTTCTCCCATAAAGGGCTGGCCCAGGCCAAGGCCTTGTCCGAGAGCAGCGAGATCAAGAAGCCCACCTTTGATCTCTCAGTGGGAAAGGCATGTGGCAGCAACTCGAAATAAATGCCCACCTGGTTAAGGAAACCTCGGCACTGAGTTGGCTCTCCCCCAAAGCGCTGTGGAAGAGGGGCAGAACCGATCATACCCCGAAACACCGCAGGTGCAACAACAGGTGTCGGGGTAGACTCTGGCGCAACAACCGGAGCGGCAGTAGGAGCGGGCCCAGGAGCGACAACCGACCCATCGGCAACGGGAGCGAAATGAGCCGTGCGTTCAAGCAGGGTTTGCAACGCCACAGCGAACCGACCCAACAGGTGATCCTGCTGATCAAGTCTGGCAACCAGCGTGGGTAGCGAGGATGGCCCTGTACCGTCAGAATTCATGGCTTGGTCCTAATGTCACGGAACCATGAACCAGACGTACAACAAGGGATAAGTGAAAATAAGAAGGCTTTATTGAAAATAAAGCTGTAAAGCAAAAGTCCAAACGGATGGCGAAACCGAAGCAGATTCTTTGCGAAGCCAGAGGTCAGGAACCAGAAGGGTAGTCAGACGAAGCCAGGATCAGGAACCAGCAGGGTAGTCAGACGAAGCCAGGATCAGGAACCAGCAGGGTAGTCGGACGAAACCAGGATCAGGAACCAGAAGCAGCAGCAGTCTAGAAGCATGTGAACACAGGAGGACCAAGCAAGGAACTGAAGCCACAGACCTCCTATATATATGAGCTAGGCATCCAGCTCCTCCCAGTGGGAAGGAGGAGCCGCAGGGTGGGAGGGTACAAGAAACCCAGAAACCAAGATGGCCGCCAGCACATGTCAAACGAAGGAGAACAGCAAGAAGGTAAGACCATGACAGCGCCGCTCCGTTCTCCCGGTATAGCCTCCGGTATCTTCATAGTTAGGCTCCACCCAGGGGAACCTGACGGCGTCTCTTTCTCCTATGCTGTAGCGCTGGCCAATCGCAGCGCTCAGCTCATAGTCTGAGAGAAAAAAAAACCTCTCAGGCTATGAGCTGAGCGCTGCGATTGGCCAGCGCTACAGCATAGGAGAAAGAGACGCCGTCAGGTTCCCCTGGGTGGAGCCTAACTATGAAGATACCGGAGGCTATACCGGGCGAACGGAGCGGTGCCCAGGGATAATAGTAAGTGCAGGGAGATCCCTGGGCGCCGTTCTACATTTCTGTATACTTAGTTTAGATGTTTTATTCTGGTGAAAGGTCCTCTTTAAAGCTGAGAAATACAAGCAGATACTTATCCATGTTCTAATACAATCATGGAGGCATCTGATGTGTTCTTCAGCAGGGCAAACATACAGCCAATGTCATTAAGAACTACAGAATCTTCTCCGTAAAGAAGAACAATCTTGGAAGTTATGATATGTCATCCACAAAGCCCTGATCTCAACATCATTGAGATTGAAAAGAGTAAACTATTGTCCCTTTAACAGTCAGCAAAGCACAGCATTTCTTCCAGCGACTGCTCGAGCGAGCCAGTGTGTGCTATATAAACTAGTCAGTGATTTGGGTATTAAACCTTAGTAAATATACCCTAGTGTGTTCTGATTAAGGTTTGTTTGGATGCTGCTGACAACACAGCAGTTTGATGACATGCTGGCATACTAATGAATGCAGAGAGACAGCATTTCATTCTCTAGTCTTTTTTAACAAGTCGTTTTCGGGAGTCATTTCTCAGCACAAGCCTCATTTCTAGAAAAAAAAAAACCACTGTTAAATATCAGAACCAATTTAAGGGGTAGCACAGTTGCTATAAACCTGACAAATGCTGTAAAAAATGAGACAAATAAGGGAATGAATTATGTTTGAATCCTCGATTCATTACCTGTGGTGATGGAAGGATGAGATTTTCACTGGTTATTACATTTTCAGTACAACCATGTATCAAAATGCACCGTATGCTGCTTCTCCGTGTCAACATTTCATCCTCGGTGTTGATAGTTAAAGGGACTGGTGATTTAATTGGAATAAACAAAGGCTGCAATTTAGATATAATGTAAGTGGTAGCAATAAAGATACAAAGCATTGACCATTATACTAACAGCTTTGCAGACTCATCTTCACTTGGACTACTTTATGGCATAATTTGGTGCAAAAACTTAGTTCTGCACACAAAAGCCACACTTGAGCGTTGTTCGTCATTAGGCATGTTCATTCTGATTCAGAAGGGTATTGCTATTTCATTTACATTTACAGGCTTATTGCTAGTTAACCTAATGAAGCCGTTCCAGTAATGTCATTCCTGCTATCTACCTTTTCTAAGTCAGCCAAGTTAAGTTGTGAAGAAGCTGATCATCTCTGTTAGAATGAGCTGCATGGCTCGGCTAGAGAACACGTAATGACTTCCTAAGAGACAGGAGAGCAGCTCAGTCCTCATAATCTATAATTGAAGGAATCAAATACAGCAATTATCCTACTGCTATTATTGCTCACATAATTTGTGCCCTCCACACGATTCCTGCTTTTTCAGATTTATCAAATATTATCTGTAAATTCTTATGCGAGTATTAATGCCAGCGTTTTAATGTTTCATTATTTTACAAATTAAATTGTTATTTTTCCATCATTATCTTCTTAAGGGAAATTGTTAACTTGAAGCCCAGTAAAGAACTGATCTCCTCTGTGGTGTACATTTCTGCTTCTTTATGCATCATGTTTGCTCCAGAAAATCAATGATGACAGCTATGTATCAATAATAATGATGCTGGTAATTAAAGTTGAGCGAATCGACTTTGGATGAAACATCCGAAGTCGATTTGCATAATGCTTCCTTTGAATACTGTACGGAGCAAGCGCTCCGTACAGTATTAGAATGTTCTGGCTCCTAAGAGCCGAAGTTATTACTTCTCATAATAACTTCGTAAATTTATTTCTACTTTAAAAAAACATTTCTCAAACTCGGGTTCGGTTCAAAGTGGTACATTCGGCTCATCAGAGCCAATACATTCTAATACTGTAAGGAGCACTCGCTCCATACAGTATTGGAACAAAGTTTTATGCAAATCGACTTTGGTTGTTTCATCCAAAGTCGATTCGCTCATCCCTACTGATAATAATAAGAACGATAATAATAATAATAATGAGACAATGATGATAATAACAATTGTATTTTGAATTACCTATTAAACTATTCTATTAGGAACAAGCTGTGATTCCGCCCCTCTTTACTGGTGTGTATAATGTGTGTAGCTTTGGGAATAATAATGATGTAATGTATTGTCCTACGTGAGTCAGCCAAAAAAAGGCCTATCTCATTTATAATTTTTTAGGCCAGTTTTTGGCGTAAAAAGTTAGCTAAATCTATGCCAGCAAGGGAGCTAACCTTGATTTAAGGCTGTTGGACACCGGGGGGGGGGGATGCGCCTATGTTATGTAGAGGTGCAGGGTTATTAAGACCGGCATTTTAGACCCCAACAGATTTTATATGTTTGACAAAGGCCGGTCACCTTCTTTTTTTCTTTTTTACCCTGATGGACAGATAAGGATGAGTTTACATTTTCCGGTTTTTATGTGTTTTTTTATGCCAAAGAGAGGAGTGGATTCAGAAAGAGGAGCAGACTCAGTCTATCCTTTGTATTTCTTTTCTCACTGGTGATTTAGTTCCTCGCTGTTCTCAGTCTTTCCTTTGTATGTGTTGGACTTTAGCACCATGCAAACCAAACAAATACTTGCGCCTCTTGCTGGCCACAAGTGGTTGGCTGAAAAAAAAAAACCACTAAAGGAACAGAGCTTAGTGGGCTGATGGTGTTTGCATTAGTGGTGTGCCAGGGTGGTGCAAGAGGTGAACTCAGACATAACTTTGCTTGGGGCCCATAAATGCCAAATCCACCCCTGGTCCTCAGATTATGATCCGTTTCTGGCTTTGGCTTCAAAAACTGCATAAAAAAAATCTGAGTATGGAAACTACACCGGAAATTACTGAAAAGTTTTGCAAGCAAACAACAGCACATCTTCCTTTATTTGTTTCACAAGCAAAGGATGCATATCACCCTATTCACACCATCCAAAAGAAACAATATTTCTGCACATGGGTGGGCACTATAGCATCTACTATCATTGTCAGAGTGGGGACTTAAGCGGAGCATTAATGCTGTCATGGCTACGGTGCATAGTGTGCCATGCACTATGACTATTACAACCATAGTCTGCCAAGGTGTGGGGGCGGGGGGACTTCCTCCTGATGTAACCGGAGGGGTTGAATAGAAGGGAATAAAAGGCAGATGCTGCAGGGCAAGATTTGAGGCCAGATTGGTGTGGTTTTCTGAAGACAGAGATCCATACTGAAAGAATTCATACTTTAGATGTGCCTGTGGTAGTGAGCTAGCTAGGCTGTGAAAAATCTTTCACACAGACACGACTGGCATCTGTTGGACTGCAAGCACAGTACCTTTCTGATTAGTGTATACAGGCCCTAGGAAACTTCAGTTCAGCGTTCATGCCTTTCTATGACAGAATAATGCTAAAGGGGCAATAAATGGCATATGGCACTAATGCTCATTTGTCATTCATTGCTACTTAAATACTGCTGATTAGAGATACTGTGGGGGTTGATAATTTTCATGAACAGCCCAGGGCCTCTGGTACGCTTATTCTGCTACTGTCAGCTGTGACTGTTGCAGCTGTAGTTATGGATACCAAGATTACTGGATTTCTAGGAAGATGAGATTTTAAGGGTCTACTAATGATAAGTATCTACTGACATAAATGTACAGTGCATTCAGAAAGTCTTCAGACCCTTTTACTTTTATCACATTTTGTTCTGTCACGGCTAAAATAAAATCAAATATCAAGTTTTTCCCCACCAATCTGCACTCAATAGCCCATAATGATAAATTGAAAATAGAATTTAGGAATACTTGCAAATTTATTAAAAAGGAAAAACAAAAATTTTGCCTGGACATAAGTAATCAGACCCTTTACTATAACACAAAATTTACTAAATTTAACTGTGGGGGCCTCCCGTTTCTCTTGATCATTTTGGAGATGTTTCTATACCTTGAGTCCACCTGTGGTAAATTCAGTTGATTAGAAATGATTTAGAAAGATAAAGCTCTCTCTATGTAAAGTCTCACAGCTGACAATGCAAAAACAAAGTTATGAGGACGAAAGAACTGCCTGTAAAGCCCAGAGGTATGATTGTGTGGAGGCACAGATCTGGAGAAGGGTACAACAAGTTTCTGCTCCACTGAAAGTTCTCAAGAGCACAGCAACCCTATTAATTCTTAAATGGAAGAAGTTTGGAACAACCAGGACAATTCCTAGAGCTGGCCACCGCACCAAACGATGTAATTGATGAGAAGGGCCTTGGTAAGAGAGGTGACCAAAAACCCAATGGTCACTCTGGCTGAGCTCCAAAGATCCTGTGGGCAGATGGGAAAATCTTCCATAAGATCAACCATCACTGAAGCATTTCATCTGGGCTTTATGGCAGAGTGGCCAAAAAGAAGTCTTTCCTCAGAGAAAGACACACACGCATACAAATTTGCAAAAAAGACCCTAAAAGACTCCCAGAATGTGAGAAACAAGATTCTCTGGTCTAATAAAACCAAGATAGAACTTTTTGGCCTCAGTTCTAAGTGCTGTGCTTCAAAGAAACCAGGCACTGCCTGATACCATCCCTACAGTGAAGCATGGTGTCAGCAGCATTATGCTGTGGGGCTGTTTTCCAGCGGATGGGATAGGAAAACTGGTCACAGAGGAAGCTGAATGCAGCAAAGTACAGAGATATTCTTAATGAAAACCTGATCCAGTGTGCCCTGGACAGCAGACTGGTTGGAAGGTTCACCTTTCAAAAAGACAATGACCCTAAGCACACAACCAAGACAACACAGATGTTGCTTAGAGACACCTCTATGAATGTTCTTAAGTGGCCTAACCAGAGCCTTGACTTGAACCCAATCGAATATCTGTGGAGAGACTTGAAAACAGCTGTCTACCTTGGTTCCCATCCAACCTGACAGAGCTTTAGAGGATCTGCAGAGAAGAATGGCAGAAAATCCCCAAATCCAGATGTGCAAATCTTGAGGCATCATACCCAAAAAGATTGGAGGCTGTAATTGCTGACAACGATGCTTTAACAAAGTACAAAGCAAAGGGGTTGTGCAGGAGTATTATACTGATGACCTCTCCTCAGAATAGGTCATCAATATCTGATAGGCGGGGATCCAACACCTCCGCCAATCAGCTGTTTGAAAAGGAGGCCATTAATATAAAACCTCTGCATAACCCCTTTAAGGGTCTGAATATTTATATCAATGCAATATTATAGATTTTCCTTTTCAATAAATTATCAAAGATTTCTAACATTCTATTTTAACTTTGTCATTATGGGGTATTTAGTGCAGAATGATGGGGAGAAATTGTAACTTTTTATTTTTGCACACAGCAGCGACATAACAAAATGTGAAAAAAGTGGAAGGGTCTGAAGACATTACTAATGCACTGTATATACTTGTGACACTAAAACCAGAAATATGGTTTTAGCTTTGATAAAGAGGCTATTGCCATTCTTCACACATCTATTATTGGCAGGTTTACAGAATCTCTAAATTTATAGTGTCCGTAAATCAATTTCTCCCTATCACCTGCATTTATTATTCACACAGCTGTGTGTTTTTGTCAGGTCCATAGCATATGTATGAAGGATAATGGGATATTTCATGCTCATGTATTACGTGAGATCTGTTTGGGGAATTGTTTTAATCTTAGATTGTTTTCTAGGTTGTACAGCTGGAGATTTCAAACTGCCTTTCCACTAGACGTATTATAGGTAGTGTGGTGGTTTAGGCTGACCCCTTCTTCGAAGAGACTGTTTCTTCTTGTCTTGTTCTCATTACGGAACTGCCAACCATACACACTCTAGGGAAGGAGTGGACCTTCTACTACATATTAGTTTTGTTATACAATGATATACACAGGATGGATTTCACGGATATCAAAAAGTGATATATTGTCCTTCTGTTGTTATTATTATACAAGAGCTCCAGACATAGGCACAACATGGTGACATTCTAGAACAAAATACTCTTTATGCTACAAATTCAACTTCATGTTTACCTCAAATTGTGATTCTTATATAGTATACATAACTCAAAATTCAGACTTTTTGTAAAGTTCTTCAACCATTCCTGAAAGCTGAAATAAGCCATTGATATTAGGATATACTGCTGACATGATCTTCAACAATGTTTAGCCTGTGGCACATGTCAAAGTAATATCTACATAATTTTACATAAGTAATTTACCGCAATTAAAACTTAGCATTTAATGGTATATTGTTAAAGGTAATAAAAAGGCCCAAAATATTGGTAAACAAACCGAGACAAAGGACACAGCAAAATATGTGTGGATAGATGCGACCTATAACCGCCCTCAGAACAATACAAAACCCAGTAAGCAGATGACAGGAGGGAGCATAGACAATGGGGAGACAAGGGTACTGGGACTCTGTCCCTATATGTCCCTGAAAAATTCTAATAGTACTCCCTCTATAATTAACCCTTACTGTCCCTCCATTAGGCAACAGCGACTGCCCAGTTTCGTCAAGTAATAAGGAAACAGAAGGGGAAAATAAAAAAAATGATCAAAAACGACTCAATTGTCCCAAATGCAAATCTGCTAGGTAGTCCCGACGCGTTTCATTGGCATCCGCCAAATCATCAGGGGACCAATCTGCAAGGTAATCAAATCTTGCTGTAAATGCCTATTAAAGCTCTTAGAAAATCGTCATATCCAAAGTATATATCAGAAATACATATAAAGTGCTGCCGCACGCAGGACCACCATTATGACTATAGCTGCACCACAATAGGTTACCACCGGAGAGCTAAGTAGTTTAGATTTATTGTTACCGCTAACGTATTTGGCCTTGACTACTGTAACTTGTGTGTTTTCGTAACATCTACATAAATGTCAAGTTTTTCAGTAGAACATTTCCCAGAGCATCACACTGCCTCCACCGGCTTGCCTTTTTCCATAAGTAGGTCCTTGCAATCTCTTCCCTCAGGGTTCATTGGGGTTAGTGAGGGGTCTCCAGATATACAGCCCCATCCTCAGAAAGCTTCAAAGCGGTGTGATATTCTACCATAGCCAGCATTAACTTTGCCAGCAAATTTTGGTTCATAAGGTCTTCTATGGTATCAGATCAGATTATCTAGTTTCCACTTCCAACGCAATTCAGTGAGCTTTGGGTCCCCATACCCCTGTTGCAATATCACCAAATGAATTTTTTTGGATGATGTTTGGTGAGTGCTAACCACTGCATACTGGGAACACCCCACAAGATCTGTCGTTTTAGAGATGCTCTGTCTCAAAATTTGGCCCTTGTTATAGTTGTTCAGATCCTTATGCTTGTCCATTTCTCCTGCTTCCAACACATCAACTTCAATAACTATTCACTTAATATATCCCATCCCTTGACTGGTGCCTTTGTAATGCGATAATCATTGTTATTCACTTCATGTGTCAGTGTAGTGTAGTGATTGTAATGTTATGGCTCATTGGCTTGTGTGTATATATATATATATATAGTATATATCTGCAGCATATATATACAGTGCTGCCGATAATTATTCATACCCCAGGCAAATTTTGACTTAAAGTTACTTTTATTCAACCAGCAAGTAATTTTTTGACGGGAAATGACATAGGTGTCTCCCAAAAGATAATAAGACGATGTACAAGAGGCATTATTGTGGGGAAGAAACATTTCTCAGCTTTTATTTACATTTGAGCAAAAAATACAAGATGTTCCGCACTGTGGGAAATTTCAGAGGACGTGGTCAGAAGCCAAAAGTGACACCTGTGCTGGCCAGAAGGATAGTTAGAGAGGGGAAAAAGAATCCAAGGATCACCACGAAGGCCATCCTGGGGAATCTGGGCTCTGCTGGTGGCAATGTCTCAAAGCAGACAATGCAACGGACACTGAACAATGCAGACCAAGGGGGACGTCACTTCTCCAGATAAGGCACACAAAAGCTTGCTTTGCCTTTGCAAAAGCTCGTCTGGACAAAGAAGAAGACTTCTGGTCTTCTGTGTTATGGTCAGATGAAACAAAAATTGAATTGTTTGGTCACAATGATGTTTCATTCATTTGGCGTAAAAAAGGAGAAGCCTTCAACCCAAAGAACACCATCCCCACTGTCAAACATGGTGGTGGGAACCTAATGCTCTGGGGTGTTTTTCAGCCAATGGACCAGGGAACCTAATCACAGTAAACGGTACCATGAAAAAAGAGCAATAGATGAGGATTCTCAACGACAACATCAGGCAGTCTGCAGAGAAACTTGGCCTTGGGCACCAGTGGACATTTCAGCATGACAATGACCCAAAACACACAGCAAAAGTGGTGAAGAAATGGTTAGCAGACAACAACATTAAAGTTTTGGAGTGGCCCACCCAGAGTCCAGACTTGAATCCAATTGAGAATCTGTGGAGGGAGCTAAAGATCAGGGTGATGGCAAGAAGACCCTCCAACCTGAAAGATTTGGAGCTTATTGCTAAAGATAAATGGGCAAAAATACCTGTGGAGACATGCAAAAAGCTGTTCTGCAATTATAGGAAGTGTTTGATTGCTGTAATAGCCAATAAAGGCTTTTCTATTGATTATTGAGAAGGATATGAATAATTTTGGACTGGACTCTTTTTGCTCAAATGTAAATAAAAGCTGAGAAATGTTTTTTTCCCCACAATAATGCTTCTTGTACATCGTCTTATTATCTTTTGGGAGACACCTATGTCATTTCCGGTCAAAAAATTACTTGCTGGTTGAATTAAAGTAACTTTAAGTCAAAATTTGCCAGGGGTATGAATAATTATGGGCAGCACTGTATATATATATACAGTGCCTTGCAAAGGTATTCACCTCCTTGACTTTCGCATTTTGATACATTACAGCCTCAAGTTCAATGTTTTGTTAATCTGAATTTTATGTGATGGATCAGAACACAATAGTCTAAGTTGGTGAAGTAAAATGAGAAAAATATATAAATAAAACTATTGTTTGGAAATGGAAAACAGAAACTTGGCCTGTGTGTATGTATTCACCCCCTTTTTTTTAGGAAGCCCATAAAAAGCTCTGGTGCAACTAATTACCTTCAGAAGTCACATAATTAGTGAAATGATGTCCACCTGTGTGCAATCTAAGTGTCACATGATTTGTCATTACATATACACACCTTTTTGAAAGGCCACAGAGACTGCAACACCTAAGCAAGAGGCATCACTAACCAAACACTGCCATGAAGACCAAGGAACTCTCCAAACAAGTAAGGGACAATGTTGCTGAGAAGTACAAGTCAGGGTTAGGTTATAAAAAAATATCAAAATCTTTGATGATCCCCAGGAGCACCATCAAATCTATCATAACCAAATGGAAAGAACATGGCACAACAGCAAACCTGCCAAGAGAGGGCCGCCCACCAAAACTCACGGACCGGGCAAGGAGGGCATTAATCAGAGAGGCAGCACAGAGACCTAAGGTAGCCCTGGAGATGCTACAGAGTTCCACAGCAGAGACTGAAGTATCTGTAGATAGGACGACAATAAGCCGTACGCTCCATAGATTTGGCCTTTATGGCAGAGTGCCCAGAAGAAAGCCATTACTTTCAGCGATAAACAAAAAGGCACGTTGTGAGTTTGCAAAAAGGCATGTGGGAGACTCCCAAAATGTATGGAGGAATGTGCTCTGGTCTGATGAGACTAAAATTGAACTTTTCGGCCATCAAAGAAAACACTATGTCTGGCGCAAACCCAACACATCACATCACCCGAAGAACACCATCCCCACCGTGAAACATGGTGGTGGCAGCATCATGCTGTGAGGATGTTTTTCAGCTGTCGGGATTGGGAAACTGCTCAGAGTTGAGGGAAAGATGGATGATGCTAAATACAGGGATATTCTTGAGCAAAACCTGTACCACTCTGTGCGTGATTTGAGGCTAGGACGGAGGTTCACCTTCCAGCAGGACAATGACCCCAAACACACTGCTAAAGCAACACTTGAGTGGTTTAAGGGGGAACATGTAAATGTGTTGGAATGGTCTAGTCAAAGCCCAGATCTCAATCCAATAGAAAATCTGTGGTCAGGCTTAAAGATTGCTGTTCACAAGCACAAACCATCCAACTTGAAGGAGCTGGAGCAGTTTTGCAAGGAGGAATGGGCAAAAATCCCAGTGGTAAGATGTGGCAAGCTCATAGAGACTTATCCAAAGCTACTTGGAGCTGTAATTGCCGCAAAAGGTGGCTCTACAAAGTATTGACTTTAGGGGGGTGAATAGTTATGCACATTGACTTTTTCTGTTATTTTGTCCTATTTGTTGGGTGCTTCACAATAAATAAATTAAAAACATCCTCAAAGTTGTGGGCATGTTCTGTAAATTAAATGATGCAAATCCTCAAACAATCCATGGTAATTCCAGGTTGTGAGGCACCAAAATACGAAAAAAGGCAAGTGGGGTGAATGCTTTTGCAAGGCACTGACAAAAATAACACACCCAGATAGAAATGTTGGAATTTTGGATTGCTGCTAAACTCGGCATGTAGTCCTTTCTCAGGCAGATATATGAATGATGTAAAGTGTGATCTGGTTAGACACTGTTTCTTTCCACAAGAAAGCGTTAAAGTGCTTTCTCCACCTCCCTATACAAATGCTTTTCCAGGCTACCTTTGGGTAGTGTACCTCTTGGTGAGATATTGCAGTCTGCTAGGCATGCCTTTATGACTCAATTGAAATTTGCCCAGCTGACAATCTTTGATAGGGGATGCATCATTGGACTGAGAGAAACAGGATGGTCATTTTGAGAAATTGTTCACCATCTAGGACGTTCTGACCAACGTATGTAGCAGAACTAAAAGGAACTGTAATAACACATATCACAGTGTTATGTAGATGTTAGGAGGTGTTGGGAGCAATGGTTAGATGAGGACTAGCACACACAGGAAACAGGCTCTGGTAGGACCAATCAGGCCACCAAAAGAGAGGATCGTTTGATCTGCTGACAAGCACGAACAGCACACCACACAGATGGCACTTTCATTAAACACCCCTCTCTCTGCCTGGACCATTTCCAGGTGCTTAGCAGAAGAAAATTTGGTGTCATGACACTGACTACGTTTCCTGCCACTGAACAGCCAGCCACTGTTGCCTTCTTTTGCAGTCGTGTTGTGATCAAGAAACCTGCAATACTACTGACTAAAACCATATTGTCTTTATGGACAAATCGAGGTTCTGTTTCTGACTACAGTTGGTTTTGAGTACTGGTGAGAGTTTCAATCCTGCCTTTGCTGTGGAGCAACACACTGCCCTAACTTCTGGTGTGATGATCTTGGAAGGCATTGTTTGTGTAGTGCCCTGGAGCAAGAGTACTTTGGACTATGAACATTTGGCTTTATTGCTATTATGCAAAGCCATCCACTCCCAACTTTATTGCATGATTTAAGTTATGTGCACTTATACTGTTTAATATTGTTTAATTGTATTTACAAACCGGATTCCAAAAAAGTTGGGACACTAAACAAATTGTGAATAAAAACTGAATGCAATGATGTGGAGATGGCAAATGTCAATATTTTATTTGTAATAGAACGTAGATGACAGATCAAACGTTTAATCCGAGTAAATGTATCATTTTAAAGGAAAAATACGTTGATTCCAATTTTCACGGTGTCAACAAATCCCAAAAAAGTTGGGACAAGTCGGAATAAGAGGCTGGAAAAAGTAAATTTGAGCATAACGAAGAGCTGGAAGACCAATTAACACTAATTAGGTCAATTGGCAACATGATTGGGTATAAAAAGAGCTTCTCAGAGTGGCAGTGTCTCTCAGAAGCCAAGATGGGTAGAGGATCACCAATTCCCACAATGTTGCGCAGAAAGATAGTGGAGCAATATCAGAAAGGTGTTACCCAGTGAAAAATTGCAAAGACTTTGCATCTATCATCATCAACTGTGCATAACATCATCCGAAGATTCTGAGAATCTGGAACAATCTCTGTGCGTAAGGGTCAAGGCCGTAAAACCATACTGGATGCCCGTGATCTCCGGGCCCTTAAACGACACTGCACCACAAACAGGAATGCTACTGTAAAGGAAATCACAGAATGGGCTCAGGAATACTTCCAGAAACCATTGTCAGTGAACACAATCCACCGTGCCATCCGCCGTTGCCAGCTGAAACTCTACAGTGCAAAGAAGAAGCCATTTCTAAGCAAGATCCACAAGCTCAGGCGTTTTCACTGGGCCAGGGATCATTTAAAATGGAGTGTGTCAAAATGGAAGACTGTTCTGTGGACAGACGAGTCACGATTCGAAGTTCTTTTTGAAAATCTGGGACGCCATGTCATCCGGACCAAAGAGGACAAGGACAACCCAAGTTGTTATCAACGCTCAGTTCAGAAGCCTGCATCTCTGTTAGTTTGGGGTTGCATGAGTGCGTGTGGCATGGGCAGCTTGCATGTCTGGAAAGGCACCATTAATGCAGAAAAATATATTCAGGTTCTAGAACAACATATGCTCCCATCCAGACATCATCTCTTTCAGGGAAGACCCTGCATTTTTCAACAAGATAATGCCAGACCACATTCTGCATCAATCACAACATCATGGCTGCGTAGGAGAAGGATCCGGGTACTGAAATGGCCAGTCTGCAGTCCAGATCTTTCACCTATGGAGAACATTTGGCGCATCATAAAGAGGAAGGTGCAACAAAGAAGGCCCAAGACGATTGAACAGTTAGAGGCCTGTATTAGACAAGAATGGGAGAGCATTCCTATTTCTAAACTTGAGAAACTGGTCTCCTCGGTCCCTAGACGTCTGTTGAGTGTTGTAAGAAGAAGAGGAGATGCCACACAGTGGTGAAAATGGCCTTGTCCCAACTTTTTTGGGATTTGTTGACACCATGAAATTCTGATTCAACATATTTTTCCCTTAAAATGGTACATTTTCTCCATTTAAACTTTTGTTCCGTGATTTATATTCTATTCTGAATAAAATATTAGAAGTTGGCACCTCCACATCATTACATTCAGTTTTTATTCACGATTTGTATAGTGTCCCAACTTTTTTGGAATCCGGTTTGTATATGTTTATTGTAATATATCCTGTTCATTTGCAGTATTATACTATAGCCAGCTGGTACTGCAAAGACATTATGACTTTCTATCTATGCACATATTTGGAGGGAAAATCCCAGACACACTGAACTTCTGATTGTTTGGCTTAGCTTTGTTGTTTATGTCTGAAAAAGTTGTTTAGTCATTCCCATATACTTGCATTGAAAACTCAGAGGGATAGCAGAGCAGAGAGAAGCTGATGCTGCTTCTAGGGGGCTCATACCATGAGGTAGTAATAAAGCACACCATAATGCCCCCCCCCAGTAGAAATAACTCTCCTTATAATGTGACAGTGCAAAAAATACTCCCTTGTAATGACCCCAGTTGAGCTAATTTCCCCATAGTGCCCCCATAATGTGCCAGTATAAAATACCCCTATATAGTGCCCCCAGTAAATGCCCCCAAAGTACTCCTCTCCCCCTTCCTCCTAGTGCACCCCATAATGTACCAGTATAAAATGCCCCATATATAGTGCCCCAGTAGATGCCCTCAGTGTCCCCCATAATTTGCAAGTATAAAATACCCCTTCTTAGTGCCCCCGTAGATGACCCCATAGTACTCCTCTCCCCCCTTCCCCATAGTACCCACCATAATGTGTCCCAGTATAAAATGCTACTGTACAGAGCCCCCCATATAAAATACCCCTTCTTTGTGGCCTCAGTAGATGCCCCTATAGTGTGCCAGTTATAAGTGCCCCCAATAATGTGCCAGTAATAAGTGCCCCCAATAATGTGCCATTAATAAGTGCCCCCAATCATGTGCCAGTAAAATGTGCCCCCATAGATTCCCCCATCATGTGCTAGTAACAAGAGCACCCCCCCATCATGTGCCAGTAATAAGAGCCCCCGATCATATGCCAGTAATAAGAGCCCCCCATCATGTGCCAGTAATAAGAGCCCCCCCATCATGTGCCAGTAATAAGAGCACCCCCCTTCATGTGCCAGTAATAAGAGCACCCCCCCTTATGTGCCAGTAACAAGAGCCCCCCCAATGTGTCAGTAACAAGAGCCCCCCCCAATGTGCCAGTAACAAGAGCCCCCCCAATGTGCCAGTAAAACTATTGTACATATAAAAAAAAACACTTATACTTACCTCCATGTCAGCGATGCGATGCAGGCCTCTTCCGGCCTGTGTCCCGCGCTGTACTGCTCAGGTGGCGCGAAGATGTCATCGCGCCACCTGCGCCGGCCTCTGATAGGCTGCCGGCCTAGTGCCCGCAGTCTATCAGAGGAAGGGGAAGGGACACGCTTCTCCCTCCCCTGCCCCGCTACAGCACAGCCATCTGTATCGCTGTCCTAATCCAGCAGTTAGATACAAAATGTCAATTCGGGTTAGTAAACTTAAACCTAGCCCGAGCAATTCTTATAACCCTTAAAATTAATAAACTTTAATTGCATAGTCTTAAAATAAATGGATGGATAGACAAACAGGATAATAATCACTGAGGGCCAACTCAGATAATTCCACAGCAAGCAACTATAAGGATACCAGGAGATATGGGGACAACTATCCCTATTATCTCTCCCTGGTCTATTGCTCAGCCCAGGGATGACCCGTAATGGTGGGGACTCCCTGTCCTCGAACCTGGACTGTTAAGATCCTAATACAGCTCTAGCGCGATAGTAAGGGTTGATGAGTACTTAGATAGGTGCTTGCAAGTGGACAGATAAGATTGACAAAAAACAATAACAATACATACACCCTCCCCTATAGAGATAGGGTCAATTGATGGACTATGCATACAGACCTAGTGCTGTGATAAAGCAGATAACAAGGTACACAGTGCATCATTAAATAAACAAATATACGTCATTAATAATACCCCATAAACAAATATATGTCATTCATAATACCCCAACGCATTTCCCCCACTTTGTGGGATCATCAGGGGGTCAATAAACTTTGGGTACCGGATATCTACAGGGTGGGCCATTTATATGGAAACACCTTAATAAAATGTAAATGGTTGGTGATATTAACTTCCTGTTTGTGGCACATTAGTATATGTGAGGGGGGAAACTTTTCAAGATGGGTGGTGACCATGGTGGCCATTTTGAAGTCGGCCATTTTGAACCCAACTTTTGTTTTTTCAATAGGAAGAGGGTCATGTGACACATCAAACTTATTGGGAATTTCACAAGAAAAACAATGATGTGCTTGGTTTTAACGTAACTTTATTCTTTCATGAGTTATTTACAAGTTTCTGACCATAAAATGTGTACAATGTGCTGCCCATTGTGTTGTATTGTCATTGCAACCCTCTTCTCCCACTCTTCACACACTGATAGCAACACCGCAGGAGAAATGCTAGCACGGGCTTCCAGTGTCCATGGTTTCAGGTGCTGCACATCTCGTATCTTCACAGCATAGACATTTGCCTTCAGATGAACCCAAAGATAAAAGTCTAAGGGGGTCAGATCGGGAGACCTTGGGAGCCTTTCAACTGGCCCACGACGACCAATCCACTTTCCAGGAAACTGTTCATCTAGGAATGCTCGGACCTGACACCCATAATGTGGTGGTGCACCATCTTGCTGGAAAAACTCAGGGAACGTGCCAGCCTCAGTGCATAAAGAGGGAAACACATCATCATGTAGCAATTTCGCATATCCAGTGGCCTTGAGGTTTCCATTGATGAAGAATGGCCCCACTATCTTTGTACCCCATATACCACACATACCATAAATTTTTTTGTTCCAACAGTCTTGGAGGGATCTATCAAATGTGGGTTAGTGTCAGACCAATAGCGGTGGTTTTGTTTGTTAACTTCACCATTCACATAAAAGTTTGCCTCATCACTGAACAAAATCTTCTGCATAAACTGAGGGTCCTGTTCCAATTTTTGTTTTGCCCATTCTGCAAATTCAGTGCGCCGATCTGGGTCCTCCTCGCTGAGATGCTGCAGTAGCTGGAGTTTGTAAGGGTGCCATTTGTGAGTAGCTAATATCCGCCGAAGGGATGTTGGACTAATGACACTCTCCAGTGACATGCGGTGAGTGCTACGCTGTGGGCTCTTGCTGAATGAAGCTAGGACAGCCACTGATGTTTCTTCATTAGAGACAGATTTCATGCGTCCACATTTTGGCAAATCCAACACTGAACCAGTTTCACGAAACTTAGCAAGCAGCTTGCCAACTGTAGCATAGGAGATGGGTGGTCTCGTAGGGTGTCTTGCATTGAAATCTGCTGCAATGACCAGGTTACTGCGTTCACCAGACATCAACATAATTTCTATCCGCTCCTCACGTGTTAACCTCGGCGACATGTCAATGGCTGTAGACAAAGAGAAACTTGTAAATAACTCATGAAAGAATAAAGTTACGTTAAAACCAAGCACACCATTGTTTTTCTTGTGTAATTCCCAATAAGTTTGATGTGTCACATGACCCTCTTCCTATTAAAAAAAAAAAGTTGGATTCAAAATGGCCGACTTCAAAATGGCCGCCATGGTCACCACCCATCTTGAAAAGTTTCCCCCCTCACATATACTAATGTGCCACAAACAGGAAGTTAATATCACCAACCATTCCCATTTTATTAAGGTGTATCTATATAAATGGCCAACCCTGTATATTGATATAATGATATCCGTAATAGTACATATGATATCTTGGTTGCCGGATACCTATGATAATATAATGATATCCGTTATTTGGGTGCCGGATACCAATAATGATATAATAGTAGCCGTTGTAAATATGATATCAGAAAGGTAATAGTGAGGCCATTTGATGATGGCAGGAAGAGATCAGACTCATTAGGACCTAGTGCAGACAGATAGAAGACAGGTCAGAGGTCGTTATCCAGTGGAGTTAGACTTCCATACAGGCATCTGTGGAGGAGAAAAATATGGTAAAGAACCCAACAAGTCCCAAATAATGTAAAAAATTTGTGGATAGCTCACCACCCTCCTCAGTCAGGTAAAGGTGCTCTAGTCGAGGGGCTGCTCACTCAAACAGTCCAATGGTGCAAGGTAAAATAGGTGAATAAACGACTGGCACTCACTATGTGGTACACATCAAACAACTATTTATTAATTACCCGTCCGCTCACGGTGGAGTGGTAGCAGGAAAGCATATAATTTAAAACAACATTACATTCAATATAGTTTAAAAAAACCCTAAAAAATAAAATAAAATGCAATATCATAAAATACAATATAATGCTCTGGTTATATAAGTAGAATTAAATGGAAACGCATATATCTGGACAGAGTTTCCTAAAAAACTCTATGTAGTGCAGCACTATCGATTTGCAGTAGATGTCCTAACAATTCATAAAGAGGGTGCTGTCTCTTTAAATCGAATAGCACTTAAGTCCACTCACATCAAGCTCAGTGTCCACAGTATAATAGTTCAGTTGATCCGGATTCAAAAGAAACTACAGTCAACAATGACTTGTGAGGGTAATATTAGGGAATATAGTATCCTTATATTTGGAATAATCTTCAGCAGTCTTTTCACCGATTTATAATACGGCCTTCAGTAGTTAAATAAGTAATCAGGGAGATATCGCTTACCCCTATAGAAACGTCTTCAGCCGTCGGGTTTGACCGCTCACTGCACCGCTCGCTGCTCGGCGTCCTCGCACTCTGGTTTGAACACGTGATAACCTAGAGGTATCGCGGGACTTGAAGACTTACTTCCGCTATACCTGCAAGAGGGTGCTTGTTATGAGATGAACAAATGGAGCGCTCCACTTATGAAGAATAATCTGAATCCTTTAGATGATATGCAGAATGATGCTGTAGACAGGGATATAACGCTAAACGCGTTTCGAAGACTTCCGTCCTCTTCCTCAGTAGCTATACCCCTGTAGAGACGTCATCCCCTTTTATATCGTCACCAGTGGGACACAAAATCTGGATTGGAATCTCGAATTTGCATGATGCGGCTTTCGTGCGTTTCTGATGCGGTTTTAAAACCGCATGTGCGTTTTTTGCTGTATTCAAACCGCAACCTCTTAATGTATCCCTATAACCCCAAAGCACAATAATAGTACAGTCTAAAATCTATAAATAGTCTATAAATCTATAAAAATATGTTAAAATGATATAGGAAGTGTACATTTGATAGACGAATAACAGCAAGATGGTAATTCATAAAAAGACTACAACGTATATATTAGTGTCTTCCCATGTATATTCAATATCTTCAATAGCATTTGAAGTAGTGCAAAGGGAGGTGGGCCCATCATCAAGAAGGGATCACACCGCCGATAAACGGCAGAAATGCGATCCCCAATTGAGTGAGGGGCACACCTCCCAGTCTATAAGAAACCAAAAATTTCCAGTTCTGCATTTAGCCCAGCTGGCATCAAACTTCCAAAATTGTAGATTTGTTTGGATTCCGCCCTTGACATCCGCTCAATGTGGTTTCCACCCCTCCAGTGTTTGTCTATTTTTTCCAAAGCCACAAAAGACAAGCCTGTAGGGTCTTGTCCATGTGCTTCTTTAAAGTGTCTTGAAAGTGAGTGTTTCTCGTATCCTTTCTTGATGTTAGAAATGTGTTCGGATATCCTCACTTTCAAGGCCCTCTTAGTCCGTCCAATGTACTGTCTTGAACACGGACATTAGGCTAAATAGATCACACTCACAGAATTGCACGTAAGGAAGTGCTCTATCTCCCACTCAAAAGTGTTTTGTGTGGAAGATACCTTCTTAGTGTTTCTTGGAATTTTGGTGGTTTTGCAGCAAATACACTGACCACATTTGTAAAAACCTTTCAGATCGATCAATCTACCAGCATTTGAAATTGTAGTTTTTTTGTTCTTAATCGAAGGGGCTACTTTTATACCTAAATTGGCCGCCCTAGTATATATTATTTGTGGTCTTAGAGGTATTAGTCTTCCTATTGTTTTATCTTGCAGAAGGTGGTGCCAATGCCGTTTAATAATTTCTTCCACCTTCTTCCTTTGTATCATATAGGGAAGGATAATCCTAAATTGTGAATCTAACTCTTTCTGTTCTCCTGCTTTTACAGTTAGTAGTGAGCTCCTTGGTTGTTTTCTAACTTTTTCCAATGACCCTTCTAATATATTACTTGGATATTGTTTGGCCAGGAATTTGTCTCTCAGATGTAGCGCTTCCACTTCAAACTGTGCCTCTTCGGTACAGTTCCGTTTCAGTCTGCGGAACTGTCCGAAGGGCACGTTTAATAACCAACTTGGCAAGTGGCAGCTCGAGTGTAAGATAAATGCATTCCTGGCCGAGGGTTTTTGGTATGTCTTGCAGATATACTTATTGGCTACTCTCGTGATCGCCAGATCTAAAACTTCTATTTCTATCATGTTGGTGCTTTGAGTAAAAACTAGATTAAGATTGTTTATATTCAGTTCCACTATAAAATTCTTAAGACTTTCTTGGTCGCCCTTCCAAATTACAATAACATCGTCTATATAACGTCGCCAGAGCACCAGGTCGCCCCCTCTATGCAAATCTATAGTTGCCCGCTCCCATTGTGCTAGGAACAGGTTAGCATAGCTGGGGGCAAACCTGGTGCCCATGGCCGTTCCTCTGATCTGTAAATAAAAACTTCCTTCAAAATAAAAATAATTATGTTGTAAGATGTGTTCTATCCCTTCTAAAATAAAATCCAATTGTTGTTTTTTCATTATTTCGCTATCTTCCAATTGTGTTCTGATGGCTTTTATTCCAGCTCCATGGTCAATTACCGTATAGAGAGACTAGATATCTAATGTTGTCATAATCCAGTCCTCTTCCACGTTTAACCCTTCTAATACCTGAATGATTTGGGTGGTGTCTCTCAGGTATGATGTAGTGGTTTTTACCATAGGTTGTAGCCATACATCTATATACCTGGATAAGTTAGATGTTAAGGAGCCAATGCCTGATACTATGGGGCGGCCCGGAGGACTCTCCATGTCCTTATGCACCTTAGGAAGGCAGTAAAAGACCGGGAGTCTTCCGGGCATCCCCATAATATAATCAGATTCTTGTTCTGACAGAATACCCATATGGGCACCTCTCTGGCAGTATTCTTTTAATTTGTCACTAAATAACTTTGTGGGATCTGTTTCAAGTTTTTTATATGTTAGACTGTCAGAGAGTTGTCTATTGCACTCTTGGATATACTTTGCGGTGTCTAAGATCACGATCGCGCCCCCTTTATCTGCGGGGCGTATCGTAATCTTTTCATTTTTTTGTAATTCTCTAATTGCAGACACTTCTCCATTTGATAAGTTTTTTCTATACAGTTGTTTCTCTTTTATTTTTCTAAGGTCAGCTTCAACATTCTTTTGGAAACTTCCCATTTCTGGGCCGATTTCATTCAGTCCCAAATAATACTTCTGCCAATATCCACATTTATTCAAGCAAGAACTCACAGTCTCTGTATGCACCAAAGAGGTCCAATGATTTGTTGGATGGCATTGATACACATAGATATCCTAGACCATGGAGAGTACACATTCAGCATCACCAATCACAGTCAGAATAGTAAAGACTAGGGAGGGATATATATCCCTACTTACAATCAGTCGTCCATCTCTTGGGTAAATCGTCCCCACTCCTCCATAGGCCCATCTCAATATGCGACAGATGCCCCCCTTTTTATACACACTCCTCACAATCAAAAATTCCTGCCCACAGTCAGTACGATGCGACCGCGTCGGCTTCCAGGTGCCGTCACTTCCGGTCTATGGAACTAGTCATTTCCGGCCGATGGAACACAGAGCCATCCTCAGTCCGAACACGCAGTTCCGGTCACGTGTTTCCGGTTGGTGGAACGCAATGGACCGCAAACACATGATCTGATTGAGAGGACAAACTGTCCAGGTACTATATATACAAATTGCAGAACTTGGCCAGATGAAATATCCTAACCTCATTTGTATATACATATACCAGCCTCCAGGAGTAAAGAATGCCACTAGGGGCCATATATACATAAGGAGGATATCTAAACCAGAAATGAGGGTGTAACAATTATCAATGAAAAAGTCATATTCATTGATCACGATAATACTCTATTATAAGATGCTTCCGCATCTGGCCAGTTAAAGGATACTAAATTTTACAGTGGGCCCAGCAATATCAGACAGAGACAACAGAAACAGGGCACCGGTTGCCTTCATAGTAGCAGTCAGAGAAAACAGGAAAAAGTTAATCTCTCATTAATCCCGAGGGGGGACTGGGACCGGAACCGATGTATCCATTCACATTCCTTCTGAAGGATCTTCCTGTCCCAGTCACCCCCCCGGGGGGAAAGTGGTACCAACTCGAGAACTGAAAATCTTAAAGGGTTTCTATCACCTCGTTTTGACATAATTAGCTATCAGACACTAGCAATCCGCTAGTGTCTGCTCTACCAAACAATGCTATTATAATACCTTTGTGTGCAGCCGTTTGCCTAAAAAACGAACTTTTATCGATATGCTAATGAGCCTCTAGGTGCTATGGGGGCGTCTTTTCAGCACCTAGAGGCTCGGTCTACTCACACAAAATGCCTCCCAGCGCATCCCTCCAGCCCGCCTATCTCCTCTGGAATGCGATCCTCCCTCTGAGCCAGCGGACGAATTCTCGCGCCTGCGCCGTGCGCGTCTGTATTCGGCGCAGGTGCAGTGAATGTCTGACCGCTCCCTGCACAGAAATCTCCACTGCGCCTGCGCCGATGACCGAGATGTCTGTGCAGGCAGCGGTCAGACATTCACTGCGCCGAATACAGACGCACACGGCGCAGGCGCGAGAATTCGTCCGCTGGCTCAGATAAAGGATGGCATTCAAGAGGAGATGGGCGGGCTTAACGGACGAGCGGGGCGGCATACAATGTGAGTAGACCGAGCCTCTAGGTGCTGAAAAGACGCCCCCATAGCACCCAAAGGCTCATTAGCATATCAATAAAAGTTTGTTTTTTAGGCAAACGGCTGCACACAAAGGTATTATAATAGCATTGTTTGGTAGAGCAGACACTAGCGGATCGCTAGTGTCTGATAGCTAATTATGTCAAAACGAGGTGATAGAAACCCTTTAAACATCTCCGATATCCCCCATGGCAGTCATTTACATGCAATGCCACCAGTGTGGCATTCTTTTTCACTATATCATTCACATGTTCAAGGATCCTCCTCCTCACCTCTTTCACTGTTTTACCTATATAGTCCCTTGGACACGTACACTGGCAGATATAGACTGCCCCTTTGCTTCAACAGTTGATGAACTCCCTGACCTGAAAGGTCTGTTTGGTTACAGAGCAGGTGATAACCTTAGACATTGATATATACTCACATGCCTTACAGAAGCCACATCTGAAAACACCTATAGGTTTACGGTCCAGCCATGTACCCATTTTGACTGGGGGTGTAAAGTGGCTGTGGACAAGACGGTACGTGACAGAGGGGTGATCAGTGAGAACGTTGGACAAATCAGAGTCCATCCGCAGTATAGGCCAGTATTTCTTCAAGACATTCATCACTTCATGATTGGCTACGTCAAAAGTGGAGATAATCTGCAGCGGTTGATGTTTATCTAAGGCTCTATGTCTCGGGACCAGAAGGTCCACCCGATTTTTCTCCTGTGCATGTTTGAAGGCCTCATTCAGAACCGTCTGCGGATACCCCCTAGCCCTAAATCTGTCCTGTAATCTCCTTGCTTCACTGACAAAAGACTCACCCTCCGAGCAATTCCTCCTGACTCGGAGGTATTGGCCCCTAGGTATACCCCGTTTCAGGGGAACAGGGTGATGGCTATTCCAGTGAAGCAATGAATTAGTGGCCGTGGCTTTCCTATGTATGTCGGTCACAAGTCTGTCACCCTCCTTAGTCACCCGTACATCTAGAAAGGTGATTGTGTTAAGGTCTAGTTCAGAGGACGGTGATACAGATGACTATGGAGATAAGCACTTCCACAATGGAAGCGCTCATCTCCCTGTGCCCTGTGACCGCCGCCCCCACTTCTGAGCAGCTTGGGGGGGGGAGGGGTCATTGCCCCGTTGCCCCCCCTGGATCTGCCAGTGGGCCAGGGTACCAACCTTCTAAATGAGAAAGAGCTAGCTCGGGCCTTTCTTCAGCATGAAACCTTCTTCTGCCAGGGAGGAGACTGGAGATACCAGTTATGTGCCTTGCCTGTATTGTTTTGCACTTGAGTTACTCCAGTAAAGAAGCACTGCACATCCGAAAGTTGGTCACCCCTAGTAGTGATACGAGGGGCACTAACAGCTCAGCAATGTGTGTAGGAAATCCTGAAGCCACATGTCTTGCCTCTCATGGCACAGATGCAGACCCATTCACTTCAATGGGTCCGCAAATCCGGAGATGCGTAATGGTGCGGAATGGAAGCACGGAACGAAACATGACGGAAGCACTACAGCTTGCTTTCTGGGGTTCCGTGCCTCTGCACCGCAAAAAGATAGAATATGCTGTATCATATTTCATTCGATTCCAACAACTCCTCCTTGGTGCTTTATTTTTTTGTTATACACTGCCTGTCCCAAAAAAAAGTCGCCACCCAAAAAAAAAAAGGTCACGCACTCTAATATTTCGTTGGACCGCCTTTAGCTTTGATTATGGCACACATTCGCTGTGGCATTGTTTCGATAAGCTTCTGCAATGTCACAAGATTTATTTCCATCCAGTGTTGCATTCATTTTTCACCAAGGTCTTGCATTGATGATGGTAGAGTCTGACTGCTGCGCGAAGCCTTCTCCAACACATCCCAAAGATTCTCAATGGGGTTAAGGTCTGGACACTGTGGTGACCAATCCACGTGTGAAAATGATTAGTATTGATCACGAATATTCGAATTGCGAATTTTTATCTCGAATATCGGTACTTCGAGAATTCACGAATATTTAGAATATAGTGATATATATTCGGAATTTTGAATATTAATTTTTTTTTTTAAATCAGTACACATGATCCCTCCCTGCTTCTAGCTTGTGGGCCAATGAGAAGGCTGCAATATCTTTGACATTAGGAGTAGTGTTGTTTGCGAATTTTCGTGATGCAAATTTTTCTATTGCCAATTTCTGCAATCAAGAAAACATTGACTGGAGATAACGAATTCTCGAATTCACGAATATATGGCGAATATTCGCCCAAATATTCGTGAAATATCACAAATTCCAATATTGACCCTGCCGCTCATCACTAAAAATGCTCCCTGAACCACTCTTTCACAATTTGAGCCCGATGAATCCTGGCATTGTTAACTTGGAATATGTCTGTGCCATCAGGGAAGAAAAAATCCTTTGATGAAATAACCTGGTCATTCAGTATGTTCAGATAGTCAGCTGACCTCATTCTTGGAGCACATACTGTTGCTGAACCTAGACCTGACCAACTGCATCAACCCCAGATCATAGCACTGCCCCCTCAGACTTGTACAGTAGGCACTAGGCATGATGGGTGCATCACTTCATCTGCCTCTCTTCTTATCCTGAAGCGCCCATCACTCTGGAACAGGATAAATCTGGACTCATCAGACCACATGACCTTCTACCATTGCTCCAGAGTCCAATCTTTATGCTCCCTAGCAAATTGAAGCCTTTTTTTTTTGGTTTGCCTCACTGATTAGTGGTTTTCTTACGGCTAACCAGCTGTTCAGTCCCAATCTTTTGAGTTCCCTTCATATTGTGCGTGTGGAAATGCTCTTGCTTTCACTATTAAACATAGCCCTGAGCTCTACTGTTGTTTTTCTTTGATTTGATTTCACCAAACGTTTAAGTGATCGCCGATCACGATTATTCAGGATTTTTTTCCTGCCACATTTCTTCCTTGAATACGATGGGTCTCCACTATCCTTCCAGTTTTTTTGCGGTGAACTTTGCTCGTTCGCCGATCGGGCGAACATATGCCGGAGCAGGAACAGACTGTTAGGGACACCAAACGCTAGCTAATAGGGCCACAAAAGTCCTTTTAAGGACTGGTATAGGTGTGCTATCAATAGGTGTGACTTACTGAGGGGTGTAAAATACTTATAATATACTTTCTAACATATAAAGTATATTATAGTGCATTTGTATTGTGCATTAGTTGTGTGCGGTTCTGCTGCGATACTGCAGCCACACAGAGTGCCAAACGCTATTAGAACAAATAATTTCTACTGGTGTGATATACCAGTTGCCCTCAAAAAAACTGATTGAAGCAGGGGTGTTATATACCAATAATGTACTTTCTATATAGTGCATTTGGGTAGTGCAGCATTTGTTTGCGGTTTTGCTGCATTACCTCAGCTACAGATAGCGACAAACGACATTGGAACAAATCATTTCTACTGGTGTGAAATACCAGTTGCCCCCTAAAAAAACTTATTGAAGCAGGGGTGTGATATACCAATTATATACTTTCTATATAGTGCATTTGGGTAGTGCAGCATTGGTTTGCGGTTTAGCTGCGTTACCTCAGCTACAGATAGGGACAAACGACATTGGAACAAATAATTTCTATTGGTGTGATATACCAGTTGCCCCCCCCAAAAAACTGATTGAAGCAGGGGTGTTATATACCAATTATATACTTTTTATATAGTGCAGTAGGGTAGTGCAGGATTTGTTTGCGGTTTTGCTGCGTTAGCTCAGCTACAAATACTGACAAACGACATTGGAAATTTTTTTTTCTACTGGTGTGATATACCAGTTGCCCCCCCAAAAAAGTGGGCTACAGTAAAATTGTTATTCAGTGAACGCATAATGTACCTCGAGCCACATAATCACAATTTCTTTTATGTCAGGTGAATGCCTAATTTTTAAGGCCTGTATTCCTGTGGCCTAAAATACAATTTTTCTAGTCTCCAACAGGGCACATTTCCGAGAATTTCCCTATAAGACGCATAAAAATGTCCCCTGATTAAGATACATATTTTTTGTTGGAATTTTTGTCACTGATCTCCCTCTGGTATGTCACTGTCCATGTTGTGGGACTATTTGTACACTTCTACTAAGTATTTGGTGGCTGCAAATATGAACCTAATATTTTTCAGGTTCGCCTGTCATTAAAGTGAATGGAGCCCGCCGCGAACTTGTGGTTCGCGAACATTTGATCAAATTCGTGAACTGTCCCGGCCGATGTACATCCATCACTATATATACATATATACAGTACAGACCAAAAGTTTGGACACACCTTCTCATTCAAAGAGTTTTCTTTATTTTCATGACTATAAAAATTGTAGATTCACACTGAAGGCATCAAAACTATGAATTAACACATGTGGAATTATATACATAACAAACAAGTGTGAAACAACTGAAAATATGTCATATTCTAGGCTCTTCAAAGTAGCCACCTTTTGCTTTGATTACTGCTTTGCACACTCTTGGCATTCTCTTGATGAGCTTCAAGAGGTAGTCCCCTGAAATGGTTTTCACTTCACAGGTGTGCCCTGTCAGGTTTAATAAGTGGGATTTCTTGACTTATAAATGGGTTTGGGACCATCAGTGGCGTTGAGGAGAAGTCAGGTGGATACACAGCTGATAGTCCTACTGAATAGACTGTTAGAATTGGTATTATGGCAAGAAAAAAGCAGCTAAGTAAAGAAAAACGAGTGGCCATCATTACTTTAAGAAATGAAGGTCAGTCAGTCAGCCGAAAAATTGGGAAAACTTTGAAAGTAAGGGCTATTTGACCATGAAGGAGAGTGATGGGGTGCTGCGCCAGATGACCTGGCCTCCACAGTCACCGGACCTGAACCCAATCGAGATGGTTTGGGGTGAACTGGACCGCAGAGTGAAGGCAAAAGGCCCAACAAGTGCTAAGCATCTCTGGGAACTCCTTCAAGACTGTTGGAAGACCATTTCAGGGGACTACCTCTTGAAGCTCATCAAGAGAATGCCAAAAGTGTGCAAAGCAGTAATCAAAGCAAAAGGTGGCTACTTTGAAGAACCTAGAATATGACATATTTTCAGTTGTTTCACACTTGTTTGTTATGTATATAATTCCACATGTGTTAATTCATAGTTTTGATGCCTTTATAGTCATGAAAATAAAGAAAACTCTTTGAATGAGAAGGTGTGTCCAAACTTTTGGTCTGTACTGTATATATATATGTATTTATATATTTTCTTTACATGAGATGAAAAGTAAAAAAATATTTGTAATATATATATATATATATATACACTCACCTAAAAAATTATTAGGAACACCATACTAATTCGGTGTTGGACCCCCTTTTGCCTTCAGAACTGCCTTAATTCTACGTGGCATTGATTCAACAAGGTGCTGATAGCATTCTTTAGAAATGTTGGCCCATATTGATAGGATAGCATCTTGCAGTTGATGGAGATTTGAGGGATGCACATTCAGGGCACAAAGCTCCCGTTCCACCACATCCCAAAGATGCTCTATTGGGTTGAGATCTGGTGACTGTGGGGGCCATTTTAGTACAGTGAACTCATTGTCATGTTCAAGAAACCAATTTGAAATGATTCGAGCTTTGTGACATGGTGCATTATCCTGCTGGAAGTAGCCATCAGAGGATGGATACATGTTCTCATTCTGTTTACGCCAAATTCGGACTCTACTATTTGAATGTCTCAACAGAAATCGAAACTCATCAGACCAGGCAACATTTTTCCAGTCTTCAACAGTCCAATTTTGGTGAGCTTGTGCAAATTGTAGCCTCTTTTTCCTATTTGTAGTGGAGATGAGTGGTACCCGGTGGGGTCTTCTGCTGTTGTAGCCCATCCGCCTCAAGGTTGTGCGTGTTGTGGCTTCACAAATGCTTTGATGCATACCTCGGTTGTAACGAGTGGTTATTTCAGTCAACGTTGCTCTTCTATCAGCTTGAATCAGTCGGCCCATTCTCCTCTGACCTCTAGCGTCCACAAGGCATTTTTGCCCACAGGACTGCCACATACTGGATGTTTTTCCCTTTTCACACCATTCTTTGTAAACCCTAGAAATGGTTGTGCGTGAAAATCCCAGTAACTGAGCAGATTGTGAAATACTCAGACCGGCCCATCTGGCACCAACAACCATGCCACGCTCAAAATTGCTTTAAAGGACTTCTGTCACCCCACTAAACTCTTTTTTTTTTTGTGTACAAACTGGATTCCAAAAAAGTTGGGACACTAAACAAATTGTGAATAAAAACTGAATGCAATGATGTGGAGATGGCAAATGTCAATATTTTATTTGTAATAGAACGTAGATGACAGATCAAACGTTTAGTCCGAGTAAATGTATCATTTTAAAGGAAAAATACGTTGATTCAAAATTTCACTGTGTCAACAAATCCCAAAAAAGTTGGGACAAGTAGCAATAAGAGGCTGGAAAAAGTAAATTTGAGCATAACGAAGAGCTGGAAGACCAATTAACACTAATTAGGTCAATTGGCAACATGATTGGGTATAAAAAGAGCTTCTCAGAGTGGCAGTGTCTCTCAGAAGCCAAGATGGGTAGAGGATCACCAATTCCCACAATGTTGCGCAGAAAGATAGTGGAGCAATATCAGAAAGGTGTTACCCAGTGAAAAATTGCAAAGACTTTGCATCTATCATCATCAACTGTGCATAACATCATCCGAAGATTCAGAGAATCTGGAACAATCTCTGTGCGTAAGGGTCAAGGCCGTAAAACCATACTGGATGCCCGTGATCTCCGGGCCCTTAAACGACACTGCACCACAAACAGGAATGCTACTGTAAAGGAAATCACAGAATGGGCTCAGGAATACTTCCAGAAACCATTGTCAGTGAACACAATCCACCGTGCCATCCGCCGTTGCCAGCTGAAACTCTACAGTGCAAAGAAGAAGCCATTTCTAAGCAAGATCCACAAGCTCAGGCGTTTTCACTGGGCCAGGGATCATTTAAAATGGAGTGTGGCAAAATGAAAGACTGTTCTGTGGTCAGACGAGTCACGATTCGAAGTTCTTTTTGGAAATCTGGGACGCCATGTCATCCGGACCAAAGAGGACAAGGACAACCCAAGTTGTTATAAACGCTCAGTTCAGAAGCCTGCATCTCTGATGGTATGGGGTTGCATAAGTGCGTGTGGCATGGGCAGCTTGCATGTCTGGAAAGGCACCATCAATGCAGAAAAATATATTCAGGTTCTAGAACAACATATGCTCCCATCCAGACGTCATCTCTTTCAGGGAAGACCCTGCATTTTTCAACAAGATAATGCCAGACCACATTCTGCATCAATCACAACATCATGGCTGCGTAGGAGAAGGATCCGGGTACTGAAATGGCCAGTCTACAGTCCAGATCTTTCACCTATAGAGAACATTTGGCGCATCATAAAGAGGAAGGTGCAACAAAGAAGGCCCAAGACGATTGAACAGTTAGAGGCCTGTATTAGACAAGAATGGGAGAGCATTCCTATTTCTAAACTTGAGAAACTGGTCTCCTCGGTCCCCAGACGTCTGTTGAGTGTTGTAAGAAGAAGGGGAGATGCCACACAGTGGTGAAAATGGCCTTGTCCCAACTTTTTTGGGATTTGTTGACACCATGAAATTCTGATTCAACATATTTTTCCCTTAAAATGGTACATTTTCTCTGTTTAAACTTTTGTTCCGTGATTTATGTTCTATTCTGAATAAAATATTAGAAGTTGGCACCTCCACATCATTGCATTCGGTTTTTTCACGATTTGTATAGTGTCCCAACTTTTTTGGAATCCGGTTTGTATTTATAATCCCTATCCTGCCATATTGCCATACATTATGTTATTAATAATTTTCGTTCAGTAGATTTTACAAAAAACTTACTTTTATGATATTCTAATTACCTTTCTACCAGCAAGTAGGGCGTCTACTTGCTGGTAGCAGCCGCAGAAAACCGCCCCCTCATCTTGTTGATTGACAGGGCCAGCCGCGATCTCCTCCTCCAGCCAGCCCTGTCAGCATTTCAAAAATCGCACGCCTGTGTTGATTTGGTGCAGGCGCTCTGAGATAAGGAGGCTCGCCTCCTCAGCACTCCCTCAGTGCGCCTGTGCCGATGACGTCAATCAACAGAAGGAGGGGGCGGTTTTCTGCGGCTGCTACCAGCAAGTAGACGCCCTACTTGCTGGTAGAAAGGTAATTAGCATATCATAAAAGTAAGTTTTTGGCTAAATCTACTGAACGAAAATTATTAACCACTTAAGGACCACAGGTTTATACCCCCCTAAAGACCAGGCCCTTTTTTACAAATCGGCACTCCACAACTTTAGTGGTTTATTGCTCGGTCATGCAACTTACCACCCAAATGAATTTTCCCTTCTTTTCTTCTCACTAATAGAGCTTTCATTTGGTGGTATTTCATTGCTGCTGACATTTTTACTTTTTTTGTTATTAATCGAAATTTAACGATTTTTTTTGCAAAAAAATGACATTTTTCACTTTCAGTTGTAGAATTTTGCAAAAAAAAACGAGATCCATATATAAATTTTGCTCAAAATTTATTGTTCTACATGTCTTTGATAAAAAAAAAATGTTTGGGTAAAAAAAAAATGGTTTGGGTAAAAGTTATAGCGTTTACAAACTATGGTACAAAAATGTGAATTTCCGCTTTTTGAAGCAGCTCTGACTTTCTGAGCACCTGTCATGTTTCCTAAGGTTCTACAATGCCCAGACAGTAGAAAAACCCCACAAATGACCCCATTTCGGAAAGTAGACACCCTAAGGTATTCGCTGATGGGCATAGTGAGTTCAAAGAACTTTTTATTTTTTGTCACAAGTTAGCGGAAAATGATGATTTTTATTTTTTTTTCTTACAAAGTCTCATATTCCACTAACTTCTGACAAAAAATAAAAGCTTCCATGAACTCACTATGCCCATCAGCGAATACCTTGGGATGTCTTCTTTCCAAAATGGGGTCACTTGTGGGGTAGTTATACTGCCCTGGCATTCTAGGGGCCCAAATGTGTGGTAAGGAGTTTGAAATCAAATTCTGTAAAAAATGGCCAGTGAAATCCGAAAGGTGCTCTTTGGAATATGGGCCCCTTTGCCCACCTAGGCTGCAAAAAAGTGTCACACATGTGGTATCTCCGTATTCAGGAGAAGTTGGGGAATGTGTTTTGGGGTGTCATTTTACATATACCCATGCTGGGTGAGAGAAATATCTTGGCAAAAGACAACTTTGTATAAAAAAATTGTAAAAGTTGTCTTTTGCCAAGATATTTCTCTCACCCAGCATGGGAATATGTAAAATGACACCCCAAAACACATTCCCCAACTTCTCCTGAATACGGAGATACCACATGTGTGACACTTTTTTGCAGCCTAGGTGGGCAAAGGGGCCCATATTCCAAAGAGCACCTTTCGGATTTCACTGGTCAGTTTTTACAGAATTTGATTTCAAACTCCTTACCACACATTTGGGCCCCTAGAATGCCAGGGCAGTATAACTACCCCACAAGTGACCCCATTTTGGAAAGAAGACACCCCAAGGTATTCGCTGATGGGCATAGTGAGTTCATGGAAGTTTTTATTTTTTGTCACAAGTTAGTGGAATATGAGACTTTGTAAGAAAAAATAAAAAATAAAAAAAATCATAATTGTCCACTAACTTGTGACAAAAAATAAAAACTTCCATGAACTCACTATGCCCATCAGCGAATACCTTGGGATGTCTTCTTTCCAAAATGGGGTCACTTGTGGGGTAGTTATACTGCCCTGGCATTCTAGGGGCCCAAATGTGTGGTAAGGAGTTTGAAATCAAATTCTGTAAAAAATGGCCAGTGAAATCCGAAAGGTGCTCTTTGGAATATGGGCCCCTTTGCCCACCTAGGCTGCAAAAAAGTGTCACACATGTGGTATTTCCGTATTCAGGAGAAGTTGGGGAATGTGTTTTGGGGTGTCATTTTACATATACCCATGCTGGGTGAGAGAAATATCTTGGCAAAAGACAACTTTGTATAAAAAAATGGTGAAAGTTGTCTTTTGCCAAGATATTTCTCTCACCCAGCATGGGTATATGTAAAATGACACCCCAAAACACATTCCCCAACTTCTCCTGAATACGGAGATACCAGATGTGTGACACTTTTTTGCAGCCTAGGTGGGCAAAGGGGCCCATATTCCAAAGAGCACCTTTCGGATTTCACTGGTCATTTTTTACAGAATTTGATTTCAAACTCCTTACCACACATTTGGGCCCCTAGAATGCTAGGGCAGTATAACTACCCCACAAGTGACCCCATTTTGGAAAGAAGACACCCCAAGGTATTCGCTGATGGGCATAGTGAGTTCGTGGAAGTTTTTATTTTTTGTCACAAGTTAGTGGAATATGAGACTTTGTAAGAAAAAAAAAAAAAAAAATCATCATTTTCCACTAACTTGTGACAAAAAATAAAAAATTCTAGGAACTCGCCATGCCCCTCACGGAATACCTTGGGGTGTCTTCTTTCCAAAATGGGGTCACTTGTGGGGTAGTTATACTGCCCAGGCATTTTCCAGGGGCCCTAATGTGTGGTAAGTAGGTAAATGACCTGTGAAATCCTAAAGGTGCTCTTTGGAATATGGGCCCCTTTGCCCACCTAGGCTGCAAAAAAGTGTCACACATGTGGTATTGCCGTATTCAGGAGAAGTTGGGGAATGTGTTTTGGGGTGTCATTTTATATATACCCATGCTGGGTGAGAGAAATATCTTGGCAAAAGACAACTTTTCCCATTTTTTTATACAAAGTTGGCATTTGACCAAGATATTTCTCTCACCCAGCATGGGTATATGTAAAATGACACCCCAAAACACATTCCCCAACTTCTCCTGAGTATGGCGATACCAGATGTGTGACACTTTTTTTGCAGCCTAGATGCGCAAAGGTGCCCAAATTCCTTTTAGGAGGGCATTTTTAGACATTTGGATACCAGACTTCTTCTCACGCTTTGGGGCCCCTAGAATGCCAGGGCAGTATAAATACCCCACATGTGACCCCATTTTGGAAAGAAGACACCCCAAGGTATTCAATGAGGGGCATGGCGAGTTCATAGAATTTTTTTTTTTTTGGCACAAGTTAGCGCATATTGATATTTTTTATTTTTTTCTCACAAAGTCTCCCTTTCCGCTAACTTGGGACAAAAATTTCAATCTTTCATGGACTCAATATGCCCCTCACGAAATACCTTGGGGTGTCTTCTTTCCGAAATGGGGTCACATGTGGGGTATTTATACTGCCCTGGCATTCTAGGGGCCCTAAAGCGTGAGAAGAAGTCTGGAATATAAATGTCTAAAAAAATTTACGCATTTGGATTCCGTGAGGGGTATGGTGAGTTCATGTGAGATTTAATTTTTTGACACAAGTTAGTGGAATATGAGACTTTGTAAGAAAATAATAATAATTTCCGCTAACTTGGGCCAAAAAAATGTCTGAATGGAGCCTGACAGGGGGGTGATCAATGACAGGGGGGTGATCAATGACAGGGGGGGTGATCAATGACAGGGGGGGTGATCAGGGAGTCTATATGGGGTGATCACCCCCCTGTCATTGATCACCCCCCTATAAGGCTCCATTCAGATGTCCGTATGTGTTTTGCGGATCCGATCCATGTATCCGTGGATCCGTAAAATCATACGGACATCTGAATGCAGCCTGACAGGGGGGTTGATCAATGACAGGGGGGTAATCAATGACAGGGGGGTGATCAGGGAGTCTATATGGGGTGATCACCACAGTCATTGATCATGCCCCTGTAAGGCTCCATTCAGACGTCCGTATGCGTTTTGCGGATCCGAAAAAAATCATGCGGACGTCTGAATGGAGCTTTACAGGGGGTTATCAATGACAGGGGGGTAATCAATGACAGGGGGGTGATCAGGGAGTCTATATGGGGTGATCATCACAGTCATTGATCACGCCCCTGTAAGGCTCCATTCAGACGTCCGTATGCGTTTTGCGGATCCGATCCATCTATCAGTGGATCCGTAAAAATCATGCGGACGTCTGAATGGAGCTTTACAGGGGGGTAATCAATGACAGGGGGGGTGATCAATGACAGGGGGGGTGATCAATGACAGGGGGGTGATCAGGGAGTCTATATGGGGTGATCACCCCCCTGTCATTGATCACCCCCCTATAAGGCTCCTTTCAGATGTCCGTATGTGTTTTGCGGATCCGATCCATCTATCAGTGGATCCTTAAAAATCATGCGGACGTCTGAATGGAGCTTTACAGGGGTGTGATCAATGACAGGGGGGTAATCAATGACAGGGGGGTGATCAGGGAGTCTATATGGGGTGATCACCACAGTCATTGATCACGCCCCTGTAAGGCTCCATTCAGACGTCCGTATGCGTTTTGCGGATCCGATCCATCTATCAGTGGATCCGTAAAAATCATGCGGACGTCTGAATGGAGCTTTACAGGGGTGTGATCAATGACAGGGGGGTAATCAATGACAGGGGGGTGATCAGGGAGTCTATATGGGGTGATCACCACAGTCATTGATCACGCCCCTGTAAAGGCTCCATTCAGATGTCCGTGTGCGTTTTGCGGATCCGATCCATCTATCAGTGGATCCGTAAAAATCATGCTGACGTCTGAATGGAGCTTTACAGGGGTGTGATCAATGACAGGGGGGTGATGAGGGAGTCTATATGGGGTGATCACCACAGTCATTGATCACGCCCCTGTAAGGCTCCATTCAGACGTCCGTATGCGTTTTGCGGATCCGATCCATCTATCAGTGGATCCGTAAAAATCATGCGGACGTCTGAATGGAGCTTTACAGGGGTGTGATCAATGACAGGGGGGTAATTAATGACAGGGGGGTGATCAGGGAGTCTATATGGGGTGATCACCACAGTCATTGATCACGCTCCTGTAAGGCTCCATTCAGACGTCCGTGTGCGTTTTGCGGATCCGATCCATCTATCAGTGGATCCGTAAAAATCATGCGGACGTCTGAATGGAACTTTACAGGGGTGTGATCAATGACAGGGGGGTGATGAGGGAGTCTATATGGGGTGATCACCACAGTCATTGATCACGCCCATTTAAGGCTCCATTCAGACGTCCGTGTGCGTTTTGCGGATCCGATCCATCTATCAGTGGATCTGTAAAAATCATGCGGACGTCTGAATGGAGCTTTACAGCGGTGTGATCAATGACAGGGGGGTAATCAATGACAGGGGGGTGATCAGGGAGTCTATATGGGGTGATCAGGGGTGATCAGGGGCTAATAAGGGGTTAATAAGTGACGGGGGGGGGGGGGTGTAGTGTAGTGTAGTGGTGCTTGGTGCTACTTTACTGAGCTACCTGTGTCCTCTGGTGGTCGATCCAAACAAAGGGGACCACCAGAGGACCAGGTAGCAGGTATATTAGACGCTGTTATTAAAACAGCGTCTAATATACCTGTTAGGGGTTAAAAAAAACACATCTCCAGCCTGCCAGCGAACGATCGCCGCTGGCAGGCTGGAGATCAACTCTCTTACCCTCCGTTCCTGTGAGCGCGCCTGTGTGCGCGCGTTCACAGGAAATCTCGGCTCACGCGAGATGACGCCAATTGGCGTTAGCGTAGCCTGGGGGAGCCGCCGCAATGACGCCTTTCGGCGTTAGCGTGGCGGCAAGCGGTTAATAACATAATGTATGGCAATATGGCAGGATGGGGATTATAAATACACAAAAACAAAAAATGTGTTTAGTGTGGTGACAGAAGCCCTTTAAAGCACCTTTCTTTCCCATTCTGACATTCAGTTTGGAGTTCAGGAGATTGTCTTGACCAGGACCACCCCCCTAAATGCATTGAAGCAACTGCCATGTGATTGGTTGACTAGATAATTGCATTAATGAGAAATAGAACAGGTGTTCCTAATAATTCTTTAGGTGAGTGTATATATACAGTATATATATGAATGTATATATATATATATATATATATATATATATTGTGACACAGTTAAAGGTCTGGTGTGGAGTGGAAGATATTTTCTTCCCAGCATGTGTTGCTGGACTGATTGACAGCCAGGTGAGGTCAAGCACCGGACTGGATCTTAGGTGCCCATCTGGGCTTTGCCGATGCCTAACTGTCTCAAAAGCTAGCTGGACGGCAGCAGGGAGAGATGAGGCCTATGCCTGGATGAATGCTTGCGACCTGTTTGGGGAAGACAGGTCAACTACATCCTGGACTTAAACGTTGGTGGGGACCTGTTGGAAAAGTGTGAACACATGCCTGGACTTGGACTCTTAATGCAGAACCTGCAGCATGGTGTGAATGAACACCAGGACTTTCAACTAAGGTGAAGTTGCTCACTGAGCTGTTAAACCTGCTTGTGTGATTAAAACACTGCAGTTTGATCAGGAACTGTTTTTGGTGCCTTTGCTCTGCGTCTGCACTCCCTGCCTACCAGAGAGAATCCCTACTATATATATATATATATATATATATATATATATATATATATATATATATAAATGTAAACATTTTGTTTGATTACAGAATAAATATATATTAATCATCTCTCAATATACAGTATATACAATTGATTGTTATTTCCGTTCAATATGCAACACTGTTTGGAGTTATTTCAGACATGGCCACTAGATGTCATCTTCCTTACAGGTCTCACAGTGCTAAGCTCCAGGATACCGGTGAAGCTTAATGATTAATATATGTTATATTGTTGTTTGTAAAAGAACCTATTTTACCTACAAATTGTAGAACATCAGTAGAAATAATATTGTAAGATCTGTACAATCTGTACAAAAGTTTTAGACAGGTGTGAAAAAGAATGCTTTCAAAAATAGAGGTGTTAACAGTTTAAACAGTTTACAGCTTAAATTCAAATTTATTCTACAGCAGGACAATGAAACAAAAATACAGCCATTTTCATTAAGAACTAACTTCTGCGTAAAGAAGAACTAGGAGTCCTGAAAGTGATGATATGGGCTCACAGAGCCCTGATCTCAACATCATTGGTTAGTTCTCCAACTTGTTTTAAAAAATATACTTGCTAAATTCCTTCAATAACTGTGGACAAGTGAGCTTGTAGTGAGCCACTGAGGAGCCAATGCTGAGGCTGGGAGTATTAGTGGCCCTGATAAGGGTATTTTCACACTTGCGGCAGGACGGATCCGACAGGCTGTTCACCATGTCGGATCCGTCCTGCGGCTGTTTCGCCGTGCCCCCGGGCCGCCGCTCCGTCCCCATTGACTATAATGGGGATGGGGGCGGAGCTCCGGCGCAGCACGGCGGTGCACGGCTTAAGGCCGCCGGACTAAAATTACTGCATGTCAGGTTTTTTAGTCCGGCGGCTTTCTCCGTGCACCGCCGTGCTGCGCCGGAGCTCCGCCCCCATCCCCATTATAGTCAATCGGGACGGAGCGGGGGCACGGCGAACAGCCACAGGACGGATCCGACATGGTAAACAGCATGTCGGATCCGTCCTGCCGCAAGTGTGAAACTAGCCTAAGATGTTGCTTCATGGTGTACTCTCTCGGACTGTTTCTCCCTGGTGTTTAATACACTGAAAAGGAAGGGTGAAAGGATCAGGCAGGTGTAGAAGAACAACAAACAAGGGTAAGTTACAGTGTATGCCAGAGGTATGGTGGTAGGCAAAATGACAGACAGTAGCACTCAATGGTAGTCCTTCTCTCTGTCCTGAAATCCTTTCGCTACGTCTATAAACTGGCACCTGTGTCTGTAGGTGTCCACTTTTGGGTTTATCTGAGCTGTGCTATGGTGATGACGGTGTCTTAATATGCAGCAGGATCTGTGAAGCTATAGTTGCTTGTCACCCTGCTGACTATAGCGCCTTATCGCTGAAGAATATATATACTCTTGGACCTTCAATCTCTCTGTAGAAGTGTTCTTCACAGTTGAACTGATTCTGTGGTTCTTAAGACCCTTGGAGCGGGAGCCTAGCTAGCTCAGTCCCCTCTTGGCAGAAAGTGGGACCGGCCCACTGCTACCAAGAGGAAGATGGTTAGTCCCGTTCCTGATGCCAACAATACCTTATCATTGCTGGTGTACTGACAAAACATAACAATAAAAATACATAACATGGCATAATATAACCTGACAAAACCTTCTACCTTAAAGCCCAGATTGTTGGAATGCATCATTGATGGTTGACCTATCTGCACACACGATCGTTGGAGCTCAGCCTGAGTAACCATTGGGTTCTTGGTCACCTCTCTTACCAAGGCCCTTTTTCCTCTATTACCTAGTTTGATGGGGTGGCCAGCTCTAGGAAGAGTCCTGGTTGCTCCAAACTTTTTCCATTTAAGAATTATAGAGGTCACTGTGCTCTTGGGAACTTTCAGTTCAGCAGACATTTTCCTGTACCATTCTCTAGATCTGTGTCCCCACACAATCATGTCTCTGGGTTCTACAGGCAGTTATTTCCTCCTCATGGCTTGGTTTTTACTCTGATATGCATATGATCAGCTGTGAGCAGGGGCGTAACTACCATAGCGGCAGACCATGCGTCTGCTATGGGGCCCAGGCCAAGAGGGGGCCCAGTTTTAGTTTGGATTATCTCCTCTTCTACTGGAGGTGAAAACTTGGTCAGGACTTTACCCTCTAAAGGAACAACTTTTATCAAATGAAGCAGTGGAAAAATGGCCCAAGGTTCATTGACAACAGTTTAGGCAGAAAACCTTCTGTCCTGTGTGGGGGGCCTGGTTTGATCCTTTCTATGGGGCCCTTACCTCTCTATGTACACCACTGGCTGTGAGATCTTATTTACAGGGTTGTGTCTTTCCAAATCATGTTAGTCAACTGAATTTACCATAGGTGGATTCCAATCAAGGTGTAGAAACATTTCAAAGATGATCAAGAGAAATGAGAGGTCCCAGAATTAAATTCCAAGAGTAATACTTGCTGCATGTCCATGCAAAATTTAAGTTTTTCCTTTTTAATAAGTTTGCAAAAAAATCTATAATTCTGTTTTCTTTTCTCATTATGTTTTTTTTGGGTGCAGAATGATGGGAGAAAATGTGTGTGCTTGTTTTTTTTATTTTTTAATATTTTAGAGTAAGGCTGCAACATAATTTTTTTTTAAAAAAGGTTCTGAAGACTTTGAAACTGCAGTGTAAATCTGCTAATGGGAATGTGCTGATAATTATATTTTGTGACCATACAAAAGCATGAAAGCATGAAGCTGCTCTGGTCTTTCTAAACTTAAGTCTGTCCCTATTTCTGCATACACACATACATACTGAATGTTATCAATCACAGATAATATGGCGCTGTGTACAACTTAAATTAAAAAAAGCAGAAAGTTTAATATATGTAAATTACAAGTTTTAGGCAACATTCAGTATTTTTCTATATCCCGATTTTCGGTCCGATTTTTGCGGATCTGTTGTTCCTGAAAATGTTTCCGTATGTCATCCGTATGTCATCCGTTTTTTGCGGATCCGCAAAAAACGGAAACATGTATAAATTTCAATAAGCAAATAAAGTTGTTTGGATCTCTTTGAAAAAAAAAAAAAAAAAAAAAAAAAAAAATTAAAATGTAATTTCCAGGAACGGAATCCGCATAAAACGGATGACATACGTAATGACATCCGAATGTCTTCCGTTTTTTGCGGATCCATTGACTTTGTATTGTACCAGAATCCGATTTTTGCGGAAAAGAATAGGACAAGTTTTATATTTAATCGGACATGCGGAACGGAACAACGGAAACGGACAGCACACATTGTGTTGTCTGATTTTTTCCAGGACCCATTGAAAATGAATGGGTCCAGAACTGGTCCTGATTTGTTCCGCCAAAAACGGAACAGATCAGGAAAGAAAAAACGGACGTGTGAATGGACCCTTACTGTATCGTTACCCATAAAACTATATTATATCAATCTGCTCAGCTCCTGCTCTATAACATTTTACCTGCAGATTGCTTTCATTTTGTGGTGGCAGGTTCCCTTTAAACAAGTTTTGCATCAGCCTATATGCATTATATGAGGTCCACAGCAGCTAGGACATCTGATGGCATACATGATTACTGAAGTTTTTTGTGAAGATGATGCGACTTCATGTTATCTAATTATATATAAAAATCAGTTTACCATCTTAAAAACCTGACAGAATAAAAAAATTTAAAGGGGTTGTTTCATGAAGACAATTACTGTCCTTATGCCCCCTTACAAAATCAGCCCTTTGCTTTAGCTGGCTATTGATATGAGGTAACTGTGGAGTAGACGATTGTTCCGCTGACTGCTAATCCTCCCATCCCCACCATGATCATGTACACTGAGAGGAAAGGGGATTAATAGATGTCAGGCCAAGGAATGAAACATTGGGCATGTTGAAATCCAACATGCATGACCCTTCTTTCCTCTGCTGGTCCCATTGAAACTAACTTTTATGGAGATTTCATGCTTTTAGGTGAAAGTTTAAACCTAAAATTGTTCTTCTTTTCATGACAGTTCATTTAAAGCACATCTCCTACCTGCCTTTCTTTCCCCTCTTTTATTGTTTAGGTACTTTTAGTTTCTGACCATTCAGTTCTTGCTGGTTGGAAAAATAAGCTCTTCATACACTAACTTAATAGTGAACATGCTCTGAGCTTCTGAGCTTTTTTTTAAATATATATACATTGCTGCGTTTTTTTATATCATATGAAATTAAAAAACACAATTATAGCATATGAACCTAATGCAAAAGGAAGAAACATACTTCATATATAAGATATACAATAAATGATAACCCTATTCCCTATCCCATTACTGCTACCCACCTAGGTTATGCAGCCCACTTTTCCTACTATCTCTCTCTGATAACATCACAGTACCCCATATATACCTAGGAGTTCTGTTTTTGGTAAAGTTCTCTCCATCACTGAGTACCAGTATTTCAGACACTTCTCTTTATTGTGCTGCATCATAGTCTTTATCCAAGTGAACAGATCCTCAATAGATTGTCACATAGGTGCAATATAGCACCTATTTCCATAGTTGAAATGATGCCACATCTGGTCACTTGCTTTGAGTATATCTACAGAGTCCTTCCTCAATTCTCTGCATTGGACTATACAATTGGGGAGAGTTGGACCAATCCCCTGGGAGGCGCCCACCTACTCTACCCTACCATCACCTCTGGTAGTGCTGTTTCTTTCGTAATTTTTGTTAAATTTTGATTCCTGTCATCAAGCACATACTTTATATATTTCCCTGTGCATAATTATAGAGCTTCTGATTTAAACATGACAGTGAGACAGAGTGGTACGAGCATATGAGCATGAGGTTCATTTTAGGCTCCTTCAAACTTCCAAATTACAATGCAGCCACTATTAGATAATGGAATGCTGGATAGTATGTCCTGATTTACCTCTTTATTAATAGGACATTAATATATCTACTTTTAAGAATAGCAGGTTGTAGGTCAAATATAGGGATAGCTCCTTACCCCACCATTATTCTTTATAGCTACTTTTCAACTTTACCAAATAAAGAAATGGTCCTGTAACTATGTTTTTGAGCACATTGTTGTAGTGGCTCGGAATGTACAGTACAGACCAAAAGTTTGGACACACCTTCTCATTCAAAGAGTTTTCTTTATTTTCATGACTATGAAAATTGTAGATTCACACTGAAGGCATCAAAACTATGAATTAACACATGTGGAATTATATACATAACAAACAAGTGTGAAACAACTGAAAATATGTCATATTCTAGGTTCTTCAAAGTAGCCACCTTTTGCTTTGATTACTGCTTTGCACACTCTTGGCATTCTCTTGATGAGCTTCAAGAGGTAGTCCCCTGAAATGGTTTTCACTTCACAGGTGTGCCCTGTCAGGTTTAATAAGTGGGATTTCTTGACTTATAAATGGGGTTGGGACCATCAGTTGCGTTGAGGAGAAGTCAGGTGGATACACAGCTGATAGTCCTACTGAATAGACTGTTAGAATTTGTATTATGGCAAGAAAAAAGCAGCTAAGTAAAGAAAAACGAGTGGCCATCATTACTTTAAGAAATGAAGGTCAGCCAGTCAGCCGAAAAATTGGGAAAACTTTGAAAGTAAGGGCTATTTGACCATGAAGGAGAGTGATGGGGTGCTGCGCCAGATGACCTGGCTTCCACAGTCACCGGACCTGAACCCAATCAAGATGGTTTGGGGTGAGCTGGACCGCAGAGTGAAGGCAAAAGGGCCAACAAGTGCTAAGCATCTTTGGGAACTCCTTCAAGACTGTTGGAAGACCATTTCAGGGGACTACCTCTTTAAGCTCATCAAGAGAATGCCAAGAGTGTGCAAAGCAGTAATCAAAGCAAAAGGTGGCTACTTTGAAGAACCTAGAATATTACATATTTTCAGTTGTTTCACACTTGTTTGTTATGTATATAATTCCACATGTGTTAATTCATAGTTTTGATGCCTTCATAGTCATGAAAATAAAGAAAACTCTTTGAATGAGAAGGTGTGTCCAAACTTTTGGTCTGTACTGTATAAAGCGGTTTTCCAGGCTCCTGATATTGATGACCTGTCCTCAGGCTAGGTAATTAATATCTGATTGGTGAGGGTATGACACCCTGCACTCTCACTGATCCTTTAGTTCCCTACAGCCTCCGGAACTAACACTGTGAATAGAACAGGAAGCACGTCTCCATTCAAAGTCTAGTGGCCAAGCTGGATTACTGTAGCTTAGTTCACATTCAATTTGAATGAAAGCTGGGCTGCAGTAACTTGGCATGGCTATTACAATCTTTAACAGAGATGTGCTTTCTGCTGCATTCAAAGTGCTCGTTCCAGAACCAGAGACTGCAGGGAACAGCTGATTGGTGGTGTGGTGTGTCAGACCCTAACCAGGTCAACAATATTAAGAGCCTGGAAAATGTCTTGTCACATGAGATGATTTAACTGATTACTGCACAGCACTTCATTGCTCTATACTATAGAGTCTATAGCAAAGAGATTGTGGGGGACATTTAATAAGACTGGTGTCATCCACGCCGGTCTTAAGTCCCTCTGTGCTGCTGGAAGAAGCGCCAAAGTTATGTAGAGGCACAGGCACAAACATAAGTTTGGTGCTTTCTCCAGCAGACATGTGACAGACTTAAATCTATTGTGATAAATGATAAATGAGCCAGGCCTGTTGTCCCTACCACTTCCGTACCCACACCACGCCTCCTTTTCTTGACACTCTGGAATAGTTGCGTGAGCAGGGAAAAGGGGGGCAGAGTTATGGCTTGAATGTGATGTAGGAGGGGTGGGTGGACAGATTGTGGCAGGGAACGTGTCTGGGCTCCTTCCTGCAAGAGTGACGCCCCTCTGGGCAACTTACTGGCTCATTTGCATACCAAATAAACTGGATTTCCAGAGGATAAAAAACATCTATTGCTGGAAGTAAGGCACATCTGGAAATAAGGTACTAAGTGCTATTAGGCTAAGGCTTTACTTCAATAGCGATTATCCTGGTGACAGATTTCCTTTAATATGCCAAAAGGTGGTGTATATGCGTTAATAATTGTCCCCCTTTTTTGTTTAGATTTGATCATGTTGATATTGTCGTTTTAATGAGAACAAAAGTAAAATTTTTAACTAATCAATAATAGTTTCCTGCGACATCATTCATCATAAAGTGAAGCAATTTTTTGGATAGGATATGCCTCTGCTAAATACATAAGAAGAAGCTCGAGCCATCTATTATACATGAGGTCACCTGGCTTTTGTGTTATCTTCTTGGTACAGTCTTGTAATGTGTAATGTGTGATTACAGCAGTTTATAACATTTTTGTAAACACAGTTTGGTATAATTCAAGATTTTCCATGGCCTGCTGTGAGAACACAAGTACACATGAAATCCTAAAGAGTGGCTCTACTCCTGTAAAGCGACCCTGTGCAAGATCAATGGGATCTCCACAGGAAGAAAGAGCTTAATGAGGCTAAGAAGACAAACTTTAAATTGCGGTATAGAACAATAGAGTAAAACAAAAAACTAAAAAACCTTTTTATTTTGCTTCTTGCTGAAGTATAACTGTCGTATTTTTTTTTGGGAATATTGGATTGTGGTGATTAATATAACCTTGGTGGCCCTATTTCAACTTTTCACTGTGTACTCAATTATCCCTTAATTCCACATTTTTGTCCCCTGTACTGTCTACTTTTACCTGTGCTTAAAATAGGGTTGCTAGGCATGGTCCGTCTATGTGTTGAAGGACGGAGGACGCAGAAGCACGTAGCGTGCAAGGTCAGATTACTGACAGCCAGGGACTGTAAGCAAATGATTAAAGCCAGGTCCTCCCGAGCAGCTGATAACAGTGCCTGGGCTGTGTGCACTTCTCCCTGTCCCTGCACTTGGCAGACGCTCCCTCACTCAGCAGAGCTGGAGAAGTAGAGTTGAATCAGCGCAGACCAGGGAAGCGAGATCTGCCATCTGCTCAGTGTATAAATGAAAGCAACATGTGGTAAGAGGACCCCTTTGTGCTGCAGGAGATTAACCCTTTAGGGGGAGGGCTCTGGTTACTGACTCTTTTGGGGGGCTATTGTTACTGGCTAGTGAGGGCAGGCGGGATTAGCTTTAGGGTCCATTCACACGTCCGTTTTTTCTTTCCTGATCTGTTCCGTTTTTTGCTGAACAGATCTGGACCAGATCTGGACCAATTCATTTTCAATAGGTCCTGAAAAAAATCAGACATTGAGCTGTCTGTTTTTTTCCAGGACCCATTGAAAATGAATGGGTCCAGATCTGGTCCAGATCTGTTCAGCAAAAAACGGAACAGATCAGGAAAGAAAAAACGGACGTGTGAATGGACCCTTAGGGTGAGGGCAGTGGCGGCCATCTTAACTGAATAGTGAGATTGCAGTTTTATGCAGACTGGTTGCTAAGGGCTGAATCTTATTAAATATGGGGTAAGTCAGTCTAATAGTAACTGATTCTGGAATATCATGTTATTAGGAACTACATATATGAACATTTAAATTAGGGTCTAAGTTTGACAGTTATCCTTTAAAGTATAGGTGCTTTTATGTACATTAGGACTGGTTTTGGACTTTCCTTATTACTTTTATGAGCCTTCACCGGTAAGACAGTTTTGCCACAAGCCATTTATATTTGCCTATATTTCATTAACCTGATTGGAGATTTATTTGGCTTATTTTCCACTCTCCTAATCCTTATAGACCTAAATAGCAAAACCACAGATATGTGTGACAACCCCTGCATTCAATCTCCAACTGAATGTGGTAGCCATCTCCCCTCAGGTTATGGGTCAAAACTTCCACCTATGAGACAACTGTAAAATATGCTTGGAACACTCCTTTAATTGTAATGATACTATAATAAATATATTATATAATTCTAATTGTCAATGAATTCAGGAGAGCATTGAGCAATATTTAGGACATCTCTAAACAATAGAGATGAGCGAAGTTATAGAAAATTCGATTCGGCTGCTTCACCAAATTTCACAAAGAAAAGAAATTTGCTTTGTAATGAATTACTTCATCACAAAGTGCATTTGTTTGTATGCAGTGGGTGCAATGATCGGGAACAGCGATTGCGCCGCCCACCCGTCATTGAATCCCTCAGATGCCACATCCAACGCTGATCGCAGCATTTGAGATTAAAAATGAGAGCTTTCAGGGGTTAATCAGCAAAAAAAATTATATACTCACCTTATCCATTTGATAGCAAAGAACTCGTTGCAGCCATCTTGATTGAACACAGTGCTCGAAATCCCGCGCGGTGATGTGATTTTGTGCAGTATAAAGATATTAATGCATATACAGTTCCTTGCAAAAGTATTCACCCCCCATGACTTTTTTCGTGTTTTGCTACATTACTGCCTTAAGTTCAATGTCTTTTGTTAATATGAATTTTATGTGATGGATCAAAACACAATAGTCTACGTTGGTGAAGTGAAATGAGAAAAATATATAAATAAAACTATTGTTTGTGCGGATGTATTCACCCCCTTTCTTAGGAACCCCATAAAAAGCTCTGGTGCAACCAATTACCTTCAGAAGTCACATAATTAGTGAAATGATGTCCTGTGTGCAATCGAAGTGTCGCATGATCTGTCATTACATATACACACCTTTTTAAAAGGCCCCAGAGGCTGCAACACCTAAGCAAGAGGCATCACTAACCAAACACTGCCATGAAGACCAAGGAAATCTCCAAACAAGTAAGGGAAAATGTTGTTGATAAGTCAGGGTTAGGAGGGCATTAATCAGAGAGGCAACACAGAGACCTAAGGTAACCCTGGAGGAGCTGCAGAGTTCCACAGCAGAGACTGGAGTATCTGTACATAGGATGACAATAAGCCGTACGCTCCATTGGGCTTTATGGCAGAGTGCCCAGAAGAAAGACATTATTTTCAGCGAAAAACAAAAAGGCACGTTGTGAGTTTGCGAAAAGGCATGTGGGAGACTCCCAAAATGTATGGAGAAAGGTGCTCTGATCTGATGAGACTAAAATTAAACTTTTCTGCCATCAAAGAAAACGCTATGTCTGGTGCAAACTCAACACATCACATCACCCAAATAACACCATCCCCACAGTGAGACATGGTGGTGGCAGCATTATGCTGTGGGGATGTTTTTCAGCCGGGACTGGGAAACTGGTCAGAGTTGAGGGAAAGATGGATGATGCTCAAAACAGGGATATTCTTGAGCAAAACCTGTGCCTGCTTTGAGACTGGGACAGAGGTTCACCTTCAGCAGGACAATGACCCCAAACACACTGCTAAAGCAACACTTGAGTGGTTTAAGGGAATGGCCTAGTCAAAGCCCAGATCTCAATCCAATAGAAAATCTGTGGTCAGAATTAAAGATTGCTGTTCACAAGCGCAAACCATATAACTTGAAGGAGCTGGAGCAGTTTTGCAAGGAGGAATGGACAAAAATTCCCAGTGGTAAGATGTGGCAAGCTCATAGAGACTTATCCAAAGCGACTTGGAGCTGTGATTGCCGCAAAAGGTGGCTCTACAAAGTATTGACTTTAGGGGGGTGAACAGTTATGCACATTGACTTTTTCTGCTATTTTGTTTTTTGTTGTGTGCTTCACAATAAAAAGAAACCAAACATCTTCAAAGTTGTGGGAATATTCTGTAAATTAAATGATGCAAATCCTCATACAAGCCATGGTAAAGAGGACCTTTCATCAACTGTTTTACTTATAGGAGCTAAATACCTGTACTTGCGGGATCCCCCCGCTGATGCTGCCACCAGTTTTTCTTTTTAAACATCTCCCCTACGCCCTTCTGCACCCGCCTGAAGTATTTATATTGTTATTTTCAGTTGTATAAAATCATTAAGATTATACAGATTATTCCATAACCTTACTACAAGAAAATTATTGTTTCCTTATTGGGAGTAACCTGTAGGCAGCTGGGAAAATTCTAAAATCTAGCTTTTTATAATTTACTTTCTGTTGGAAAAATGCTCAGTTTGTGAAATATTCTTTTTTAGTTCATTATAATGGCACCCTCTGTTGTTTAATCACTATAGTAATATGCAAATCCATCTACTGAGGTGGTCACACATGCTCAATTCAATTCTTCAACTGCCGCCAGCCATATTTATTGTTGTTAAAGTTTTGACAGTTACAGGGCAAGAGCTAAAACAGAGAGCGTAATCCTCCTAAAGAAAAACCTATGAGAAAGTACATGACCCCAAGAAAGGACCGGTCCCCTGAGCAGAGCAATGAATGGAGGAGAGGGGGAGCTCTGTATCCATGTGAGCTACAGGGCTGTTTTTAGCTTTGTTAGAAAGAGATCGTCATGTACTATATGATGCAATGATTTTAATTTTTTACATCAATCATTGCTTAACCCCTTTAAGTCTGTGCCAGGCTAGAACACTCATTAAATTCCACAGTTGTGCATTGGACCACCTATTTTCCAGATATTGTTTTCATAAATAGGCCTCTAGTGCAGAGAGTTTCCCTGGATCTCAGCTCATGCACTGTTCCAGCCAATGACTGCAATAACAGGACCGGAAGATGGAAAGAGCGGAGGCAGCACAGAGGACTGGAGTGAAGTGGAGCAGGTAAGTATGAATCTTATTTTTCATCACTTAGCATATAATTATAACTGGAAATGCCCCTTTAAAGTGACTTTCAGATTTCCCCTTACTATTTTACTAATACAGGGCACACTAAAATAAAAGGCTAGAAGCTCGAACGGTACTTGGGACTATAGCATTTCTAAGGGACACAGCTTGAACCTGCTTTTACACATATCATTCGATTGTAAATGTCATGAGTCAGTGATGAGAGAAAAGTCCTAACAAAATGTATTGTTCTTGAAATAATATACAGTACTGTGCCACACAGGAAAGAAAATGGATCCGGTCCAGGACATGGGCCACACGTAACATAAAACAGCAAATAAGCAAGCATAACTTATCTCTCTCTCTCTCTCTCTCTCTATATATATATATTATTAGGATATGATATTATATGTATAATATATATATATATATATATATCCTTGTCCGGTGGGAATTGGTTTTTATTTTCATTTGGTTTGTTAGGGGTTAATGTACAAGTGGTTTTATTTGTGTCCTACTCCAAACTACTAATCACTAATTAAAATCAAGTGGTTAAGTGGATTTAAAAGCAGTAGCCAAACATCTGTTTATTGCTATGTTACATTTGAAACATGTGTTTTTTTTACGGGGATTAGTGGATCATTTTGTCACTGTGTTTTTAATGGAATTTTTGCTATGAATAAAGAAGAAGTTTGGTTCACCCTATTTACTGGATTGTCTTGCTGTATTCATTTTGATATAACAGGCGATTACTCAGAAGGACCTGCCAAGTGCACTTGAAACAATAACAGTAAATATGGATGATATACCAAAACAGCACCCTAATAAATACAATTGTAAAACTGCTATTAGCCTGTCAGGCCATCATTTGTCTGCCCTAACAAGCCTGTACATGACCCGCTTGCTTGGCCGAAGCTTCAACTGCTGGATAAATTCAATTTGCCCATTCAGACGTGGTATAGTCAAGTTGTGAAGTGAATTTGATATCTGGCAGGGTCAACTGAACAGATCTGGAAATTCAATGTTCATTGACCAGTTAATTGCATTTATATTTAAAAGGGTCAAAAACAAAACAGTTATCAAATATGAGAGGGAGCAGGGAATTGTAAAAGTCAGACAATGTAAAAATACACAAGTTATAAAGGGACAGAAAAACAAGACATGAGATCATATGTTACATTTTATTTTACTATGTGTTTTCAGAAGGAAAGAGAAACCAATCTCTTCATGGGTATTGATTCTGAAGTGTTCTCATTTGTATTCTCACATATTCATCTCTACATCTTCGACTCCGAGATGCAAAGTCACAAGTCAACCACATTTTGATCTGCACTGCATAAATATCTGCCTGCAGGGAAAATTGAGAGAAATGAACATCATAATAACATATACAATACAGGTTTTACTTATTATTTTTTTTAAATTTACAAATGTGTTATCTCATCTAATTATTTGTCACATTAGTTATTTTTAAGAAGCTTTTTAAGTGCCTAATTGTGACTGTTCTGCATTTTTTAACTTGGGAAGAATATATATTTTTTTTATTGTTTCTGGCTATTTGAAGTCCATAGATATAGAGTTCACATAAATGTTTTAAGGCTTCATATATGCAATATGTAATGTAGGGAAAATGTGCACTTGCTGATCACATGCCCATTAATACCAAAAGCCTCCCTGGATTTGTTGCCAGCTCTATAAATCCTTTTTGTGAAGTTAAAGAGGACCTTTCACCGATTCTTACCCTATGAACTAAGTATACATACATGTGGAGCGGCGCCCGGGGATCTCTCTGCACTTACTATTATCCCCGGGCGCCGCTCCGTTCTCCTGCTATGTCCTCCGGTATCTCCGTTCCCTAAGTTATGGTAGGCGGAGTCTGCCCTAGCGCTGGCCAATCGCATTGCAGAGCTCACAGCCTGGGAGAAAATAACCTCCCAGGCTGTGAGCTCTGCGCTGCGATTGGCCAGCGCTAGGGCAGACTCCGCCTACCATAACTTAGGGACTGGTATCTCCGCCTACTATAACTTAGTGAGCGGAGATACCGGAGGGCATAGCGGGAGAACGGAGCGGCGCCCAGGGATAATAGTAAGTGCAGTGAGATCCCTGGGCGCCGCTCTACATATCTGTATAGTTAGTTCATAGGGTAAGAATCGGTGAAAGGTCCTCTTTAACTGTTTGTACCATCCTTAAAGGGGTTGTCCGGGTTCAGAGCTGAACCCGGACATACCTCAATTTTCACCCAGGCAGCCCACATGACTTGAGCATCGGATCAGTTCATGCTCCGATGCTCTCCTTTGCCCTGCACTAAATCACGCAGAGCAAAGGCATTTTACAGAGTTCCGGTGACGTACCGGGCTCTCCATGGGGCTGCCAGGAAGCCCGGTGACATCACCGGCACTGATGGGCGGGCTTTAGCGCTGCCCTAGCCTGTAAAACGGCCTAGCCTGTAAAGCTTCCGCCCAGCAGTGTGTTATTGTAAACAAAAGAGCCCTTGCCCTGCGCGATCTAGCGCAGGGCAAGGGAGCGCATCTGAGCATGAGATGCTCCGATGCTAACATCAGGAGTGCTGCCTGGGTGAAATTATGGATATGTCCGGGTTCAGCTCTAAACCCGGACAACCCCTTTAATAAGAACCTGTCTGGTGATTTCTGCTGCCCTGTCTAAGAACAGGATATGATATAGTGTGAGAAGCTGAGCTCTGTGATATACTGTAGGCTTGTATGAGTAAAAAGCTGAGTAAATCCTGGCGGGACTCCTAGGAGAAACAGGGAGAGTCCTAATTACCCTACCCACACCGGAAGCTTGACAGCTTTATGTGCACACATTGATAAATGAAGAGCTGTCACTCATGTTTGGGTGGGGTAATGAGGACGCTCACTCTCTCTCCTAGGAGTCCTGCTTTTAACTTAGTAATCCTGCTCTAAATCATATAAACCTATATATCACAGAGCTCAACTTCTCTCCCAGTTTCATATCCTGCTCTCATGTAGGGTAGCAGAAGTCATCTTACAGGCCTTTGTCAATGACCAATAGATTGACGCAGCTCCAATGTAACTTCTTCAGATGTTTGCCCAGTTACTGGGTGAGTATTATTTTGAGATCTTGAAACTTAAACTCCTCAGAGTCAGCAAAAATTATTTTTGAGTACATCCAGTCACCTGGAAGATCACTACAATGTACCAACCACTTTGCTGCTGGAGCACTGAGGTTCTAGGCAGGTCCCATGTAGCTCCTTGTCTTCTTCATTACAAATTCTAAATAACAATTTACACAAGCAGATGCATGTATTAGCAATTGCCAATATGATTTCTGAAGGTGACCTTATAGTGATTACAGATACATACATAATATTGTAGTCTAAATAATAATTCTAAATCCATTATATTATTTAAATAGATTTTCCAACTTCAATGTGTTTTTTAAATTATCCAGGACCCCGGGGATAGGGGGAAGCATACTTACCTGATCCCTGATGCTTGATTCTGCTTGGGAACACTTCATTACTATAGCAGTGATTGGCTGCAGCAGCTTATGTGACCCCTGTCTATGCTAGAAATTTACTTCTGGGGATAGAAGCACAGTGAAGACAGTGGTGGACTTACAGAACTGGAACCAAGCATTGGGGAGGAGGTAAGCATTCTCCCCGCTGGATAGTGATATAAAGCACATACACTGTATTTACTTCTTTAATGTGTTTATTGAAAAGTTCTACAATTTTCTTTGCCTGTTAGGACTTGAGAAAATCTATACTACAGGCTACAGATGCTTAGGCTTGTTGCTCAATTATAGAAGAACTCCTAAAGGTATGGGAACAAACAAAGGCACAGATCCAATGAATGTTGCTTGATCTCTGCTCAAGGACAGAATAGGGAAAGGGTATATACAATTGCATCCATACTATGATTTCAGTCTATCTACTGTAGCTCTATATTCTAATAGTATAGGATTCCTTTAATTCTTCGTTTCATATGAACAATTGATGCCAGTGAGTTCAAGAACTCAGAGGGTAGTCTTACCATTTGATGGCACTCTTGCTAAAGATAAACCTGACATGGACACTTTTCTCACATAATGTTTATGATTTTCCTCTAGCATATTGGAGTAGCATATTGGAGTAGCTATGAGGTTGAAAATGTAAATGCTTTCCAATTTAGCAACAAATAATGCCATGTTTGTTAGTGAAATCCTCTATTTCTTCCAATAAACAAAGCTGTGTACTTTCTTCACTACAGGAGACATTTTGTAGACCATTTCATTTTGTTTTCTATAATCCATGTAATTTTGTTATATGTATACTTAAAAAGTCTGTAAATGAGAAATAGGACTGACTCTAAAGATTAGCGATTAACATAATGTGGAAAAGCCGGTGATGTAGCATGAATTTTATGAGCCGCATTTATATTCAGATGCATAGTGTGATTGTTATCGCTATGATTTGTTAAACATGAATACTCCCCAGATTATGAGAGTTAGTGCAAATCTGCTCAAATATGTTTTACGACTTTGCCTCCCATAACAGTAGGAGATTCTATATTATTTCACCCAACCCAACACCGAGAATGTGAAAGCAAATTTAATATGGAGAGTAGAAGACATGTATTACTCCATGTCCGATCTATGGTGACCTAACATAAACTGCTTTAATTTTCATTTTACATTTTGAATCTAATTGACTTTTCTCAATGATCTTGACTAATTGATTTTTAGCATTTCATTTCTGCCATGGAGAGCAACTATAGTGTAAGTTCATTTAAGGTCAATAGAATAAAGAATAACATTTCTGTAAGATACAGTGAGAAGTACGTATCTTAAATACTAAAACCTCACAGGATGTAAATGGAGATTTCAGTAGTAAGACAATTTACACTATATATGCACTGTACAAAAGTAGAAGGGGTGGGGGTTCATAGGTAGATACATGTAGATAGATAGCTATTTAGATACACAGACAGATAGATACATTAATAGATGGATAGATAGATAGATACTGTAGATAGTGTGACACAGTGAGAGGTTTGGTCTGGGAAAACAGGTATTTTCCTCCCAGCATGTGCTGCTGGGCTGATTTACAGCCAGGTGAGGTCCAAAAATCGGACCGGATTTTAAATGCCGGTCTGGGTTTTGGCAGCACCTGGCTGTCCTTAAATAGGCAGCTGGGCTCAGAAGCCAGGTCTCTGTTTTGGGATCTGGGTGCTTGTGTCTGGCTGAAGGCTTGCTACCTGTTTGGCGTGAAAACAGGTTAGTGCTGCTATGCTCAAGGACTCTTTGAGGCAGAATTGCCGCATGGTGTGAATTACTACCAACACCGCAAGGTGACTTTTTGTTTGATTATCACTGCTTGTTTTGTCACTTGCCTAAAGTGTGAATAAAGCACTGAACTATTTGATTGAAAGAACTTGTTGTTGCCTTTATACTGCGTCCACTAATCCAAACAATTGGTGGAGGATGCGTCCATAAGCAGTGAGGCTGGCGTGAATGCCTATTTTTTTTTCTTTTTTTTTGTTTCTGCATTTTTCAGGCACGGTTGTATGTTGTACATTAAACCAGCTGTATTGCAACCAGTGCCCCATGACAAAATGGAGGCTGTTGTGAAGGCCCTCATGGAGGCTAATCTGCAGTAGCGAGAGACAAACCTGCAGCAACGCGAGGCTAATAAGCAGCAGCAGGAGACTAACCAGTTGCTGCTACAACATGTGATAGCTTTGCAGACAGCAGGAGCAACCCCAGCATCCACGATGCACGAAAAGCAGTCCGTGACGTGATTCCTGAGATGACCCCCGCAGATGACATCGAAACCTACCTGGTGATATACAAGAAAGTGGCCATCAGGGAAAAGCTACTCCGTGACCAGTGGGCTGAGGTCGTCGCTCCATTCCTGGCATCCGATTCCCAGAGGGTGTATTTCGACTTGCTGGATGATGAAGCGGCTGACTACCAGAAAGTCAAGGGTGAGATTCTGGCAAGACTGGAGGTGAATGTGTTGGTCCGGGCCCAGCGGGTGCATCAGAGGGGGTTCAACCTGGCTAATCCTGCAAAACCCCAGTATTATAACTTTACCTTTTGAAAAAATGTCTACAACCTGACGTGCTGAGTCCCACTGCTATGCTGCATCGTCTGTTAGCCGACATGTTCTGGAGGGCTTTGCCATACCCTCTCCAGCACTGGATTGGTCAGGTGTCTCCTGGCAATGCCTTTGAGATGGTAGACCTGGTGGAACGCTATGAAGCTACCAGGAATCTAAAGGAGGGTTCTGTCGGGAGGGGGGTTGGCAAACCCCGGAAATCTCCACCCCAGGCCCGGAGATTTGAGCCGATAAAACCCGCCTGTGATGTACCCAAGGAGGACCTGGCTCCAATAGTCTGCTGTCGGTGTCAGGAGCCTGGCCATGTAAGGACTGACTGTCCCCATCAGGTTGAGCCCATGGACACTAACTATGGCTACCGTCAGTCGCTATATGCCAGGAGGCTGTGTGCAACGGGTAACCAAGAGTCTCTAGATCATTTGTGCCAGGTGGAAGAGGGAGACACTCCGGCAGAGGCTCTGCTGGACTCAGGGAGTCTGGTGACCATAGTAAGGGCTACCCTGGTGCGGTCCACTGAGTATACTGGCCCGAAAGTCGGGGTGATGTGCATCCACGGAGACTTAAAAGACTACCCCACCGCACTGGTGTCTCTAACCACAGTGGCCGGTAGATGGACCCACGAGGTGGCTATCGCCACAAATCTACATTATGAACTCATAATAGGGTGAGACTTCCGGGGCTTCCCGGCACTGTGGCCTGCTATGAGAGTGACGGATACCCATGAGACAGGGGTAACCCTAGCAGAATGGCCCAGCTCAGGGGGGAGACCAGAACCCTGGGAACTTGAGACCGAAGGGCCAGTGGTAGGGGTGACCGCCACTTTGGTGGAAGAGGGGGAGACAACCCCACTAAGTGTGATGGTGGAAAACTACACCAAATAAAAAAAAAGACCCTTAAATTTCGATATTTATTATGATCCTCTAAAAAGACCTATCAATCAGGTCATATACATATAAACACACATCCCAGTCAGTGACGATGAACATAGATACGGCAACACCATAGGGGACGGTCGTTAGGCAGAGTAAGGGGAAGTAATGAAAGGGTGGGGGTATCCTGCCCTAAAAAGACCTTACTTATAACCCCTGAAGCCCGGAGGAATCTCTTAATGGTGGAAACCCTTCGTCCTCGTGTCTACCATACATACCCTAAACAGACCCTAGCAAGAGTTTTCCTCTACCCCATGATGGTGGGAGACGTGGAGGACTTGCCTCCGGGTCCTGAATTGGCAGACCTCAATGTCTCCGGGGATAATTTTGGTACCACCCAACGTCGGGACCAACCCTGTCCTGCTCCTGGGAAAATGTGTTATTGGTAGATAGTGAACCACAACAACCTAGGGCAGAGTCAGTGTTTCTCAGTTTTGTGGTTCATCAGGATATGTTGTATCGGGTAAACCAACTATGGGGTGAGCCTATTGAACAGTTGGTGGTCCCGAAGGCTTATCGCAAGCTTGTGTTAGATCTAGCCCACCAACACGTTCTCGGGGTCACCTGGGACTGCATAAAACTCAGGATCGTATTCTACAGCATATTCAAAGAAGTGTAAGAGTTTTTTAAGTCTTGCCCGACCTGCCAGATAACTAGCCCCCAGCCACATTTACGTAATCCCCTAGTACCTCTCCCGATTATCGATGTACCGTTTGACCGAATAGCTATGGACCTCATAAGGTATTAACACATCTTAGTCATTCTAGACTACGCCACTCGGTACCCAGAGGCGGTGCCACTGCAACATACCTGGGCCAAACTCATAGCTAAGGAGTTAATGGAGATGCTTTCCTGAATGGGACTACCTAAAGAGGTTCTGACTGACCAAGGGACCCCTTTTATATCCAAGGTGATGAGAGACCTCTGAAAGTTGCTGCACATTAAACAACTACGGACGTCCATTTACCATCCACAAACGGACAGTCTGGTAGAACAGTTTAACCAAACATTAAACAATATGTTGAAAAAGGTAGTGTCTAAAGATGGGAAGGACTGGGACCTCCTTCTGCCCTATCTCATGTTCGCAGTGCGAGAGGTACCCCAGGCCTCTACTGGGTTCTTGCCCTTCGAACTGCTATATGGTGTTGTGCCTTTTCATAGGTAAATGCATTGATATCCTATTATTCTAGTCAAGATGAATGTTCATTGCCTTTAAGAGCCATGCTCGACTATAGTTACAATTTTGTATGTCTTGAGTAGGCCGAGGTAAGGTCGCACAAAGGTTTCTGTGTAAAAAGGTTTCTACTCTTCAGTGTTATTCTTCTCATGAATGTACCAGTCTGGGAAGATTCCTCCTTGTCTACTTATAAATTTATGACGGGAGATAAAGATAAGCTCTATGCAGCTGGTGATAATTACCTATACAATTAGGTATTTATTAATGAAGCAAAATATATAATATTCATGTATTCATTTAATGAGCCTTAGTCCTTAGCATAAGACAATCAGTAGGATATATACTGTATATATATATATATATATATATATATTTATTTGTTTATATTATATTGTTATATGTTATGAAGACAACATGTATACAGTATATTATATATATTTCTCATTAGGAGAATATTCGTCTCTAAAGAGTGTCTGTAAAGATGTGTGTTTTGCAACAATTAATCACATCTTTGGTATGACAGAGGAGGTACTGATATCTCTGTGAGAAAACAAGGCCATTCATATCATTATGGTCCATAAATCAACAGTGTGAGAAACATTGAGAGAGACGCTTAGAGGTCTGTCTCTAATTGCTACAAGTGTCAGAATTAATCCCTATAGCTTTGAAGTAAAGCTTCTAAGGTCAAATGTATAGAATACAATTTATTCAGACTTTCAACATGAGTTAACCCTTTATACTATGATGCAAATAGCTTACACAGCAGTGCCACCTAGATATGAGTAGGTGACATTACAACAGTAGCAAAAGTGCATTCTGGGTCATGTTATGATGTCACTTTTTTTTTTATCAATGGTCACGCCCAGCCGACAATGATTGGAAAGTTCCAAACTAGGAAGGTGTGTCTAACTGGTAAATTTGTGATCATAAACCACACAAAAAAGGAGAAAAGAGAGGGGACAAGTTGAGCTCTCTAGAGGGGTCTATCAAGATGAAAGCCATGATGAGATGCGCCATAATGGACCACCCAGCTTTCCTAGGAGCAGAAGTGAGATTCCTACTAGGACTTGGTAAGAGACACAAAAAATTATATTTCATTTTATTAAGACTAATTTGATAGTGTGGGTGAAATTATACCATCTAGATTGGCGAATAAATAAATACATTAATTAATTGATCATCTCCATATTGAGATGTAGTCTTAGGATATTGTGAGACTTCATTCTACCTGCAGAAGAATTAAGACTCATAATCTAGCAAAGCATTAAATGATTGCTTATATATATATATACACTCACCTAAGGAATTATTAGGAACACCATACAAATAAGGTGTTGGACCCCCTTTTGCCTTCAGAACTGCCTTAATTCTATGTGGCATTGATTCAACAAGGTGCTGATAGCATTCTTTAGAAATGTTGGCCCATATTGATAGGATAGCATCTTGCAGTTGATGGAGATTTGAGGGATGCACATCCAGGGCACGAAGCTCCCGTTCCACCACATCCCAAAGATGCTCTATTGGGTTAAGATCTGGTGACTGTGGGGGCCATTTTAGTACAGTGAACTCATTGTCATGTTCAAGAAACCAATTTGAAATGATTCGAGCTTTGTGACATAGTGCATTATCCTGCTGGAAGTAGCCCTCAGAGGATGGGTACATGTTCTCATTCTGTTTACGCCAAATTCGGACTCTACCATTTGAATGTCTCAACAGAAATCGAGACTCATCAGTCCAGGCAACATTTTTCCAGTCTTCAACAGTCCAATTTTGGTGAGCCCGTCCAAATTGTAGCCTCTTTTTCCTATTTGTAGTGGTGATGAGTGTTACCCGGTGGGGTCTTCTGCTGTTGTAGCCCATCCGCCTCAAGGTTGTGCGTGTTGTGGCTTCACAAATGCTTTGCTGCATACCTCGGTTGTAACGAGTGGTTATTTCAGTCAACGTTGCTCTACTATCAGCTTGAATCAGTCGGCCCATTCTCCTCTGACCTCTAGCATCCACAAGGCATTTTTGCCCACAGGACTGCCGCATACTGGATGCTTTTCCCTTTTCACACCATTCTTTGTAAACCCTAGAAATGGTTGTGCGTGAAAATCCCAGTAACTGAGCAGATTGTGAAATACTCAGACCGGCCCGTCTGGCACCAACAACCATGCCACGCTCAAAATTGCTTAAATCACCTTTCTTTCCCATTCTGACATTCAGTTTGGAGTTCAGGAGATTGTCTTGACCAGGACCACCCCCCTAAATGCATTGAAGCAACTGCCATGTGATTGGTTGACTAGATAATTGCATTAATGAGAAATAGAACAGGTGTTCCTAATAATTCTTTAGGTGAATGTATATATATATATATATATATATATATATATATATTTATTTATATATTGATAGAACATTCTTCGCCAAGCTAAGTGATGGATTCCCACAGGAAAGACTTATTTCAAGTCCTTCCCATTTAAGATATGGTCTAGCAAAGATCCCAGATCCCTGTTATTTGTCTTAATAGTCTTACCAAAGTTATATGTGTGAAAATAGTCCCAGATGGGGCGGAAGGATACAGTTATCTTCTAAGTTATATCCTTGAATGGATTTGCCCATTCTGGAAGTCATGTGATCTGTAGTTGGTTAGAAGAGGGCGGAATGTATTTAGCATTCCATATTGATGTCTAGGATTAGACATGCCCATCCTGATATCATGAGGTTTTCTCTGAACAGAAGTAATGTATATAACTTATGTTCCTACTTTGATATCCTAACCTAATAATAGCTTGGTTATAATGTGACAAGTAATTTCCAGTCATATGTATTATTAAGCTTGTAGTGCTTTATATCAATGCTATATATATTCATTTGCATGTATCATTGTGTTTATTTACTTATATATGTTTATAACCTTGTAACCAATAAACCTGTGTATTATTGTATAATGCAGAACTACATGTTTATCATTAACGCCATCTCACGTCAAAAATAACTTATTTATCTGAGGAAATAGTTGAACTCAGATGTGAATTGTATCGATTAGGTTGTCTAAAATTCACCAGGTCATGGTTTTAAGAATTTATGAAAAATTATTATTTTCTTATTTTTATGGTTAATTATTTTTATGACCATAATTAATAATTCTTAATTGAATTATTACCCCCCGACAATGGCAGACACCCTCGCGGTCTCTTGGACGTGGCCAAAGAGGCGTCGGAACAACAACTCACTCCACATAAAAGTGTCATTGAGTATGTTACCCAGATGAAAGATAGGATAGAGACAGTGTTGCCTCTTGTTAGGGAGCATATGGAGGCAGCTCAGCGAGCCCAGAGTCGGGTGTATATTCGGCAGGCTCGGGTCCAGATCTTTAGCCTGGGTGATTGGGTTTTGGTTCTGATGCCGACCGTGGACACTAAGTTCCTGGTTAGGTGGCACTGGAAGGGGCCCTACGAGGTACTCGAGAAAATTGGAGATGTAAACTACAAGGTACACCAGCCAGGGCGGCAAAAGCCGGAGCAGGTTTACCATGTGAATTTACTCAAACCGTGAAAAGATAGGGAAACTTGTACAGAAGACAGCCCGTGGCTGGGTTTCTAGGAGAAGAGGTACCGGCCCCTCTGTCTGATGCAAGAGAGGTGGCGGCCACAGTAAAAATTGCTGACAGCCTCTCCTCTAAAGTTAGTCGGAACACGGTTGTGTTCTCGGACCTCCCTGGATGCACTTCCATAATCCAGCATGACATTGTCACTGAGCCTCAGGCAAAAGTCCGATTAAAACCATACCATGTACCCGAGGCTCGGCGATAAGCCATATCGGAGGAGGTGCATCTAATGTTGCAGCTATACGTCATTGAGGAGTCAAAAAGTGAGTGGGCCAGTCCTATATTATTGATACCGGACGGGACGTTGCGGTTTTGCAACGGCTTTCGAAAACTTAACGAGGTTTCCAAGTTCGATACGTATCCCATGCCCCGGGTGGATGAACTCATTGAGAAGTTAGGACAAGCTCGGTCTTTTTCTGTTTTGGACCTCACGAAAGGGTACTGGCAGGTGCCCTGGCTGCCAAAGAGAAAACTGCCTTCATCACGCCTGACGGGCTGTATCAATATAAGGTCTTACCCTTTGGTCTGCATGGCGCCCCCGCCACTTTTCAGCGACTAATGGACATTGTGCTTTATCCACATCGTCTGTACACTTCGGCTTACCTGGACGATATTGTCATCCATAGTACCGACTGGGAAAGTTACCTACACAAAGTGCAGGCTGTAGTGGACTTCCTTCGGAAAGCTGGCCTAACCGCAAGCACAAAAAAATGTGCGATAGGGTTAGAAGAGACTAAGTACCTGGGGCATGTCATTGGACACAGAGTAATCAAACCCCAAGTAAACAAAATAGAGTCAATACGGAATTGGCCCTGACCTGTCACCACGAGGCAAGTAAAGTAATTCCTGGGAATGGTGGGCTATTACATGAGGTTTTTTCCCCACTTTGCTACTCTAGCCGTGCCCTTGACAGGACTCTTGAAGGGACACAAGTCAACGATGGTTCGCTGGGATGATCGGGCGGAAGAGGCTTTCTCCGCTTTGAAGTCGGCCCTGTGCCGGTCCCCGGTTTTGGTGACACCCGAATTCAAAAGGGAGTTTATAGTACAGACCGATGCCTCCGAAGTAGGCCTCGGTGCTGTACTGTCTCAGGAAGTCAACGGGGAGGAGTATCCCGTTGTCTTCCTCAGCCGTAAGCTCACTCTAGCCGAGACCCAGTATAGTATACTAGAGAGAGAGTGCCTGGCTTTCAAGTGGGCACTAGAATCTCTCCGCTATTATTTATTGGGGAGAAAATTCCACCTGGTAACTGACCACTCCCCTCTCAAGTAGATGAGCCAGGCCAAGGACAGAAATGCCCGGATCACCCGATGGTTTCTCTCCCTACAAAGCTTTAAGTTTTCGGTGGAACACAGGGCAGGCCGGTTACAGGGAAACCCTGTCCTGGGTACACTGTCTGGCGTGTGTTCACCCCCTCAGGGTTGAACAAAGGGGGTGTTATGTGACAAAGTGAGAGGTTTGGTCTGGGAAAACAGGTATTTTCCTCCCAGCATATGCTGCTGGGCTTATTTACAGCCAGGTGAGGTCAAATACCGGACTGGATTTTAAGTGCCGGTTCCGGGTTTTGGCAGCACCTGGCTGTTTTTAAATAGGCAGCTAGGCTCAGAAGCCAGGTCTGTGTGTTGAGATCTGGGAGCCTTATGTGTGGATGAAGGCTTGCTACCTGTTTGGCATGAAAGCAGGGTGGTGCTGCTATGCTCAAGGACTCTTTGAGGCAGAATTGCCGCATGGTGTGAATCACCACCAACACCGCAAGGTGACTTTTTGCTTGTTTATGACTGTTTGTTTTGTCACTTGCCTAAAGTATGAATAAAACACTGAACTGTTTGATCCGAAGAACTTGTTATTACCTCTATACTGTGTCCGCTAATCCTGTCTACCAGAGCAAAACCCCACAATAGATAGATACTATAGATAGATAGCTAGATTAATAGAAAGATACAGATATATGATAGATATATAGAGTAGATAGTTATACAGATATACAAAAATTAAAGCAGATGGGCTACTCACTGTTTAAAACTAGCAATTACCAGTACACTAAGTGCACAATTATATCCTGTAGCCTTGGGATATACCGTATTTTTCTCCCTCTAAGACGCACTTTTTCCCCCCAAAAGTGGGAGGAGGGGCTGGGGGCCGGCATCTGGTTCTGTAATGGCAACGTGGCCCGGTGCAGTCACTGTATTCTACTACACCGGGCCCCGCTCACTGTAGTATAATCATATCTATTTTGTGAGTATTGTTAAAGTATTGAAATCATCTTAAATCCAGGGCTGTTCTACTTACTACTAACTTCTTGGCAGGCAGGAGGCCAGGCGGGCGCTCGCAGCGTAGCTCACTACGTCATGCACCTGTGCCGCCTGCTTCATTCATAAAGTGGGCGGAGCAGGCGCGTGACGTAGTGAGCTACGCTGCGAGCGCCCGCCTGGCCTCCTGCCTGCCAAGAAGTTAGTAGTAAGTAGAACAGCCCTGGATTTAAGATGATTTCAATACTTTAACAATACCCACAAGTTAGATATGATTATACTACAGTGAGCGGGGCCCGGTGTAGTAGAATACAGTGAATGCACCGGGCCCCACTGCCATTACAGAACCAGATGCCGGCCCCCATTCACTACACAGGGACACTGTTATGGGGGATCTGTGGATGACACATTAGATAAGATGCTATATATGTGTCATCCACAGATGCCCCCATAACAGTGCAATCCACAGATGCCCCCACAATGATCCCCCATAACAGTGCCATCTACATATGCCCCCATAACAGTGCCATCTACATATGCCCCATAACAGTGCCATCCACATATGCCCCCATAACAGTGTTATCCACAGATGCCCCCATAACAGTGCCATCCACAGATCCCCCATAACAGTGCCATCCACAGATCCCCCATAACAGTGCCATCCACAGATCCCCCATAATAGTGTCATCCACAGACCACCATTAGTTCAAAACCCACCAAAAGCACACCTTTTGGTTCAAAATATTTTTTTTCTTATTTTCCTCCTCAAAAACATAGGTGCGTCTTATGGGCCGGTGCGTCAGATAGGGCGAAAAATACGGTATATAAAAAAAAGAAATACAAATTGGACTCAAATGACTCTCTAGAGTCTAGATGTTCTGGTAATAACAAACATTATTTAATAAAACAAGGTTGTTAAAACATGTATTATATAAATCCAAAATCGGTCAGACAGGCAAAAACTGTGAATTTAACTGGCTATAAAAATGAATTTGATGTCATTATTTGTACTATAATATTGAATAGAAGGGTTATTACCTATGCAGGAATTTAATAACGATAGATGAAACAAAGTGACAATAAGTATCATTACACAATGAATAATATCAAAAAATGTCAATGATATAAAAATATCTTTTTATTGGTTATTTTATACGCAATAACCTAATGTTGACTAAAGGAACATTTAAGAACAATGTAAAACAGTCATGGTTATCAGTCTTCTCATTAGCTATGTTAAGGCTACTTTCACACTAGCGTTCGGAGCGGATCCGTCTGATGTTTCATCAGACGGATCCGCTCCGATAATGCAGACGTTTGCATCCGTTCAGAACGGATCCATCTGCATTATTACTTAGAAAATTTTCTAAGTCTGAAAGTAGCCTGAGCGGATCCGTTCAGACTTTACATTGAAAGTCAATGGGGAACGGATCCGCTTGAAGATTGAGCCATATGGTGTCATCTTCAAGCGGATCCGTCCCCATTGACTTCCATTATAAGTCTGGACGGATCCGCTCGCCTCCGCACGGCCAGGCGGACACCCGAACGCTGCTTGCAGCGTTCAGGTGTCCGCTCACTGAGCGGAGCGGAGGCTGAGCGCTGGCAGGCGGATGCATTCTCAGTGGATCCGCCTCCACTGAGAATGCATTGGGGCCGGACGGCTGCGTTCAGGACCGCTCGTGAGCCCCTTCAAACAGAGCTCACGAGCGGACACCTGAACGCAGGTGTGAAAGTAGCCTAAGGTAACACATACTGTATTATTAAGTTGGGGTAGATAACACAGGATCCACCACTGACAATAAATAATGGACGCATCTAACATCTTGAAATTTACATCACAACATTTTCGGGCTTTGCACTTATTTTCAGAACATGACATTTTATCCTTAAGCAGAAGACTGAACAGAGCAGACTAGAATTTCCTCTAAAAACATAAGTACAATAGCAGATTTTCATTGTTATTTTATTTTGAGCTTTCTACTTGAAGGTTCCCTTCTTCATAGCCATTTATGGCACCCTACTGGACCACCATATGCCTCAATTTTTTTTCCTAGGGATTCTGTAAAAATCCAGTATAGAAAAAAACTGTGCCATATTCTTTCAGGTGCTGCATTATGGAGTTCTTTTTATCTGGAAGTATTGCTCCTATAGGAGAATAACTCTGTAATATGACACATAGAGGGGCAACATATGGCTCACAACTCTGTAATAAAGAGCCACACAGATTTTGCCTCCATGCAGCCTATGTACACACAGCCATCTATCTTGTATTGTTACAATATTGAAATTACCACAAAAGTTGTCCTATTCTTTCTTCCTTTTTTTTTATTATTTTATATAAGTATCTATATTTTTTTTATTTGGCTTTTCTTAAAAAGGGTGAACACTGCAGCCTATTTACAGATTTCATTCTTGCATCTAGACTTATTTGCACTGTAAACATTAAAACTTTAGAACTCTAACAGATCAAATAAAGATTGGAAAAAGTTTCCCATTTGCAAACACTGCTTCTCATTTCCTGAACTCATTTAAAGATAATGAAAATCATGTTTCATTTGCATTAAGTCAATAGTTTCCTTTCATCAAGGCAGCAAAGTTTGCCGCTCATGCACAATTACATGAATATCCACCACTGGAACCTGATTGAATATTATGGAATTTAGTAGTACTTTATTGATATGATATGTGTGCCTTTGTATAAACTCTATGCAACATGGATGTCCTTCCTTTTCATATATTTTGACATGCACATATACAGTATTGTGCAAAAGTTTTAGGCAGGCATGAAAAAATGCTGCAAAGTAAGAATATTTTCAAAAAGAGGAAATTAACACTAATCTAAATCAAATTAATATTTAGTGTTACCACTATTTGCCTTCAAAAGGCATCAATTCTTCTAGGTACACTTTCACACAGTTTTTGAAGGCACACAGTCTTGGAGGACTAACCACAGATCTTCTGTGGATATAGGCATGCTCAAATCCTTCTGTCTTTTCATGTAATCCCAGACAAAAATGTGTGTATCTAGTAGTCAGAGAATCTGTGCGGCTATCTTGGATGGCAGAAGAGGAGCCCTAGAACTAGCAGATCTGCAGCTAAAAAGAAGAAAAGGAGGGCACCAGGTAAATATTCAGTTGATCCCACAGTTAATGTGAAATTTTTTCTTAACCCCTTCAGTACTGAGCCACTTTTCATCATAAATCCCAGGCTGACTTTTGTGTCACTTTATGTGCTAATAACTTTAGAACACATTTACTTATCCAAGCCATTCTGAGATTATTTTCTTGTGATCATCATAATTCATGACAGTGGTAAATCTCAGTTGATATATTTCACCTTTATTTATAAAATAATCCAAAATGTAACAAAAAATTAGAAAAATTCACAATTTTCTAAATTAGAATTTCTCTACTTTTAAGACAGATAGTAGTTGTCACGAGGGTGTCGAGGACCACGCCTGACTCCGTTATACCCGGGGTCAGGAAGTCGCAGCGGTTGGCTGCACGCTCTATTTAAGATAGGGCTGTTTTCCTTATGGTAGCTTTCTGGGTTTGCTTAGCAAACCCTTTTGGCTCACTCAGGGATCCGTAGCTCCTTCTCCTCAGCTGTTCCTTGTCCAGCACTCCCAGACCTCCTTATATTTCTCTCTCACACTTCTCTGGTTGCCAGAGATAGAGCTTCCTGCCTGGACATCTATTCTGACCTTCTGGAGCTGTGTTGCTGCGTTCGCTGGTAGTTGGTCCAGTACGCTACCCTCCAGATCCCTGTTGGACCTTTTTGGTTTATTGTGGTCGCCCACCTGGGTGTATGTGTTTGTATGTTTTGTCTGTCCTCTCCCTGGTGTTTCCCTCTTAGTGATAGTGGTGTGGACTAGCGATCCCACCGGCCTGTTCACTATCCAGGGCTCATATTAGGGAAAGCCAGGGTTTAGGCACGTGATCGCCGCACGGGTGAGGAACCCGTCTAGGGACGTCAGGGCAGTCAGGTGCCAGCCGCAAGGTGAGTTAGGGGTCACCACCTTTCCCTCTCCCTTGGGCAGGGCTTTCCCTGTTTTCCTCCCTGTGCGTGACGTCGGTCATTACATTATCTCTGGCCTTTATTTTGTGTAGGTAAAAAAAAAAAAAAAAAAATTTTTTACCTACTTAGAATCCAGTATGGATCAAATTGCTGCTCTGTCCAAACAATTTCATGGCCTGTCTTTGGAGGTGGTAGGATTGAAGGCGTCGGTCCTCCAGCAACAGCAGCAATTACAACTGACTGCAAGCCCAGCGGTTGCTACTGGTAACCAGGTTGTTGCGGAAAATCTGTCAGGTCCCTCTCCCTGACAGATTTTCTGGGGGAAGGGACAAGTTTTTGACATTCCGTGAGGCTTGTAAGTTATATTTTAAACTGCGCCCTTACTCCTCTGGTAATGAAGATCAGCGGGTGGGGGTTGTTATTTCCCTGCTGCAGGGGGATCCGCAGTCCTGGGCGTTCTCTTTACCTACTGATTCCCAGGCTCTTCGGTCAGTGGATGAGTTTTTCGGGGCCTTGGGTCTCATATATGATGACCCTGACCGAGTCGCCCTGGCTGAATCAAGATTACGGAGACTCTTACAAGGAGAGCGGCCGGTAGAGGAGTATTGCTCTGAATTCCGTAGGTGGGCTACGGATACCCAATGGAACGACCCGGCTCTCAGGAGTCAGTTCTGCTCTGGGTAATCCGAAAGGGTTAAGGATGCGCTTGCATTATATGAGACCCCCTTTTCCCTTGATGCGGTTATGTCCCTTTCTATCCGAATAGATAGACGCCTTAGGGTCAGGTTGAAAAAACCGGAGCAATTGGTAACCCCTCCCAAGCAGCAGTTAGTCTGTACGGACTTAGACGAGCCTATGCAGCTAGGAGGAACTACTCGTCAGGTCCGTCCTCCTGAGGCTCGCCGTAGGCGTGGGGTTTGTTTTTTTTGTGGGGAGAGGGGTCATTTCATTAATGTCTGTCCTTCTTTCCTCAGAAACAAAAGACCGTCGGAAAAACTACTAACCCCAGGCTGTGTGGAGGATGTCAGCCGGGGGGTATACGTTTCCTCCATACGTACATCGCAAATTGTGTTGCCAGCGGTTATTATTTTTGGTGATAAGACGGAGACTATTTCTTTCTTTCTAGACAGTGGAGCAGGGGTAAATTTGATAGATGCCCATTTTGCCCGCACTTTGGGTTTGTCTCTCTGTACTTTACAGAGACCCATTCCCATATTCGCTATTGATTCTGCTCCCCTGTCTCAGAGAAACCTCACGCACATTGTTCATAATTTACACCTTCGGGTAGGGGACCACCATAACGAGATGCTTTCAGGTTATGTTCTGGAGGGGCTTCCCACTCCGGTAGTGCTGGGTCTTCCCTGGTTGGTAGCGCACAATCCAGTGGTGGATTGGCAGGCCAGGGAGATATTGGAGTGGAGTGAGCAGTGCAGAGAAAATTGCTTAAATAGCAATTGCTTAGTCGCCTCCATAACTACCCTACCTACATTTATTTCGGACTTTGAGGATGTTTTTTCTGAAAAGGGTTGTCAGAAGTTACCACCTCATCGTCCTTATGATTGCCCGGTTAACCTTATTCCCGGCGCAAAATTACCCAAGACCAGGTTATATAATCTTTCGGGTCCAGAGAGACAAACCATGAAAGATTATATCTCTGAGAGCTTGGCTAAGGGACACATCAGACCCTCTTCTTCACCCGTGACTGCAGGGTTTTTCTTCGTTAAAAAGAAAGATGGGGGCCTGCGTCCTTGCTTAGATTTTCGCGAATTAAATCAGATAACCATCCGAGACCCATACCCTCTTCCTCTCATTCCTGACCTGTTTAATCAGATTGCGGGTGCTAGGTGGTTCTCCAAACTTGATCTTAGGGGTGCCTACAATCTGATTCGTATTAAGGAGGGGGATGAGTGGAAGACAGCGTTTAACACCCCTGAGGGGCATTATGAAAATCTAGTTATGCCTTTCGGTCTGACCAATGCTCCTGCCGTCTTTCAACATTTCGTTAATGACATTTTTAGTCATCTAATCGGCAGGTTTGTGGTAATATACCTAGATGATATTTTAATTTATTCATCTGATCTGAAAACACATGAGGTGCATGTCAGACAAGTACTGCAGGTCCTACGGACGAATGAATTATATGCTAAAATTGAAAAATGTGTCTTCGCCGTTCAGGAGATACAATTCCTGGGTTATTTTTTATCTGCGTCAGGTTTCCGTATGGATCCTAGGAAGGTCCAGGCAATTTTAGATTGGGATCTTCCTGAGAACCTCAAAGCACTACAACGGTTCTTGGGCTTCGCGAATTTCTATAGGAAATTCATTAAAAATTATTCACTTATTGTAAAACCGCTTACTGACATGACTAGGAAGGGGACTGATTTTTCTAAATGGTCTGACGCCGCTAAAGTTGCTTTTTCCTCTCTAAAAGAGAGGTTTACCTCAGCACCTGTACTGGTCCAACCTGATGTCTCTCAGCCTTTTATTGTTGAAGTCGATGCGTCAGAGGTGGGAGTGGGGGCGGTGCTGTCTCAGGGTCCGTCTCCTGGCAAATGGCGTCCTTGTGCTTTCTTTTCTAAAAAACTATCTGCAGCAGAAAAGAACTATGATATTGGCAATAGGGAACTATTAGCTATTAAACTTGCGTTTGAGGAGTGGCGTCATTTCTTAGAGGGGGCAGTCCACCCCGTCACTGTGATTACGGACCACAAAAATCTTCTGTACCTCGAATCAGCTAAGCGTCTCACCCCTAGACAGGCTAGGTGGTCGCTATTTTTTACCAGGTTTAACTTTGTGATTACCTATCGTCCTGGGGCAAAGAACACCAAGGCTGATGCACTATCTCGTTGTTTCCCTGGAGGGGGTAATGTGAGTGATCCGGTACCCATTCTTCAAAGAGGAGTGGTTGTTTCTGCGGTACACTCTGTTTTGGAGGGGAAGGTGTTAGAGGCCCAGGGGGACGCCCCGGTCTCTTGCCCCTCAGAGAAATTGTTTGTACCGTTGAACTTACGTTTCGAATTATTAAAGGAACATCATAATTCGGCACTTGCTGGGCACCCGGGTAGTTAAGCAACCTTGGAACTATTGTCTCGTCGTTTTTGGTGGCCAAGGTTGCGTCAGGATGTATTGGATTTTGTGTCTTCTTGTTCTACCTGTGCGCGCGCAAAAGTTTCACATACACGTCCTGCAGGGTCTCTATTACCACTTGTCATTCCCAATAGACCGTGGACACATCTGTCAATGGATTTTATCACTGACTTACCTTTGTCTGCGGGTAAAACAGTTATTTTGGTAGTAGTGGACAGGTTTAGCAAAATGGTACACTTCATTGCGTTACCCGCACTACCTAATGCTAAGACTCTGGCTCAGGTATTCGTCAGTGAAATCGCGAAGCTTCACGGGGTCGCCTCCGATGTTGTTTCGGATCGGGGTACCCAGTTTATTTCTAAATTTTGGAAAGCTTTTTGTTCCCGTTTGGGGGTACACTTGTCCTTTTCCTCTGCTTTCCATCCTCAGTCGAATGGACAGACTGAGCGTACCAACCAAAACCTTGAGACATATCTAAGATGTTTTGTGTCTGAAAACCAAGAGTTGTGGTCATCATATTTATCGTTAGCTGAGTTTGCCATAAATAATCGTCGTCAGGAATCCACTGGCAAGTCACCATTTCTTGGTGCATATGGTTTTCATCCCCAATTCTGTACTTTCAAAGAGGGGGGGTCTTCTGGGGTTCCCGAAGAGGAACGGTTTTCGTCATCTCTTTCATCGGTATGGCAGAAGGTGCAAGCTAACTTGAAAAATATGGGAGGTAAATACAAATGCATGGCTGATAAGAGACGGTCGCCAGGTCCGGACCTAGGAGTGAATGACTATGTGTGGTTGTCTACTAGGAATATTAAATTGAAGGTTCCCTCTTGGAAACTGGGTCTTAGGTTTATTGGCCCTTACAAAATTGTAGCCATCATCAACCCCGTGGCTTTTCGCCTGGAGTTACCTCAGACTTTTAAAATTCATAACGTTTTTCATAAGTCGTTACTCAAAAAATATGTTCCACCTCTAGAACCATTACCGCTGCCACCCCCTCCTGTTGTCGTGGATGGTAACCTAGAATTTCAGATATCCAAAATTGTTAATTCTCGTCAGGTCCGCCGCTCTCTTCAATATCTGGTGCATTGGAGAGGTTACGGTCCCGTGGAAAGAATGTGGGTTCCTGCATCTGAGGTAAACGCCGACAGGTTAGTTCGGGTTTTTCATGCCTCTCATCCTGAGAGACCTGGTCCTGAGTGTCCGGAGGCCCCTCGTAGAGAGGGGGGTACTCTCACGAGGGTGTCGAGGACCACGCCTGACTCCGTTATACCCGGGGTCAGGAAGTCGCAGCGGTTGGCTGCACGCTCTATTTAAGATAGGGCTGTTTTCCTTATGGTAGCTTTCTGGGTTTGCTTAGCAAACCCTTTTGGCTCACTCAGGGATCCGTAGCTCCTTCTCCTCAGCTGTTCCTTGTCCAGCACTCCCAGACCTCCTTATATTTCTCTCTCACACTTCTCTGGTTGCCAGAGATAGAGCTTCCTGCCTGGACATCTATTCTGACCTTCTGGAGCTGTGTTGCTGCGTTCGCTGGTAGTTGGTCCAGTACGCTACCCTCCAGATCCCTGTTGGACCTTTTTGGTTTATTGTGGTCGCCCACCTGGGTGTATGTGTTTGTATGTTTTGTCTGTCCTCTCCCTGGTGTTTCCCTCTTAGTGATAGTGGTGTGGACTAGCGATCCCAGCGGCCTGTTCACTATCCAGGGCTCATATTAGGGAAAGCCAGGGTTTAGGCACGTGATCGCCGCACGGGTGAGGAACCCGTCTAGGGATGTCAGGGCAGTCAGGTGCCAGCCGCAAGGTGAGTTAGGGGTCACCACCTTTCCCTCTCCCTTGGGCAGGGCTTTCCCTGTTTTCCTCCCTGTGCGTGACGTCGGTCATTACAGTAGTACCTCATAAAATAGTTATCAATCAACATTCCCCATATGTCTGCTATATGTTGGCATCATTTAGTAAATGTCATTTTATTTTTTTAGGACGTTAGAAGGCTTAGAATTTTAGAAGCAATTTTTGTTAATTTTCAAAAAAATTTCCAAAGCCATTTTTTAAGCACCAATTCAGCTGTAAAGTGATTTTGAGGGGCTTGCATAATAGAAACCACCCATATATTTCCCCATTTTAGAAACTACCCCCTTAAATTATTCAAAACTGAAGTTACAAACTTTGTTAACTCTTGAGGTGTTCCACAAGAATGAAAATGGAGGTGAAATTCCCAATTTTTTTTTTTACATTTTTTATGTTAATCAAATTTTTCTTGCAACACAGCAAGGGTTAACATTACTATGATATTGCAGTTTACAATGTGGTGGTAAACTGCTCTATCGGCATGTGGCAGTGGTCAGAATGAAAGGAGCGCCTTATGGTTTTTGGTGGCAGATTTTGCTAGAATGGTTTTTGGGCACCATTTTGTATTTAAAGAGACACTGAATTTGGAAACACTTGGCTGTGAAAATAAAAATTTAATTTCTTCCAATAAAATGTTGCGTTTGCCCCACATTTTTCATTTTCACAAGGGGTAACAGGAGAAAAAGCACCCCATAATGTGTTACCCACTTTCTCCTGAATACGGCAACACCCCATAAGAATGGATGGTGCGTCTTATGGCTTTTGAAACACAGATTTTGATAAATTGGTTTATGGGTGCCATTGGTTTTTATTTTTTGAGTTAGTGAGTCTTATGTAGGGGTTCATTTTTTGCAGGATAAGATGATGGTTTTATTGGTACTATTTTAGGGTACATATGACTTTTTGATCTCTTGGTATAAGACTTTTTGTGAGCAAGGTGACCAAAAAATTGCTGTTTTCACAGTTTTTTCAACATTTTTTTTACAGAATTCACCTGAGAGAGCATATCATGTGATATTTTTATAGAGCAAGTTGCTATGGACGAGGCGATACCCAATGTGTCTATCATTTATATTTTTGTTAAGTTTTACACAGTGAAAGCATTTTTGAATAGCATAAAATCTTATTTTTGTGTTGCCATGTTCTGAGCCATATTTTTTTTAACAATTGTCTTATGTAGGGTCTCATATTTTTGCGTGATATGATGGTGGTTTGATTGGTACCATTTTGGGGAACATACTCCTTTTTGATCGTTTGGTATTACACTTTTTGTGAGGCAAGGTGACCAGAAAATGGCTGTTTTTTATGGCGTTTACCTGACAGGATGGATCATGTGATATTTTTATAGAGCCAGTCAATACGGATGTGGCGATAACTAATATGTCTACTTCCCAATTTTTTTAACTTAATTATGGAAAAAGGACAGTTTTTTTTTTACCTGAAACTTTTAATTTTTTATTATGTAAAACATTTTTCTTTAACTTTTTTACTTTATTTTTTGTCCCATTATGCGACTTCAACTTTTGGGGGTCTGATGCCCTGTACAATGCATTACAATACATTTGTATTGTAATGCATTGGCTGTAAGTGTAATACACTTGCAGCCTGCTTGCCTGTGATATTCAGGGGGCTGGATCTTACACGCTTACATGGAAGGCAGCCACGATGCCCATCACCGCAGCACGGGGATCCGATGGACATGCGGACCCCAAACAGATACCGAACATGCCGGTGTCAGCACTGACGGGGGGCATTGCGAGGGTTAATGCATCCCATAAAACTATGAAAACACAGATGCCGGCACATAAAGCAGGGGCTCGACTATCAGTGACTGCTGGGCCACTGCCGCTGATCGGGTGGGTTCAGCTCCTGGGCCCACCCAATCAGCGTGCCATAGCTGTACGGCGCTGGGATTTAAGACATAGTTCCCAGCACCGTACATATACGGCACTGGTATCCTACGGGTTAAACTTGGAATGTTAATCAGATTTTTTTTATTACAGAATTTACTTACAATAATAAATACAACTACAGCATGTACATTTTAGTCTTGATAGTAGAGATTTTTTATTCAACATGCGGGAATATTCATGTTACATTTCAGCACGCAGGCCTTCCTCAAACACTGCCCATATAAAAAAAAATTAAAAATAAAATTGACCATAATATAAATGACCATGTTCTATATCACAGATACATGTATAACACAATATAAAAAGCAATTACCGTATTTTTTGGGAGAAAATGGCAGTGCGTCTTATAAAGCAAATGGTGCGCTTTTTAAATGTCTGATACTGATATATCGCCAGCCACTATGCTGCACAGTGCGGCCTGCGATGTATCAGCCGGGATGGAGGAGGGGCTGGAGGCCAGCAACTGCTGTTTAATTCGCGGCGGGGCTCGTTGCCGTCACTGTACTCTATTACACCGGGCCCCGCTCACAGCATTCTTTATATGTAAAATCTTTTTATGTAATGCTCCAGCAATGGCTCTGCTTTCTTCTGTAACAGTACTCACTATCAAAGCAGCGGTCCGGCCGGCGGTTGACGTCACTCACTCGGTTATGCTCTTCCCACTTTATTAATGATGCTGGCAGGAGCATGACTGACTGAGTGAGTTATGTTACGCTGCCGGCCGGACCGCTGTTTTGATAGTGAGTATTGTTACAGACGAAAGCAGAGCCATTGCTGGAGCATTACATAAAAAGATTTTACTTATAAAGACTGCTGTGAGTGGCTGCCCGGTGGTGTAATGGGGGTCACTATTCACACAGGGACAATATACTGTGACACATATGATACTGTGACCAGCATAAGACGATCTTATGCTGGTCACAGTATCATATGTGTCACAGTATATTGTCCCTGTGTGAATAGTGACCCCCATTACATAAGATGCTATATGTGTGTCCCCCACACATCCCCCATAGCAGTGTATCATCCACAGATCTCCCCATAACTGTGTATCATCCACAGATACCCCATAACAGTGTCATCCACAGATCCCCACATAACAGTGTCATCCACAGATCTCCCCATAACTGTGTATCATCCACATAACAGTGCATCATCCACAGATCCCCCATAATAGTGTCATCCACATATCCCCCCTTAACAGTGTCATCCACAGATCACCATTAGTTCAAAACCCACCAAAAGCACACCTTTTGGTTCAAAATATATATTTTTTCTTATTTTCCTCTTCAAAAATCTAGGTGCGTCTTATCATTAGGTGCGTCTTATAAAGCGAAAAATACGGTACATAACGCGGTTCCTAAACAATGATAGAAATGGCTGCAGCTCTCACCTCTGACTTTAATCCACGAAGCACGGAAAAAAGGCCAGAACTGGGCCTAATAGAATATCCAATAGAAAGAGAGAATCCAGCTTCTTGTGGAGTAAAAAATAGTTCTTTATTGGCTCATCGTATAAAATCCACCAAAATCACAGGAAAAAGGTGTACAGTAACATGTTTGGGGCTACATAATCCAGTCCTTCATCAAGACGTAACACACATATTAAAACCATTCCTTTTTTATGTAGCACAAGGTCCAACCCCCTCTAATCAGCAAAGTGTCCGCACCTGGAGCCTGGAATGGGAACCATTCAGCGGTCCAGGCGAGGAGATCCAGCATCACAGGTGATGCATACATACACATAATGAACATATCTTAGTTGTATTGCAGAGTGACGTCATGTTTTCTATTTAACCCCTTTGGCATGCAGGTATCAAGTAAAAACATCCAAAAGGTCTCCCTGCTAAGGAGTTTTTATCTGCGGTCCCCTCCTCTTATGGGCAATGAAACCACTTCAATCCCCTGTGCACAAAACGCAGATGCGTCACCTCTGTGAACAGTGGCGAAGTGAATAACGCGGTTCCTGAATTAACAAGTTGCCATAACAGAGCTATTACAAGACTATTTGTAGGACTAAGCAAAGGCTGTATAGTAACCACCTAAGAGGAAAAGAAAATCTGTAGTGCTATCTTTTGCACTGTATGATATTTGGAAATAAAATGTAGTCCAAATACTCCCCAAAGTGCTGAGTTTAAAGCCAAGATTAGTTATACTCTGTATATAATTTTAATTTAAGGAAAGAATACCAGGTACATAAAGGTTACATGCCCATAAATGATTCTAAGTAACATCTTGCCATATTGGATCTGTGGTATTTACCTATGCTGCAGGTGTGAAGAAGGTCTAAACAGAGAATATGAGATTCAGAGATTTCTTTAGTGCATGTATATCTGGTAATGCAATTGTATGAAGAGCTTAATTTCTCTTTTTTTTGCTTTCAGGCCCATTAACCATATTGGACCCCCCTACTGCGCAAGAATGGTATCATTTTACCATTGCTTGTCCTCTCCAGATCTATTCTTACCTGGTGCACTTGGTCCTTGGTGCACCTGTCAGGGATGGTGTTGCAGAAAACTGGAAGTTATAAATAAACATCCGACTGACTTGATCCCAAACTAAGGAACATATGGGTGAGCCCTATAAAACCCCTAGAGCTCTCCCTGACTGCTTTGCCTATGCAAAGATCTTTATGATAGATAATTGCATGCCCTCGTACCTAGACTGAGTGACACCTGAAAACCCTATAATAGTGAGGGGACACGACCACCGGCTCCCTGCACTTAATACGGAGGGAGTCAGGGTCACCTAGATTCAAGCCAGCACGGAAAAACAAATAAAGGAAAAGACTTATCTGAGGAACCAGCAGTTGCAGCCTCTTGCAGTGAACACAATTCAGGAAGTAGTATAAACCGCAAAGTGAGGCAGCATGGGAGGGAACATAAAGGGAGGCAATCAGTGCAAATAGATGACAGCTGGGAGAAGGAAAAGAGATGACAAAGTGAAACCAAAACAAAGAACATCATGCAAGAGGTACAGAAGAACGTCTGCCACAGCTTCTCAGAGAGCTGGCGGTGACAGTACCCCTCCCTCTACGAGTGGACTCCGGACACTCAGAGCCCACCTTCTCAGGATGGGACCTATGGAAAGCCCTGATAAGACGAGTGGCCTTAATGTCCGCCACTGGGACCCACATCCTCTCCTCAGGACCATAACCCTCCCAATGAACGAGGTACTGGAGAGAACCGCGGATAATGCGAGAATCCACAATCCTAGCGACCTGAAATTGTAGATTACCATCAACAACAATCGGAGGAGGAGGCAAAGAGGAGGGTACAGTGGGTTGGACATATGGTTTTAATAGGGACCTGTGAAAAACATTATGGATCTTCCAAGTCTGAGGAAGATCAAGACGGAAGGCAATGGGATTTATGATGGATATGATCTTGTAAGGCCCAATAAACTTAGGACCCAACTTCCAGAAGGGAACCTTCAGTTTGATATTCTTTGTAGACAACCACACCAGATCACCCACATTCAGGTCCGGACCAGGCACACATCTCTTATCCGCCACACGCTTATATCTCTCACTCATCCTCTTCAGATTACCCTGAATCTTTTGCCAAATAAATGACAAAGATGAGGAAAATCTCTCCTCATCAGGTAAACCAGAAGACACCTCTCCAGAGAATGTCCCAAACTGCGGATGAAACCTATATGCACCAAAAAATGGTGACTTAACCGAGGACTCCTGGCGACGGTTATTTAAAGCAAACTCAGCAAGGGACAAAAATGAACACCAATCCTCCTGATTCTCTGCCACAAAACAGCGCAGATATGTCTCCAGATTCTGATTGACGCGTTCGGTCTGGCCATTCGACTGTGGGTGAAAAGCAGAAGAGAACGACAACCAAACCCCCTAGCGAGAACAGAAGGCCTTCCAGAATCTGGAAATAAACTGCGTGCCCCTATCAGAAACTATGTCTGAAGGAATGGCATGCAATTTGACAATGTGATCAACAAATGCTTGCGCCAGCGTTTTAGCATTGGGTAACCCAGGAAAGGGAATGAAATGCGCCATTTTGCTAAAACGGTCCACTACTACTAGAATCACAGTCTTCCCCGAGGAACGAGGCAGGTCCGTAATGAAGTCCATGGACAGATGCGTCCAAGAATGGGAAGGAATGGGTAACGGGAGGAGAGAACCCGATGGCCGTGAATGAGGGACCTTGGCACGAGCGCAGGTCTCGCAGGCTGCCACAAAACCCTCAACCGTCTTACGAAGAGCCGGCCACCAGAATCTCCGAGCAATGAGATCCACTGTGGCTCTACTCCCCGGGTGCCCAGCAAGGACAGTATCGTGGTGCTCCTTAAAAACCTTGTGTCGTAAAGCGAGAGGCACAAACAACCTCCCAGGAGGACAAAGATCAGGAGCCTCTGCCTGGGCTGCCTGAACCTCTGCCTCCAAATCAGGATAAAGAGCAGAGACGACTACCCCTTCAGCCAAAATGGGACCCGGGTCTTCAAAGTTCCCCCCTCCCGGAAAACAACGTGACAGGGCATCAGCCTTCACATTTTTAACCCCAGGGCAGAACGTAACAACAAAATTAAACCTAGAAAAGAATAAAGACCATCTGGCCTGTCTCGGGTTCAGACGCTTGGCTGATTCGAAGTAGGCCAGATTCTTATGGTCGGTAAACACGGTAATAGGGTGTCTGGCTCCCTCTAGCCAATGGCGCCATTCCTCAAAAGCTAATTTGATGGCCAACAACTCCCTATCTCCCACATCGTAATTTCTCTCTGCGGAGGAGAGTTTCCTTGAGAAAAAGGCACACGGTTGCCATTTGGCAGGAGAGGGACCCTGAGACAAGACCCACCCACACCCACCTCAGAAGCATCCACCTCAACAATGAAAGGCAGAGAGACATCAGGTTGTACCAAGATGGGAGCGGAAGCCAAACTCTCTTTGATACTAGAAAAGGCCTTAAGCGCATCTATCGACCAGGAGGAAAAATCTACCCCCTTTTTAGTCATATCAGTGAGTGGCTTAACAACAGAGGAATACTTCAAAATGAACTTCCTGTAATAATTGGCAAAACCCAAAAACCGCATCAGCACCTTCTGATTCTCAGGAAGCTTCCAATCAAGCACAGCATGGACCTTCTCAGGGTCCATGCGAAAACCAGAAGCGGAGAGAAGAAAACCCAGAAATTGAATTTCTGGAACCGCAAACACACATTTTTCCAGTTTAGCGTACAATTTATTCTCCCGCAGAATGAGCAAGACCTGACGTAGGTTGTCCCTATGAGTTTTGAAATCAGGAGAAAAAATCAAAATGTCATCTAGATACACCAGTACAAATTTCCCCATTAAATGATAAAAAATGCTGTTCACAAAATGTTGGAAGACGGCTGGAGCATTCATCAAAGTAAAGGGCATAACCAAATTCTTGAAATGGCTCTCAGGGGTATTGAAGGCCGTCTTTCATTCGTCCCCTTCCCTGACCCTGACTAGGTTGTATGCCCCTCTTAAATCCAACTTAGAAAAAACTTTAGCCCCAACAATCTGGTTAAACAGGTCCGGGATCAGAGGAAGCGGATAAGGGTCACGAATTGTGATACAGTTCAGCTCCCTGAAATCCAGACAAGGTCTTAAAGAACCATCTTTTTTCTTAACAAAAAAAAAAACAGCGGCAACAGGTGACTTCGAGGGTCGGATGTGTCCCTTTCTCAGGCTCTCAGAGATATAAGTACGCATAGCGACTCTTTCAGGTTGGGAGAGATTATATAAACGTGATTTTGGCAGCTTGGCGCCTGGGATGAGATTAATAGGGCAATCGTACTCCAGGTGAGGGGGCAGCTCCTGGACACCACTCTCTGAAAACACATCCGAAAATTCATAGAGAAAAGATGGTACAGTCTTGGTAGAAACCTCTGAAAGAGACGCCGTGAGGCAATTCTCTCTGTAAAAGTCACTCCAACCATTTATTTGCCTTGCTTGCCAATCAATGGTGGGGTTATGTTTAGTGAGCCAGGGTAGCCCCAACACTAGAGGAGTAGGTAATCCGCTTAGGACGAAACATGACATATCCTTAACATGAGCATCACCCACAGTCAAATGGATATTGTGAACATGCCCTTTAACGATTTTTGAGAAAGTGGAGCGGAATCGATAGCAAAAACAGGTATATCCTTTCCCAAAGTGCATACCTGGAAACCATGTGTTATAGCAAATTGATTATCAATGAGATTGACAGCTGCTCCCCTATCTACAAAAATCTCACAAACAATGTTCTTGCTATCTAGCGCCACCCTGGCAGGTAGGACAAAACGGGAACTACAAGCAAACGGCAAACCTTCAATTTCCACATCAACCTTGCCAATAGTAACAGATGGAAAGTTTTTAGAGGGTTTTTTTCTTTTTGTTTCTTTATTACCCTCAGAAAACTCCCTGAATCTCCTAGAGGGGCAAACATTTGCCAAATGATTTATACCTCCACAACAGAAACAAACCCTCCTCTGAGAGCTGATGCCTCTACTATCAGAGGCAAGCAAACCCAGCTGCATGGCCTCCTCCTCAGAGGGGATTGAGAGAGGTTGAGGCCCCTGCACACTGAATGAGACTGCCCCATTGTCCTTGAACTGAATATGACAGGAAGGAGTGATCTCTCCTCTCTCTCTAAGACGCCTGTCAATACGAACAGCTCGAGAAATGGCAGACTCCAAGGAGGCAGGTCTCTCATTAAAGGCAAATGCATCTTTCAATCCCTCCGAAAGACCATGGCAAAATTGACTTCGGAGTGCAGCATCATTCCAACCAGTATCAGCTGCCCATCTCCGAAATTCTGAACAATATATCTCTGCGGACTGTTTACCCTGGCATAAAAGACGCAGTTTAGATTCAGCCAGAGCAATACGATCCGGGTCATCATATATCTGCCCCAGGGCTACAAAAAATTCATCCACCGATCGGAGGGGCTGTCCCCCCACCGGCAGCGAAAAGGCCCAAGACTGAGTGTTATCCCTGAGCAGCGAGATGATGATTCCCACCCTCTGCTCCTCATCACCAGAGGAATGGGGAAGTAGGCAAAAATGGAGTTTGCAAGCCTCTCTAAAATGAACAAAATTCTCACTACCCCCGGAGAACGTATCCGGAAGCGAGATCTTAGGCTCAGAACAAACTCCATGAACGCAAGCAGAACCGGTCACCTAAAACTGAGACACAGTTTTACGGAGATCTGCTACCTCCAGTGAAAGACCCTGCATGCGGTCAATCAAGGCTGAAACCGGATCCATGCTTAAGACGGTTATGGTGGTTTATAATGTCACGGATGGTGTTGCAGAAAACTGGAAGTTATAAATAAACATCCGACTAACTTGATCCCAAACTAAGGAACATATGGGTGAGCCCTATAAAACCCCTAGAGCTCTCCCTGACTGCTTTGCCTATGCAAAGATCTTTATAATAGATAATTACATGCCCTCGTACCTAGACTGAGTGACACCTGAAAACCCTATAATAGTGAGGGGACACGACCACCGACTCCCTGCACTTAATACGGAGGGAGTCAGGGTCACCTAGATTCAAGCCAGCACGGAAACACAAATAAAGGAAAAGACTTATCTGAGGAACCAGCAGTTGCAGCCTCTTGCAGTGAACACAATCCAGGAAGTAGTATAAACCGCAAAGTGAGGCAGCATCGGAGGGAACATAAAGGGAGGCAATCAGTGCAAATAGATGACAGCTGGGAGAAGCAAAAGAGATGACAAAGTGAAACCAAAACAAAGAACATCATGCAAGAGGTACAGGAGAACGTCTGCCACAGCTTCTCAGAGAGATGGCGGTGACAGTACCCTTCTTGAATCCGGATTTCCTCCAACCACACACTTGGAGATCTTTACTGTTATTTTGCTTTGTCTTCAACTAACTTCATTTAACCTTGTTTTTATCTTCCTTCCCCTTTTTTTTCCTCTTTCTATTTTTCATTTATTCTTATTTTTTCCCCTTTATTTTCCCCTTTTTCCCCATTTTTTCTATTTTTTTCTGTTTTTCAATTTTCTTCAGTTTTTTTCTATTTTTATCTTTATTCTTATTTTTGATAAATCTTTCAATTTAACTATATTCTGTTTTCTACTATTCTCTTGATTCTATCTTTTCCGTTTCATTTGCATACGTTAAGCTCCTATTTTCTTCTTTCCTTTACCTCCTTATCCTTTCTATAGGCTAATTACCCATAGTCAGTGTTCAGGGCAGCACACGGCCAGTGGAACGCACAACTTGCCCTGTGTGTTCCAACTTCCGGGACCGGTGGAAAGCATTTACAGGCACAGTTTACTCTAAGGGAGGTACTTCCATTATATAAACCAGTAAGCGTTTTGCCACTAGCAGACACTTTTTGCTTCATATGTTTCTTCACATATTTCTAAGTACTGCGTCTACTCTTCTATTTCTCCTCCTTCACACCTGCGGCATAGGTAAGTACCACAGATCCAATATGGCAAGATGTTACTTAGAATCATTTATGGGCATGTTACCTTTCTGTACCTGGTATTCTTTCCTTAAATTAAAATTATATACAGAGTATAACTAATTTTGGCTTTAAACTCAGCACTTTGGGGAGAATTTGGACGACGCTTTATTTCCAAATATATTACAGTGCAAAAGGTAGCACTACAGATTTTCTTTTCCTCTTAGGTGTTCATTATACAGCCTTTGCTTAGTCCTCCAACTAGACTTGTAATTGCTCTGTTATGGCAACTTTTTACTTCAGGAACCGCTTTATGTAATTGTTCGCAATTGTAACTGTATTGAACGGAAACCTGTTCTTCGCTTTAATTTACTTTTTATTTTCTCTTATACATGCATTTGTGATATGGAACATGGTCATTTATATTCTGGTCAATTTTCTTTTTTTTTTCTTTTTATATGGGCAGTATCTGAGGAAGGCCTGTGTGCCGAAACGTAACATGAATATTGCGACATGTTGAATAAAAAAATTTATTGTAACCAGAGTTTACTTACAGTAGCTTTTAAACAATTTTCAATTTCTCACCAGATTTCTAGAAAAAATGTGTTGACCTCAAGTTCACTGAGTCATAGTTTTGGGAGAAAGCTTAGTTCTGGGGAGAAAAACAGATTACCTAATGTTGTCACTCGATGGATGCATGGACCATAGATATGCAACAGACCAGGAGAATTCTAACTGATATTTTATTATATAAAAAATGAACAGCAGCAGCTTCAGAAGTGATGATTATAAATAAAGATTCAAATGGGAAGCTTTGTCTTCCATCAGCGTTCTTGCAATTCTTAATGGCAAGAATATTGTTAGAAAATGAAAATCTTTTCTGAAATTCCATTCTCAACTTTAAACTTAATTCCTTCACTGTCTCCCTCACTGTCCCCCTCAAATAATGTAACATAAAAAAAAACTAACACAATTTAACTGCATTTGACTATTATCATTTTTAAACCCCTTGTGACCAGCCTGTTTTGAGTTTTAGTGACCAAGCTATTTTTTATTTTATTTTTTTGTTGTCGCATTCCAAAAGCTATAATTTGTCCATCAATATAGCAGTATGAGGGACCATTTTTTGTGGGACAAGTTGTACTTTTTAGTGTCCCCATTTTAGGGTATACATAACTTATTATTTTTATTTTTTTTAAGATTTTAAATCTTTTTTATTTCAATTATATAAGAACATATACAAAATCAGAAAAATCCAAAAATCCATATTACACCAATGAATAATATAATAACATTTTACCCCAACTACTCACCCCCCACCCTTTGGAGAGAGAGAGAGGGACGAAAAAAACAAAAACAAAACACAAACATCCGGCCCTAGTTTAACCATTTTTTTCATATTTCATAAATTTTTTCTGTTCTCTCACTATACCTCTCAGACACCCGTTCCACTTTAATCAAATTAGCAACTGCTTCTTGCCACTGTCCCACTGTAGGGGGATCTCCATTTACCCATTTCCAAAGTATAAGAATAAGAAGTCTAGCTTGAAATAGTACTTCAGTTGCCCCTAATGTACAAACTACTGGGTCTTCAAAAACTTGAACACCCAGAAATACTAATACAATCTCTGCAATTTCTTTCCAATACCTAAAAAGTTTGGGGCATCTCCAAAAACAATGTATAAGATCCGCCTTCTCTCCCCTACATTTTGGGCACTTATCAGAAGTTCTCACACCCATTCTCTTTAACACCCAAGGAGATCGATGTAAACTATGGACTATAAAAAACGGAGATATCTTATGTGAACCCCTTTCCGACACCGTAGTATAACTTCTAAGAGCATCATTCCATTTTTCTTCCGTAAAAGACAGAAGCTCTTTTTACCATTTCCCTCTGGCAAGTATTGTAATCCGTTTTTTTCCCCTCCCATCAAAATCCCATATCTTTTTGCCGTTGTTCCTCTTTTTTCTCCTCCATTGATAAATGTATCTATTCTATCTGATTGTTCCTTTCTATATTTATCTAAATGCACCGATGTCTTCATAGCATTTTTAAGCTGAAAATATTTATAGATATCCTTTTGGGGAATCCCAAACTCCCTAACTCCTCAAATACTTGACCTAGATATTTCATCCCCTTTTTATCCCAATCTATATAAAGCCTAATCGTTTGCAATTCCTTTAAACTAATATTTTTCCAAATAGGTGTGTACTGCAAATAACCTTTAATCTCTAATATTTTTTTTAACTTCCACCCATATATACTCCATTGAATTCAATATTCTATTTCCTGTGGTATTTTTCCCCAGTGTACCTGACTCCAAACATAACTTACTGATTAACTTTTATTAACTGTTTCTGGGGGGATGGGAAAAAACTGCAAAAAAACATGTAGTCAAAAACAGCAATTTTGGCATTGGTTTTGTTTTTGCTGAGTTCACCATGGTGAAATATTTGATAAATTACATAATAATTGTTTAGTGCGATTTATTATGTATGCAGGGTTTATGTATGATATTTTATTTTAGCAATTATTTCCATTGAAAGCTTTTTGTTCTCAGTGGAAAAAGGAGTATTTTTTAACTTTTTTTTAATTTAATAAAACTTTGTAAAAATATTTACTAGTCCCACAAGGGGACTTTAATATGCAATATTCTGATCTCTTTCTATAATACATTGCAATGCTTATGCAAATACACTGAAGGCAGGCATGTTACTTATTAACCGCAGCATCTAAGGGGTGTGGGGAACTGTACTCACTTGACCAGTGTACAGAGGCAGGGACACCAAAACATTCAACAACAGTCCTCTTTATTTAGGCTTTTCCATCAAAAGTACATCCAGATCGCAGCCGGGTCAAGCAGTTGTAGCACACTGACAGTGTTACCTCACACTGTGTGTCTTTCCTCCAGACTGAGACACACCTAAGATCCAGAAGCAGGATTAAATAGGATCCCTGGACATGAGCATGCCTCAAGTCCCGGACTGGAACCTGGGGAACAGGCACCCACCCAACACATTGCCTGTTCCCAGTAAAAGCCCGCCCTGAACTAGCTGAACCAGCTACACTATCTATTTTCTGTGTCCACCAGCTAACTTAGTGGACACCTAGACTAGGGCTTTTACTCCACCAAGGCTGGGCACCTTAGTGGCACATTCCTGGTAAGCAAGCCGCTTTATAATGCTTCCTGCAACATTCTGGGTGACACATATCTCCCCTCACAGATGACTCCTGTCACTGCCTCAGAGGGCTTAAGCGGCCGAATCGTCCGGTGAAATAAACCAAACCACATATGTGCAGCATACTTATTTTACTGTGGATTAGTTAGGGCAGAAATGCTGCAGATATGCAGCATTTTTTTACCCTTTGCTTTGGACATGATAAATTTAAATACTGGCTTAAAGTGTGTATTTGGAAGTGTGTGTATATTTTGGGTGTGATTTATGCTCAGTTTGGAGCCTGGATATAAGATATGTGTAAGATTAAATTACTGGAGATAGATTAAATACTGTCAGGAGCACCCATGTCACGTGCTGGGATGATGTGTATATGACACTGGGTGCACAACTTTTAACACATATGATCATTATTCTTTTGCAATGAAGTTATAAGTCAGATAATACATTTTATGGCCATAAAAATGTGGATACCTCACTATCATACATATGAGCTTGACTGATATACCATGCCAAAATCATTTGTGTTAATGTGAATATGCCCCCTTTGTAGTTATAACAGCCTCAACTTTTCCTGGAAGGCTTTCCACAAAATGTCTGAATGTGTGTAGACATTTGTGTCTAACTAGCCAAAAGAGCATTTGCAATGTTGGACTAGAAACTATGGTTTGCAAGTAGAGCTCCAATTCTAGCAAAACGTGATCAATTGAAGACAAGATTCTGTGCAGGCCATTTGGGTTCCCCCACACCGGTTTCATCAAACCATTCCTTTATGGACCATGTACTGTATGTGCACAGGGGCACAGTCATTCTGGTATGGAAAGGGCTATCTACACATTGTTATCACAAAGTTGGAAGCATAGAATGTCTTTGTTTGCTGTAATAAAAAAACAAACAAAAAAAAAAGGATATCTGGAATCCACCCTTAAGAGAACATATCAGGGAGCCCGTTCGAGCAACCGAACGGAGCTCCTTCGCCCCAAAAAAGAGAAGAATGCAACCAATCCCATACGGTTGATAGCCACATTTGATGGTGCTGCGAAAGAGGTGAGGAAGGTGATATCGAGATCTTGGGGAATTTTACATCTTGATCCTGACATTAAAAAAGTGATCGCAGAGACCCCTCAGATCACCTACCACAGAGGCCGAAGCCTGCGTGATCATCTGGTTCACAATCATTTAAGTGAAGCAACAGACAGAACAGGAATGTGGCTTCAACCCATGTGTGGCTGCTATCACTGCAGTGGTTGCATTGCATGTCCCTTTGTCACCCAGGGCCATGAATTCACAGGTAATGTCACAGGAAAAGTGTATACCATCAGGCACTTTCTTAATTTCTGCTCAAAAGGGGTCATTTACAAGGCAACCCGCCCATGTGGCCTTGAATATGGGGGCAAAACTACTCGTGAATTCCGGAGACGGATTGGCGAACATCTGGGTGACATGAGACATGGTATGGACACCCCCTTGACCAAGCATATTGAATCAAGTCATGATGGTGATTATTCAGGAATGAAATTTATGGCAATAGAGTTGGTTCCTCCTCTTAAAAGAGGAGGGGACTGGGATAAGAGGCTATTGCAGAGGGAAACATTGTGGATATTTGAATAAAAAATTATCCAACCTAAGGGTTTAAATGAGCAGTTATTATTTGGCTGCTACATTTAATATTATAATTCATCCCAGGTTAACTTTAAACCCCTCTGCAAGTAATGCCATTACTTTAAACTTTTCTGGTTAAAGAGTATAGTGGCCTATTTCATTCCAACAATATATATATTCTCAGGTCACTTCTGCAGTTATTTCTATTTAAAGTGTATAGAGGGGGCGTATTTTAGTAAAATAAGAAAAATACATACACACTGCACTATTTAATTGTTTTCTGGTTAAAGTGTATAGTGGCCTATTTCATTCCAACAAGAAATATACAGTTGCAAGAAAAAGTATGTGAACCCTTTGGAATGATATGGATTTCTCCACAAAGTGGTCATAAAATGTCATCTGATCTTCATCTATGTCACAACAATAGACAATTGTTGATTTTCCTAGTCTATTACGTAAAGTCATGATTTTATGAAAGACACGGAGGCGAGTATTGCTTTAAATCTCTCTTTACTGATACCACAGCAGCAAAGAAAAAATCAACAGAACTTAGCATATCACCATGACAACTGGCCCTCCCCTCAGAGTCGGTATAAAGAGTCCATGGGCCAGTAACACCTCCTCTTTCTTGGCGGATGCCACCAACAACCATCAACGAGAAAACCGATGGAACTGTAGGAAGAACCGGAACCGAACAGGAACCTAAGAACAAACAATCGTCCGGATGCATCCTGGAAACAGCAGACTAATGGACCAATTCAGGTACCGCAGCTCAGTTGTTCATCCTGAGAAAATATAAAGTGCATAAAGAGTGTGTTAACAGCCTGAGAGGTAGAAGGAATGTATGCAAAGATGCAGAATACCATGCAAAATCTTAAATGCATGAATTACTATGATGGAGGATACAAATAAAACTATTCATTAAACCATAGGAGGAAACTAGAGTATAAATCAAGGGAGGGAATAGAATAGAGATGGGCAATACTCGCCTCCGTGTCTTTCATAAAATCATGACTTTACGTCATAGACTAGGAAAATCAACTATTTTATTTCAAGACACGGAGGCTCCTATTGCAGGTTCAAAGCTGAGAAACAACCGATGAGAAAACGTGCGGCTGAGGTCGGAAGTAAAATTCCCTAAAAGTAGAAACTCTAGACCAATCCGCAATCCTCATGACGTCCTCCAAACGAGCGCCGGCAAGAAGCATAGAAGTAGATGAAGCGCTCCGCGAGGAATGGGCAGTAAAGATGGAAGTATTCACTCCCGCCAGCGACATAATCCACTTGACCCAGCGCGCCAAAGTAGTGGAAGTGACCGGGGCAAACGGACGACAGAAGGAAAGAAATAACTGCGGAAAATCGGGAGAACGATGCTGAGAAGTTCTTGCTTCATACTCACGGAGGCAAGCTACCGGGCAAAGGGCCGGAACAGATGGAAAGCTGGGATACGACACCGATCGGATCTGCGTCTTGGTCTGACGAGTGATATTAAAAATAACTCCTTCAGGAGAGAAGGATCTGGCATCATAATCCAGAGCAGGAACGTCCGACACTCTCTTAAACGAAATGAGACAAAAAAGGGTGACGAGTTTAGCAGATAACTGACAAAGGGAAAGCTCAGAATTGGACGGCCAAGATGAGAAAAAGGATAAAATCAGAGAAACGTCCCATGAAGACGAAAAACGTGGCCTGGGAGGACGAGATAACCTAGCGCCCTTGAGCAAACGGCAAACCAATGGATGTTGGCTTGCCGGGCGACCCTCCAAACCCTGGTGGAGCCATGAGATAGCTGACCTAAAAAGATTGATGGTCCGATAGGCTTTACCCTCCTCAAACAAGGCTGTGAGGAATTGGAGAATATCCGTTACAGGGGCTGAAACGGGATCCACACGTCGTGCCAAGCTCCAGCTAGCCCAAGATCTCAAGGCTGCTCTATAGGCCCGTCTAGTACCGGGGGCCCACAAATTCTCCAGAAGTCTCTGAGTTGCCTCCGAAAACTCAAAGCTGGACCCGGCAAACCTGATATTCTGCATGCCAGGAGTCGTAAGGAGGCGTCCGCGAGGAGTGGGTGCTGAAGACCTGCCGAGCTGAGGAGGAGAAACGGGGACGACGGAAGAAGCAATGGGGGAAGAATGAGTAACTCCAGAAGCTGAGGGTACCAAGACTGGGAGCTCCAAAAGGGAACGATGAGGACGAGTTCCGCCAACTGGTAGCGCACCTGATTGAGAACGCGAGGAATCATGGAGAAGGGCGGAAACGCATAATGCAGAAGACTGGACCAATCTTGTAGGAAGGCGTCCACCGCCTCTGCATCTGGATCCGGGCGCAAACTGAAGAAACGGGGCAGCTGTGCATTCAGGCGAGAAGCAAAGAGGTCGATAGAAAATGGACCCCAGAGTGATGAGATGTTGGAGAATACCTGAGTGTCCAATTTCCAGTCGCTGCCATCCCTGAGATACCGAGAGCTCCAATCTGCCTGAACATTGTGAAGTCCGGGAAGATACTCCGCCACCACTGTGATATCCTGTTGAAGGCAGAAAGACCAGAACTCCTTGGCTAAATGAGAGAGCATGGCCGATCGGGTTCCGCCCATGGCGTTCACGTAATGAACCGCCGAGACATTGTCCATCCGCAGTTTGATGCACGCACTGGCAATGCCCTTCGTGAAACTGCGAATGGCGAAGGAGCCTGCAAGAAGTTCCAACGCGTTGATATGTAGTGAGGTCTCGTCTTCCGACCACCGACCGCCGGTGGATACTCCGTTGCAATGTGCTCCCCAACCGAGGAGACTGGCATCCGAATCCACCGTGAAATCCGGTTGCGGACCGCAAATCGCCTTCCCATTCCAAGCCTCGAGGTTGCGGATCCACCAAAGGAGCTCGTCTCTGGTCTCTGGGTCCAAGGAGATCAAATCCGTGTAAGAGGCTCCCCCTTGCAGGTGGGCAGTTTTCAAGCGTTGCAGGGACCGGTAATGGAGAGAAGCCGGGAAGACCGCTTGGATAGATGAGAAGAGAAGGCCGATGATGCGTGACAGATGTCTCAAGGAGAACTGAGGCATGGCAAGCGTTCTGCGCAGCTCCTTGCGGATCGCATGGACCTTCGACATCGGGAGGCTGAGAGTTTCTGCCCTGGAATCCACCGAAAATCCGAGGAACTCCATCGTTTGTGAGGGAATCAGGATTGACTTCTCGAAATTGATGAGGAAACCCAGTCGCGACAGGAGGGCAGTGGTCGAATCCAAGTGGCGGAGAAGAGTCGCTGGTTCCTGGGCCAACAGAAGGATGTCGTCTAGGTATACTACTAGTCGAATCCCTCGGCTGCGGAGCCAAGCCATGGCTGGGCGCATGAGTTTGGTAAAGCACCATGGGGCTGAGGATAGACCGAACGGTAGGCAGGTGAAACGCCAAATTTCGTCATGCCACCGGAAGCACAGGAGGTCCCTGGAAGGCCCCGCAATCGGGACGGTGAGATACGCGTCCCTGAGGTCGAGTTTTACCATCCAATCTCCTTCCAATAGGAGGTCTTTGAGAAGATGGATGCCCTCCATCTTGAAATGCCGATATCGGACAAATCTGTTGAGTGAGCGCAGGTTGATGCCTGGGCGCATCTGTCCGTTTTTCTTGTGGACCAAGAAGATATTGCTGAGGACGGTCGGTCTCTGATTGGGGGAACGTTCGATGGCCTCCTTGATGCAGAGATCCGACAGTTCTTTGTCCAGGAGGCTCAGAGAGGTCTCCGATAGTACCTGCGGATGAGGGAGAGGAAAGTGGTCTGGGAAATCGACCAGTTCGATGTGGAACCCGAGGATCGTGGACAAGACCCAACTGTCCGCTGTGATTGCGGACCAAGCATGAAAATAACGTTGGAGTCTGCCCCCTACACAAACCTGGGAAAAAGGAGGTGGGGTGGCACTTACCGAATGGTCGGCTTGGGTTACTGAGAGGACAACGATCCCGTGTCTGTCACGAGTTGGAGGTCCCAGGAGAGACCACCGCGTCGTCAAGCAATAAACAAACGGAAATCAGGTACAGACACAGAAGAGTTTATTGCACAAACAAAAAACAGGGAAGGCAGCACAGACAAAACATGAGCTCTATGTACCATCAGCACAGTGGGAGAAAACCCCCACTGCGCCACTGTCTAGTAATACTCCAGAGGGGCATGACAAAGCAACTCCTGGTATTCACTAGGGCCCCAGAAGGTAGGGATAGGCTTTGCAGCAGGAAGTTGCCAGGGTCCACTCTGGAGCGTGAACTAGACAGTGACAGCAGGAACGAATGGACAACAGGTACCAGAAGGTACCGACGGCACATAGGCAAACATAACAGACAGGCAAATACAAAACAGGGCAACTAATAATACAAGCAGGAGTTCACGCAAGGGAGCAGGAGTGGCAATGAGCAGAGAAGGACTTGCTCCACCAGTGGTATACTGCGTGGCCTTGTGCATAGCACTCTGCAGCTAGGCGCTTGCTGAACCGAGACATATGAATACACACAAAGTAACTAAAACATAACTGGCAGAACAGATAACAGAAAGACAGGAAAGAGGACGTCAAAGAGGACGTCAATGAACAAGTAGGGAAACCCACAGAGCACAGACAGACAGACACGGATCCCATGGGTCAGCAACATGGGAGAGAGAGTACAAACCAGGAGCAGGACAAGACAACACACACCAGGAAAGCTGACCCAGAACTGAGGAAACCCCAGCCTTAGGCCTCATGCACACGACCGTTGTGTGCATCCGCGGCCGTTGTTCCGTTTTCCGTTTTTTTTCCGCGGACCCATTGACTTTCAATGGGTCCGTGGAAAAATCGGAAAATGCACCGTTTGGCTTCCGCGTCCGTGATCCGTTTTTCCAGTCCGTGAAAAAAATATGACCTGTCCTATTTTTTTCACGGACAACGGTTCACGGACCCATTCAAGTCAATGGGTCCATGAAAAATCACGGATGCACACAAGATAGTCATCCTCGTCCGTGATCCGTGTCCGTGATCCGTGTCCGTTTTTCCTATCATTTTCAATGCAAACTTGACTTAGTTTTTTTTTTCACTTTTCATGTCCGTGGATCCTCCAAAAATCAAGGAAGACCCACGGAAGAAAAAACGGACTCGGATCACGGAACTACGTAACCCGTTTTTGCGGACCGCAAAAAAAAACGGTCGTGTGCATGAGGCCTAATATACAGGTTCCATGGGTGCAGCAGAGAGACCACACCCATGGAGCAGACAGAGGATTAACTCCTAATAGGAACACAGGGGAGTTAACCCATACAGAACCACAAATAACACACAGAAACAAAACTTCAGCGAGGAGCACCGAACGAGCAAGGACGGAAGGTCACAGCCAGAGATAGTGGCTGTGACAGTGTCTCTAGGTAGTGAGCCACATGGTCCATAGGGATCTATTCCGCGGACCTGGGGTGGTGTAGGGAATCAGGGTCGAAAAGTGGCTCACCCGATGGGTCCGTTAAGGGGGTCGCAGAGGAAGGACTGGACCCGGATGTTCCCGCTACAGGAGCAGACGGAACGGCAGTAGGGGGTTGTGGGGATGAACCAGGAGGAGATTCATCAAATGCTTCTAGGTCCTCAAAACCAACCTCCTCATCAGAGCCGATATCAGAATCGGTCTCGGGCATAGTGTGTGCTCTGGCACATTTCCATTTCCGCGCCTTTTCTGCCTCGCGGGATGAGGCTTGTTTGCGCGGATTCAGCGCGTTCTCATGGGTGGCTATAGACACACCAATCTGATCGTTTCTGGAGGCATAAGTGACCGAGGGTGGAATAGGGGATGGATCCCTGGGAGGGATAGCTCGCAGGGCCTCAGATATAGAGAGGGAGAGGGTATGCGACATGGAACCCATAGCAGCGGATATAGCCTCAGCCACAGAGCACTGCAAAATGTCTGCCTGGGACCTAATGTCAGATGAAGAGGCAGCAGTAGTCTCCTTGGGTGGTAGGGGAGATGAGACATCAGGGTCTGGGGAGACAATAGGAGGGCTGGGAGAGCTCTGATGCCGAGACATGGTAATGTATATGGGCCACAGAGTTATATATTATTATTTGTGGGGGACCTAACCCTGAAGGAATGGATAATAGGCTGAAATAACTTGAAAAGGGGGCAATAGGGAGAGTTTCCCCTTACCCAGAACGACCGGAGCAAAGGAGCCGCTGACCGCCGTGTGAGGGTGTGATGTAAGCGGAAGGGGGCGTGACCGCGGCAAACAGGAAGCGCAGAAGCGCTTGAAACTAAAGGGAGAGAGCGAGGAAGAAAGCCGGCACAAGCCGGGAGTATGGCGGCCGAAATCCCGCGAACGGCCCGAGATCTCGCGAGAGTTCGGCCGTGAGGAAACGCAGGACGGAGCTGTAGTTGAAGGGGGAAAAAGAGATGCCCGCAGGCAGAGGAAAAAGGTAAGGAGGGGGAGCGGAGACACCAGAACTAGGAAAGGGGTAACAAAAGGCAATGAAGAAAGAAGCAATGCGAACCCTCCCCAGGTACAAACCGAATAAGGGGGGGCTACATAATGCTATAGAAGAACAAAACAAACTAGACCTGAAGGAAACAATGAATAATATTAACAGGCAATGAATTAATCAGCAATATACTAAAATCACTGCAGAACAGAAAAGAAGGTAACTTATCTGTGGCAGCAGCAAAGAAAGAGGAGGTGTTACTGGCCCATGGACTCTTTATAGGGACTCTGAGGGGAGGGCCAGTTGTCATGGTGATATGCTAAGTTCTGTTGATTTTTTATTTGCTGCTGTGGTATCAGTAAAGAGAGATTTAAAGCAATAGGAGCCTCCGTGTCTTGAAATAAAATCACAGTCTGCTTAAACTAATAACACACAAAGAATTAAATGTTACCATGTTTTTATTGAACACACCATGTAAATATTCACAGTGCAGGTGGAAAAAGTATGTGAACCCTTGTATTTAATAACTGGTTGAACCTCCTTTGTCAGCAATAACTTCAACCAAACGTTTCCTGTAGTTGCAGATCAGACGTGCACAACGGTCAGGAGTAATTCTTGACTTTTCCTCTTTACAGAACTGTTTCAGTTCAGCATTATTCTTGGGATGTCTGGTGTGAATCGCTTTCTTGAGGTCATGCCACAGCATTTCAATCGGATTGAGGTCAGGACTCTGACTGGGCCACTCCAGAAGGTGTATTTTCTTCTGTTTAAGCCATTCTGTTGTTGATTTACTTCTATGCTTTGGGTCGTTGTCCTGTTGCAACACCCATCTTCTGTTGAGCTTCAGCTGGTGGACAGATGAGATGGCCTTAAGTTCACCTGCAAAATGTCTTGATAAACTTGGGAATTTATTTTTCCTTTGATGATAGCAATCCGTCCAGGCCCTGACGCAGCAAAGCAGCCCAAAACCATGATGCCCCTACCACCATACTTCACAGTTGGGATGAGGTTTTGATGTTAGTGTGCTGTGCCTCTTTTTTTCTACACATAGTGTTGTGTGTTTCTTCTAAACAACTCAACTTTGGTTTCATCTGTCCATAGAATATTTTTCCAGTACTGCTGTGGAACATCCAGATGCTCTTGTGCAAACTGTAAATGTGCAGCAATGTTTTTTTTGGACAGCAGTGGCTTCCTCTGTGGTATCCTCCCATGAAATCCATTCTTGTTTAGTGTTTTACGTATCGTAGATTCGCTAACAGGGATGTTAGCATATGCCAGAGCCTTTTGTAAGTCTTTAGTTGACACTTTAGGATTCTTCTTCACCTCATTGAGCAGTCTGCGCTGTGCTCTTGCAGTCATCTTTACAGAACGGACACTCCTAGGGAGAGTAGCAGCAGTATTGAACTTTCTCCATTTATAGACAATTTGTCTTACCGTGGACTGATGAACAGCAAGGCTTTTGGAGATACCTTTATAACCCTTTCCAGCTTTATGCAAGTCAATAATTCTTAATCGTAGGTCTTCTGAGAGCTCTTTTGTGCGAGGCATCATTCACATCAGGCAATGCTTCTTGTGAAAAGCAAACCCAGAACTGGTGTGTGTTTCTTATAGGGCAGGGCAGCTGTAACTAACACCTCCAATCTCATCTCATTGTTTGGACTCCAGTTGGCTGACACCTCACTCCAACTAGCTCTTGGAGATGTCATTAGTCTAGGGGTTCACATACTTGTTCCACCTACACTGTGAATGTTTACATGGTGTGTTCAATAAAAACATGGTAACATTTAATTAATTGTGTGTTATTAGTTTAAGCAGATTGTCTATTGTTGTCTGATTGTCTATTGTTGTGACTTAGATGAATATCAGATCACTTTTTATGACCAATTTGTGCAGAAATCCATATCATTCCAAAGGGTTCACATACTTTTTCTTGCAACTATATATTCTCAGGTCACTTCTGCAGTTATTTCTGGTGAAAGCGTATAGGGGCGTATTTCATAAAAAAAAGAAAAATATATACGCATTGCACTATTGCCATTATTTCTGGTGAAAGCGTATTGGGGCATATTACAGTAAAAAAAGATAAATATATTCTCAGTGCATTTCTGCAGTTAATTCTTGTGAAAGCATATTGTGGCCTATTTCAGTCCAACAAGAAAAATATATGCTTAGTTCACTTCTGCCGTTATTTCTGTTGAAAGCGTATAGGGGCGTATTACAGTAAAAAAAAGAAAAATATTTACGCATTTCACTGGTGCACTTATTTGTGGCAAAAGCGTTCAGTGGCCTATTTCACTACAGAAAGAAAAATATATATGCACTTCACTGGTGCATTTATCTCTGCTGAATGTGTTTACTGGCCTAATTCAGTACAAAAAGAAGAATATATTCTCAGTTCACGTCGGCAGTTATATGTGTTGAAAGCATGGCTGGGTGGCAGCAGTGGGAGGTCGGGAGCCAAACGTGCCCGGGGTAGAGCACCTGATTCGCAGCAGCCTACCTGTCTGGGAAGTAGTGGTGCAGGGGTTCACGGAAGTAGCAGCTGTAGCAGTCAGTCAGTGCGGCGGTTATATGTGTTATTTTGTATTTCAGTACAAAAAGAAAAATGCATTCTTAGTTCTTGTCGGCAGCAGTTAGAAGTGTTGAAAGCATTTAGTGGCCTACTTTAGTACAAACCGAAAAATGCATTCTCAGTTCACGTCGGCAGCAGTTATATGTGTTGACCGCTTTTGCGTATCCGCAATGCATGGGCACCGTTCCGTTGTCATTCCGCATCACGGATGCATACCCATTCATTTCAATGGGTCCGCAAATCTGGAGATGCGGAATGGAAGCACGGAATGGAACACTACGGAAGCACTACGGAGTGCTTTCTGGGGTTCCGTTCCGTGCCTCCGCACCACAAAAAGACAGAACATGCTCTATCTTTTTGCAGAACGGAGGGATCGCGGACCCTTTCAAGTGAATGGGTCTGCAATCCCCAATGCGCCTGCCCCATGGAAGGTACCCGTGCATTGCAGACCGCAATTTGTGGTTCACAGCATGGGCACGGGACACCAAAGATAGTGTGAACGAGCCCTGAGTATTTTGGTGGAAAAATAAATTTTATTCAGCGTTAAGCACTGCACTTATATGCGTTAAAATCTTTTGTGAATTATTTTGGTGAAAAAACTAATTTCATTCAGCGTTCAGTGCTGCAATTATATGTGGTAAAATTGTTTGTGATTTATTTCAGTGGAGAAAAAAATTGTATTCATCGTTAAGCGCTGCAGTTATAAGTGGTAAAAGTCAGTTGGCCGCTGCCTATTTGCGCCATCATCCATCCTATCGCAGGTCTGACCAGGAAACCCTCTGCACTCACGTTCCACTGCCATGGCTGCTGGGGAGGGGTGGTGCGGCAAGAGCAGTACAAGCTCCATCAGCAGCCTGAGTCTACAGTTGCTGATGAGTAGCTTTCTTCACCCGCATAGTGAAGAAACTACTCACCAGCAGCAGCAGGTAGACCTGGAGCAGGACCTGAACCAGCAGGTGGTGGCATACTTGGACAGCACCCTGCCACCCAACATTAAAGATCTGCTGGACTACTGGGTAGCCAAACTGGATTTGTGGCCCCAACTAGCAGAGTTTGCCCTGGAAAAACTGTCCTGCCCGGCCAGTAGTGTGGCATCAGAGCGGGTGTTTAGTGCAGCGGGGGCCATAGTTACCCCAAGAAGAACGCGCCTGTCCACCCAAAATGTGGAGAGACTGACCTTTGTCAAGATGAATCAAGTGTGGATCAGCCAGGATTTCCAACTACCAATTCCTGATGCATCAGACTACAGTAGATCATCCATGGTGCCACACCAACACTTTGATAAAAGTGACCGGTTTCTTCTGACTACCTGCCTCAGCTACTACTCTGATGCTGCAACTCGCCTGATGCCACACATCTGATGCCAAGTTCTCCTTTTTGCACCCACCTTCGTCAGCAGGTACTGGTATTGTCACCCACCGCCCCACTCTGTTAAAGGGTCAATTTGTGGTCTCCTGATGCAGCTGCTGCTGCCATCTCCAAGCTATGTCACTTTCCCACTCTGTGGCCTCCTCATGCTGCTGCCATATCCAAACTATGTCACCTTGCCACTCTGTGGTCGCCTGATGCTGCTGCTGCTACTGCCATCTCCACACTATGTGACCTTGCCACTCTGTGGTATCCTGCTGCTGCCATATCCACACTATATGGTTCAAATAGTCTAGTTGCCTAGACTAATAGACTCCCGTTTCTGGTCAACTTAAAATATAACGTTTATTTATTTCCTATTAAAAGTGATATAACAAAAAGCGGGAGAACAAGGAAAACTTTAAAATCCTAGGTGTGGCAGGATCCATAGGCGGAGCAAGGGTTAATTTCACCCATATATATATTCTGCTTGCCCTAACATATAACCATCAGCTTTTTATCTAATGTTCTAGCAATGTATTTTGCCTTTATATAGTTTTTTTATTTAGGGGTCGCTTGGTCAGTCGTTTTCAGTCATTGTTTTCATCTTTGAATATCTTAAATACGACTCTCCACCATCTATGGTCGCGGTTCAGAGGAGTCTGCAGGCACTCCTCTCCGCGACGAGATCACTGCCTAACCTAATCTAAAATTTAAAGGCTATGAGCTCCCCCCTGCCTGCAGACTCCTCTGAACCGCGACAATAGATGGTGGAGAGTCGTATTTAAGATATTCAAAGATGAAAACAATGACTGAAAACGACTGACCAAGCGACCCCTAAATAAAAAAACTATATAAAGGCAAAATACATTGCTAGAACATTAGATAAAAAGCTGATGGTTATATGTTAGGGCAAGCAGAATATATATATGGGTGAAATTAACCCTTGCTCCGCCTATGGATCCTGCCACACCTAGGATTTTAAAGTTTTCCTTGTTCTCCCGCTTTTTGTTATATCACTTTTAATAGGAAATAAATAAACGTTATATTTTAAGTTGACCAGAAACGGGAGTCTATTAGTCTAGGCAACTAGACTATTTGAACCATATAATTATTTTTCCTAGGTCTAAAGGGTCCTTGAAATTTAATATCCACACTATGTCACCTTGCCACCCTGTGGCCTCCTGATGCTGCTGCTGCCATCTCCACACTATGTCACCTTGCCACTCTGTGGTCTTCTCATGCTGCTGCCATCTACAGACTCTTTCATTGTTTTTCCGGTAAAAATGATGGGTGACTGAAAAACTCCTTTGCTGTATAGACCGAATGACGTTGTGTGACGTCTGAAAGTGTGATGAAAATATATATTATGAAACAACAAATATACAAAAAGTACATGAAAACAATGACAACCTCCTGATGCTGCCGCCACCTCCAGACTCTGTCATTGTGCCACTCGGTGGTCTCTTCATACTGCTGCCATCTACAGACTCTGTCATTGTGCCACTTGGTGGCCTTCTCATGATGCAGCTGCTGCATCCGCCACCTCCAGACTCTGTGATTTTGCCACTCAGTACCCTTCTCCTGATGCTGCTGCTGCATCCGCCACCTCCAAACTCTGTCATTGTGCCACTCAGTGGCTTTCTCCTGATGCCGCCACCTCCAGACTCAGTCATTGTGCCTCTCGGTGGCCTCATCATACTGCTGCCATCTACAGTCTCTGTCATTGTGCAACTTGGTGGCCTTCTCATGATGCAGCTGCTGCATCCGCCACCTCCAGACTCTGTCATTTTGCCACTCAGTACCCTTCTCCTGATGCTGCCACCACCTCCAAACTATGTCACCTTGCCACTCTGTGACCTCCTCATGCTGCTGCCATCTCCACACTATTAAATCACCTGTGGTCCTCCTGAGGAAGCGAACTACACGCGAAACGAGCGTCGAGGAGCGCCATTTCCCTGGTATCAGCCCCAGCCATTCTGGTATGTTGCCCTACCTTTTTGTGCACCTCTCAACTGTTAGACTTGTTTGTTCTGAGCTCTGGTAGTGTTGCCGTGATTCATGTAGGGCATGCATACATTCGTATATACACCTTATATTCCCTGATCGACCACATTGATTAGGACATTGATTCAATTTTTGTCACGGAACCATGAACCAGACGTACAACAAGGGATAAGTGAAAATAAGAAGGCTTTATTGAAAATAAAGCTGTAAAGCAAAAGTCCAAACGGATGGCGAAACCGAAGCAGAGTCTTTGCGAAGCCAGAGGTCAGAAACCAGAAGGGTAGTCAGACGAAGCCAGGATCAGGAACCAGCAGGGTAGTCAGACGAAGCCAGGATCAGGAACCAGCAGGGTAGTCAGACGAAGCCAGGATCAGGAACCAGCAGGGTAGTCGGACGAAACCAGGATCAGGAACCAGAAGCAGCAGCAGTCTAGAAGCATGTGAACACAGGAGGACCAAGCAAGGAACTGAAGCCACAGACCTCCTATATATATGAGCTGGGCATCCAGCTCCTCCCAGTGGGAAGGAGGAGCCGCAGGGTGGGAGGCTACAAGAAACCCAGAAACCAAGATGGCCGCCAGCACATGTCAAACGAAGGAGAACAGCAAGAAGGTAAGACCATGACAGTACCTCCCCCTCAAGGGCCCCTCCTCCGCGGAGTAAAGAACGGTTTCTGAGGGAAGCGTGCGTGGAAGGCTCGGAGCAAGGCAGGAGCATGGACATCTGCGGAGGGAACCCAGGAACGCTCCTCTGGACCATAACCACGCCAATGGACCAAAAACTGCACCCGACCGCGGACCAGGCGTGAGTCCAGGATATTGCTCACCTCATACTCCTCACGATTACCCACTTGGACCGGACGAGGCCGAGGAACCGAGGAAGTGAAACGATTACACACCAGTGGCTTCAACAGGGAGACATGAAACACGTTGGAGATCCGCATGCCAGGAGGAAGCGCAAGGGCATAGGCTACCGGGTTTACCCTGCGAAGCACTCGGAAGGGACCAACAAAGCGAGGCGCCAGCTTGGGAGTGGGCACTCGAAGGTTGAGGTTGCGGGTGGACAACCATACACGGTCTCCGACCTGGTAGGAAGGAGCAGGCGCTCGTCTGCGATCAGCCTGGAGTCTCTGGCGCTGCGCAGAGACCTCAAGGGACTTCTGGATCAGTACCCAAGAAGCACGTAGGACGGAAAGGTGATCCTCCACAGCCGGAATATCCTGGGGAGAGAATACCTCCGGTAACACGGCAGGTTGGAACCCATAATTGGCCATGAAGGGAGACGTCCCAGAGGAAGAGTTCACCGCCGTGTTCCTGGCAAACTCAGCCCAAGGCAGGAGGTCAACCCAATTGTCTTGGTGATCGGAGACATAGCAACGAAGGAATTTCTCCAAGGCCTGATTGGATCGTTCTGCGGCCCCATTGGACTGAGGGTGGTAGGCCGAGGAGAAGGAGAGATGAATCCTCAACTGGGAGCAAAAGGCGCGCCAGAACCTGGACACAAACTGACTCCCCCGATCCGACACAATCTCCTTGGGCAAACCGTGCAACCGGAAGACCTCCCTGGCAAAAATCGTGGCCAACTCTTGTGCAGAGGGTAACTTCTTGAGAGGAACACAGTGGCACATTTTGGAAAACCGATCCACAATCATGAGAATGACCATATGGCCTCGGGATGCAGGGAGGTCCACAATGAAATCCATCCCCAGGTGTGACCATGGGCGCTCCCCGGTGGCTATGGGTTGCAGAAGGCCCAACGGAAGGTGCCGAGGGGACTTACTCTGGGCACAAACGGAGCATGCCGCTACATATGCGGCGATGTCGGAACGTAGGGAAGGCCACCAGAACAGACGTGAAACAGCCCAGGACAGCTGATTCTTTCCAGGATGCCCCGCGGTCTTGGAGTTATGGTAGGTTCGCAACAACCGAGTGCGCAACTCCTCAGGCACAAAACATCTGCCGTTGGGTCTCCCAGAGGGAGCACCAGATTGAGCCGCCAAAATCTGCTCACCCAGGGGAGAGGTCAGGCTGGTGCGAATGGCGGCCAAGATCTGATTCGGAGGTATGACCGAAGTCGGAATCGACTCCTCCCTGGACAGCTCGGAGTACTGCCGTGATAAGGCATCCGCCCTGATGTTCTTGGAACCGGGTAGGTAGGAGACCACGTAATTAAAACGTGACAAGAACAGAGCCCATCTGGCCTGACGTGGTGTCAATCTCTTGGCCTCAGAAAGGTAGGTCAGATTCTTGTGGTCCGTCAGGATGAGGACCGGAACCACCGAACCCTCGAGCAAGTGCCTCCATTCTTTAAGGGCCTGCACGATGGCCAATAACTCCCTGTCACCAATCTGATAGTTGCACTCCGCGGAAGACAGTTTCCGGGAGTAAAACCCACAAGGAAGCAGAGGACCCTCTGGTGTTCTACGCTGAGACAGAAGGGCGCCTACTCCCGTCTCAGACGCGTCCACCTCGAGGACAAAGGGCAACCCAGGGTTGGGATGCGACAGAATCGGAGCCGACACAAAGGCGGACTTTAGAGCCTCAAAAGCTCGGATGGCATCGAGCGGCCAGACCTGGGAATTACTGCCCTTCCTGGTCAGATCCGTGAGAGGCTTGGCTAGCATGGAAAAGTCCCTGATGAACTTCCGATAATAATTGGCGAAGCCCAAAAAGCGCTGCAGGGAACGAAGACCACTGGGCTGGGGCCACTGTAAGACAGCCGAAACCTTCTCAGGATCCATGGAGAACCCCTCAGCGGAAATGATGTAACCTAAGAAGGTTACCTGGGATCGGTGAAATTCGCATTTCTCAAGCTTACCGAACAGCTTGTTCTCTCGTAACCGTTGCAACACTCGTCTGACATCCAGAATGTGGGCCTCCATGGATTCAGAATATACCAAGATGTCATCCAAATAGACCACCACACACTGCTGCAACAGGTCACGGAAAACATTGTTGATGAATTCCTGAAAGACTGCGGGCGCATTGCAGAACCCAAAGGGCATAACCAAGGATTCATAATGACCGGTCCTGGTGTTAAACGCGGTCTTCCACTTATCGCCCGCCTTGATCCTTACCAGGTTATATGCCGCCCTCAGGTTGAGTTTGGTAAAGACCGTGGCCCCTTTAAGGCGATCGAACAGCTCGGAAATCAAGGGTATCGGGTAAGCGTTCTTGATCGTGATGCGATTGAGACCCCTGTAATCGATGCAAGGCCTCAACTCACCGCCCTTCTTTTTCACAAAGAAAAATCCAGCCCCTGCCGGGGACGAGGATTTGTGAATGTGTCCGCGTGAAAGCGCCTCGCCTCACGTACTCCTCCATGGCCTCATTCTCCGCTACCGACAGTGGATAGACTTTGCCATGAGGAGGAACGGCACCAGATTGTAACTCTATGGCACAATCGTATGGGCGGTGCGGAGGTAGGGCAACCGCGCGCACCTTATCGAATACATCCCGGTACTCCTCGTATTCAGGAGGCAACAGAGAGTCTGAGGAAGTACACAGCAACTTGACAGACCCATGGATGCAACTAGCCCCACACTGCGGTGACCACGAGAGGATCTCGGCCGATCTCCAATCGAAAGTCGGATTATGCTTCCGGAGCCAGGGGTACCCCAAGACCACCCAAGAGTAGTGTGGAGACAAAATAACCTGGAGGCAGACCGACTCTCTGTGAACGGCACCAATGGCTATCCCCACTGGAAGGGTCTCATGAGTCACGTGTGGCGGCAGAAGGGGTCTGCCGTCTATCGCCTCAAGAGCCAGTGGGGAACCTCAAGCCTGCAGAGGAATGGAATTGGCGGCAGCGAACACATTATCAATGAACAAACCACCAGCACCAGAGTCCACCAACGCCTGGGTCGTCACCGAGCCCCCGACCCAGGAGAGGACAACAGTGATCAGTGGTTTGTCAACACGGGAAACCGGGGACGAGGAGACTCCACCCAAGATCTGCCCCCGACAGGATCTCAGGTGCGAGCGTTTCCCGGACGGTTCGGACATGCCAACCGAAAATGCCCACCGAGACCACAGTACATGCATCGGCCCTCGCGTCTCCGGAGTACCCTCTCCCCCTCGGACAGGCGAGCAAACCCCAGCTGCATGGGTTCACCCCCAGACAAGTCATCCCCAGGAGGCGTGGGAGGAGAGGGAGGCACGGGTGGGACAGCAAACGTAGGCGCCAATCTGTTAGAAAACCTCCGCAGGCTCTCCTTAAAGGAAGGTCTCTCCCTGAGTCTGGTGTCAATCAAAATCAGGAAAGAAATAAGAGACTCGAGCTCCACTGGTAGGTCCTTAGCTGCAACCTCATCCTTCAAGGCATCCGAGAGACCATGAGAGAAAGCAGCGACCAGAGCCTCATTATTCCAGCCCACCTCTGCTGCCAGGGTACGAAACTCAATGGCGTATTCAGCTACGGATCGTGAACCCTGTCTGATGGACATAAGGAGCTTCGCAGCAGAGGCAGCACGAGCCGGCACATCGAATACCTTCCGAAGAGAAGCAACAAAACCGTAAAACTCGGTAACCACCGGATTGTTGTTCTCCCATAAAGGGCTGGCGCAGGCCAAGGCCTTGTCCGAGAGCAGCGAGATCAAGAAGCCCACCTTTGATCTCTTAGTGGGAAAGGCATGTGGCAGCAACTCGAAATAAATGCCCACCTGGTTAAGGAAACCTCGGCACTGAGTTGGCTCTCCCCCAAAGCGCTGTGGAAGAGGGGCAGAACCGGTCATACCCCGAAACACCGCAGGTGCAACAACAGGTGTCGGGGTAGACTCTGGCGCAACAACCGGAGCGGCAGTAGGAGCGGGCCCAGGAGCGACAACCGACCCATCGGCAACGGGAGCGAAATGAGCCGTGCGTTCAAGCAGGGTTTGCAACGCCACAGCGAACCGACCCAACAGGTGATCCTGCTGATCAAGTCTGGCAACCAGCGTGGGTAGCGAGGATGGCCCTGTACCGTCAGAATTCATGGCTTGGTCCTAATGTCACGGAACCATGAACCAGACGTACAACAAGGGATAAGTGAAAATAAGAAGGCTTTATTGAAAATAAAGCTGTAAAGCAAAAGTCCAAACGGATGGCGAAACCGAAGCAGAGTCTTTGCGAAGCCAGAGGTCAGGAACCAGAAGGGTAGTCAGACGAAGCCAGGATCAGGAACCAGCAGGGTAGTCAGACGAAGCCAGGATCAGGAACCAGCAGGGTAGTCAGACGAAGCCAGGATCAGGAACCAGCAGGGTAGTCGGACGAAACCAGGATCAGGAACCAGAAGTAGCAGCAGTCTAGAAGCATGTGAACACAGGAGGACCAAGCAAGGAACTGAAGCCACAGACCTCCTATATATATGAGCTGGGCATCCAGCTCCTCCCAGTGGGAAGGAGGAGCCGCAGGGTGGGAGGCTACAAGAAACCCAGAAACCAAGATGGCCGCCAGCACATGTCAAACGAAGGAGAACAGCAAGAAGGTAAGACCATGACAATTTTTTACTGATCAATTGGGGGTATACTGATTAATATTACTGTGATAGGGCTGACAGCAGGGTGATGTATGACTGTGTTAAATCCCTGCTTGTTTATATATATTTATTATAAAACTATGTTCACTTTTAATTGATATATCAATAAAATTTATTTTAATTGCTTAATATCGGTGTGTCATGCACTCCTTATTTTGCTGTGTTATCTCATCTCCACACTATGTCACTATGCAACTCTGTGGTATCCTGCTGCTGCCATCTCCACACTATGTCACCTTGCTACTCTGTGGCCTCCTGATGCTGCTGCTGCCATCTCCACACTATGTCACCTTGCCACTCTGTGGTCTCCTCATGCTGCTGCCATCTCCATACTAGGTCACCTTGCCACTCTGTGGTATCCCGCTGCTGCCATCTCCACATTATGTCACCTTCCCACTCTGTGGTCTCCTCATGCTGCTGCCATCTACAGACTCTGTCATTGTGCCACTCTTTCAAAGTGTTTTTTTTTCGGTAAAAATGATGGGTGACTGAAAAACTCCTTTGTTGTATGGACCGAATGACGTCGTGTGATGTCTGAAAGTGTGAGGAAAATATACAGTCAGGTCCATAAATATTGGGACATCGACACAATTCTAACATTTTTGGCTCTATACACCACCACAATGGATTTGAAATTAAACGAACAAGATGTGCTTTAACTGCAGACTGTCAGCTTTAATTTGAGGGTATTTACATCCAAATCAGGTGAACGGTGTAGGAATTACAACAGTTTGCATATGTGCCTCCCACTTGTTAAGGGACCGAAAGTAATGGGACAATTGGCGTCTCAGCTGTTCCATGGCCAGGTGTGTGTTATTCCCTCATTATCCCAATTACTATGAGCAGATAAAAGGTCCAGAGTTCATTTCAAGTGTGCTATTTGCATTTGGAATCTGTTGCTGTCAACTCTCAAGATGAGATCCAAAGAGCTGTCACTATCAGTGAAGCAAGCCATCATTAGGCTGAAAAAACAAAACAAACCCATCAGAGAGATAGCAAAAACATTAGGAGTGGCCAAAACAACTGTTTGGAACATTCTTAAAAAGAAGGAACGCACCGGTGAGCTCAGCAACACCAAAAGACCCGGAAGACCACGCAAAACGACTGTGGTGGATGACTGAAGAATTATTTTCCTGGTGAAGAAAACACCCTTCACAACAGTTGGCTAGATCAAGAACACTCTCCAAGAGGTAGGTGTATGTGTGTCAAAGTCCACAATCAAGAGAAGACGTCACCAGAGTGAATATAGAGGGTTCAGCACAAGATGTAAACCATTGGTGAGCCTCAAAAACAGGAAGACCAGATTAGAGTTTGCCAAACGACATCTAAAAAAGCCTTCACAGTTCTGGAACAAAATCCTATGGACAGATGAGACTAAGATCAACTTGTACCAGAGTAATGGGAAGAGAAGAGAATGGAGAAGGAAAGGAACTGCTCATGATCCTAAGCATACCACCTCATCAGTGAAGCATGGTGGTGGTAGTATCATGGCGTGGGCATGTATGGCTGCCAATGGAACTGGTTCTCTTATATTTATTGATGATTTGACTGCTGACATAAGCAGCAGGATGAATTCTGAACAGTTTTGGGCAATATTATCTGCTCATATTTAGCCAAATTCTCATTGGATGGCGCTTCACAGTGCAGATGGACAATGACCCAAAGCATACTGCAAAAGCAACCAAAGAGTTTTATAAGGGAAAGAAGTGGAATGTTATGCAATGGCCAAGTCAATCCTCTGACCTGAATCCGATTGAGCATGCATTTCACTTGCTGGAGACAAAACTGAAGGGAAAATGCCCCAAGAACAAGCAGGAACTGAAGACAGTTGCAGTAGAGGCCTGGCAGAGCATCACCAGGGATGAAACCCAGCGTCTGGTGATGTTTATGCGTTCCAGACTTCAGGCTGTAATTGACTGCAAAGGATTTGCAACCGAGTATTAAAAAGTGAAAGTTTGAGTTAAGATTATTATTCGGTCCCATTACTTTTGGTCCCTTAACAAGTGGGAGGCACATATGCAAACTGTTATAATTCCTACACCGTTCACCTGATTTGGATGTAAATATCCTCAAATTAAAGCTGACATTCTGCAGTTAAAGCACATCTTGTTTGTTTCATTTCAAATCCATTGTGTTGGTGTATAGAGCCAAAAATGTTAGAATTGTGTCGATGTCCCAATATTTATGGACCTGACTGTATATTATGAAACAACAGATATACAAAAAGTACATGAAAACAATGACAACCTCCTGATGCTGCCGCCACCTCCAGATTCTGTCATTGTGCCACTTGGTGGCCTTCTCATGATGCAGCTGCTGCATCTGCCACCTCCAGACTCTGTCATTTTGCCACTCAGTACCCTTCTCCTGATGCTGCTGCATGCGCCATCTCCAAACTCTGTCATTGTGCCAGTTGGTGGCTTTCTCCTGATGCCGCCACCTCCAGACTCAGTCATTGTGCCACTCGGTGGCCTCATCATACTGCTGCCATCTACAGACTCTGTCATTGTGCCACTTGGTGGCCTTCTCATGATGCAGCTGCTGCATCCGCCACCTCCAGACTCTGTCATTTTGCCACTCAGTACCCTTCTCCTGATGCTGCATCCACCACCTCCAGACTCTGTCATTGTGCCACTTGGTGGTTTTCTCCTGATGCCTCCACCTCCAGACTCTGTCATTGTGCCACTCGGTGGCTTTCTCCTGATGACGCTACCTCCATGATTGGTCATTGTGTCACTCGGTGGGCTCCTCATACTGCAGCCACCTCCAGACTCTGTCATTGTGTCACTCGGTGGCCTTCTCATACTGCTGCCAACTCCAGACTCTGTCATTGTGCCACTCGGTGTCCTCCTCATACTGCTGCCAAAATAAGACCCTGTCATTGGGCCACTCTGTGGTATCCTCATGCTGCTTCCACCTCACCACTATGTCATAGGTCCACTCTGTGGACTTCTCATGCTGTTCCTAACCCCCCCTACTTCATGACTGGTCCACTATTTTGGCTTTCGGCATGGCTGACATCATCATTTGACCTTTCTTCTGATCTGTCAGAAGGAAGGAAAAATGAGACGCACAACGTATCCTGTCTGTGTAGCAGCTGTAAGGCCTGCATGGTGCCATCAGAATTGGCTTATGATTTGGTAGCCAAAAGCAGGAGTGGGTAGAAAACACAGAAGACATGCAAATATTCCATTCACGTGTCATCTGTTTTACATCCACACCAGTTTTTTTTTGGCATTAGCAATACTGATGGATTTATGAGCAAATGCTGACCGAGTGAAAGCGTATGCTCCACAGACAGGATCAATTTTTTGTGGGTTATTGTTCTGATGGATCAGAGGAAGGGTAAAATAATCAGTGACGTCAACACAAACTTACTGCTGACACCCTCTCCACTCTGTAGGGGGCTCTACTTGTATACGCGTTTAATAGAACAGGTTCTGTAGACATCTATGTGGAATCAGCTGACGGGGGTGTAAAAGGAGTGTGCTTCTTCTTGACGCTAACATCGACCTGTAAGGCTGAGTTCATACTTGAGTTATTTGGTAAGTGACTGCCCTAATAAGTGAAGTGTGCAGTGATTCTAAGAGCGACGCCTGTCATCTGCATGTTATACGGACTCACAGTATTATTTCACTTCCAAAACAGACTCCCTATGTGTGTTACTACAAGGCACAGTGTTCTACACCACTATAAAGGCTCTCAGCAGCCAGGAAATAGCAGTTTTTTTAACGTGATTTGCAGTGAATAAATTCGGATTGAAGCAAATTTTTCCGAAAAATTCGGTGAACTGGCCAAATCGAATTTTTGAAAAATTCGCTCATCGCTAAAGATAATGGTCAGAACAAATGAGCTGTTAGAGTCATGATGCAGGCCTGAACTAACACAGTGGCAGGTCACAACATAGTACGGCAGTTGCAGTCCCTTATTACCTACCATTCTGGAGTTTAACTTGGCGCCCTAAGCTCTCAGGTGTCCCGAGCATAAACCAGAGTTGATATGCACAGGACAAGAAGTGACACCTAACGACTAACTAACTGAGGGACTGGGTGCAATTATGATGGTTGCCTTGAAACTGTGGTATTGTCCCAGGCAGCCAGCAGTTATCTGTGTATGCCTGTTTTTATAGAAAGCTGATATGCTTGACAGATAACAATAGATTTTCCCAGATTAGGAGATCATTGAAAAAGGAAACCTCTCAAGCTGGTATTCTATGTCAGAAATCTGCAAGTTTTGCTCTTCTGAAGGGGTACCAAATGTACCTCCCACAATCTACCGCACTGGAATCAACAAATATATTGGGAGGGAGCAGTAGTAACTAATAGTGCCTCATAAGACTTAACTTTTAATTAATAAATAGTAAAAAGTGTTAGGGAATGAGATCTACAATCCCCTAAAGCATCAAGCCCCAGAAAAATAGACAAAAAGTCCAAAAACACAGCATATAAATAAATAACACTTTATAGGGTGTATAGGGTGGACAGGTAAAAAATGTATGGTTCTTAGCCATTAAGTGGTTCAATAGCATATGGACGTGGCTTTAAATCAAAATAGGTGTACAGTGGCTCTGTCTTGTTGAGGCCATGCCTTGCTTTTTCATCTGTCATCACATCAGTCCATATAACTAGCAGGATATGGACGCCGCCCAGGAACGAGTTGCATACGTTGTAATTCAGTCTTGTTGATAATATAGATGTTGTATTCCCACTTGATGTCACACCTAGCAAATATAAACAGGGGGCCAGGTACAACACTGATTCTAGTATGCCACCATACTAGAATGTGCTGTCGGATGTGAGAATTAAGTTAAAATCGCAATGCGATTAATATAACTTGAAGTAATCGCATTGTGATTTCAACTTAGAGCTGGGTTTCTAATGGGTCAGCTTGCTAGAATTAACAAAGTTAACGAATATGGAATATAGCAGTGCTAAGTTGAAATTGCAATGCGATTACTTCAAATTATATTAATTGCATTGTGATTTCAACTTAGCACTGCTATATTCCATATTCGTTAACTTCGTTAATTCTAGCAAGCTGACCCATTAGAAACACAGCTCTAAGTTGAAATCGCAATGCGATTAATATAACTTGAAGTAATCGCATTGCGATTTCAACTTAGACCTGGTTTACTATGGTTGGCTTGGTAGAATTAGCGAAGATGACGAATGTATTCGTCATATTCCTCAAAACGAAGATAACGAAATATTCTCCATCTTCGTTTTAGCTCCATATTCGTCAACTTTGCTAATTCTAGCAATCAAATAGGAAAGTTGACTAGAGACAGCTAAGTTTTTAATTTGCTATGCGATTATATTACTTTGCTTTTTTTTTAATAAATAGAATAATTATAATAATTATCAAGTATTATAATTATTCTATTTATTTAAAAAAAAAGCTAAGTAATATTATCGCATAGCGAATTAAAAACTTAGCTGTCTCTAGTCAACTTTCCTATTTGATTGCTAGAATTAGCGAAGTTGACGAATATGGAGCTAAAACGAAGATGGAGAATATTTTGTTATCTTCGTTTTGAGGAATATGACGAATACATTCGTCATATTCGTCATCTTTGCTAATTCTAGATAACAAACCAATAGGAAAGTTGCCTTAAGTTAAAATCGCAATACGCGATTATTTAAATCGCATATTAATTGCGATAACTAGAATAATGCTGAATATTGGATTTTGACTAATATGAGACGAATATTCTAGCGAATATTCGCAAATTTCGTAGAAATCGAATATGGCACCTCCCGCTCATCACTAGTCATCAAATCCAGTCTCTGTCCCGCTCCAAATGATGAAAAAATCGTCTATGAAGCGGGACCAGAGAACCACATTATTCAGTCACTCAATGGGGATTTCGCCATAAACGATGGTCTCCTCCCACCAGTCCAGGAGCAGATTTGCATACGATGGCGCACAAGAACTGCCAATCGCCGTACCCCTGAGCTGGTGGTAGAAGCATCCGTCACAGGGAATCTTGTACACAGCCACTTCACCCCACCAGATAGAGCACGTACCTGGCTTGATAGCCCAGTGAAAGGATGTTTCAGGTGCGGCAACTGTAGCTTCTGCAATTTCATACATCCTGGAAAATCCTTTACTGGTGGAGGGGGAGAAAATGTTCATTTTATACGAGACTTTATCAACTGTCACACCACGGGAATCGTGGAGACGCACTGATGTCATGCGACGACGCTGAGTCAGGCGGGATTGTCCATATAGAATTAAACCTCCATTCCAATACGGCCCACAGGTATGTGCTGAACACACAGTGCGCCAAGCCGGGGCACTGTGATCAGGTAGTGTCCCTGCTTTGGGATAAGGCTAGCATCGCTACACTTACGCTACCATCCCTGACACAGAGCAGGGACTATGACTTTGTCCCTCCTGTAACATTTTTTTGTGCTGGGTTATATACATTTGTATTTGCCAACCGCTATTGGGGCATTTGATATGCGTGACCATACGGAATTTACTCCCAGCAGTTTCTGATATATTGATACCTCACAAAATAGTTATTAACATTATTATATGTCTACTTTATGATGGCATCATTTTGTACAGTCGTGGCCAAAAGTTTTGAGAATTACATAAATATTGGAAATTGGAAAAGTTGCTGCTTAAGTTTTTATAATAGCAATTTGCATATACTCCAGAATGTTATGAAGAGTGATCAGATGAATTGCATACTCCTTCTTTGCCATAAAAATTAACTTAATCCCCAAAAAAACTTTCCACTGCATTTCATTGCTGTCATTAAAGGACCTGCTGAGATCATTTCAGTAATCGTCTTGTTAACTCAGGTGAGAATGTTGACAAGCACAAGGCTGGAGATCATTATGTCTGATTGGGTTAAAATGGCAGACTTGACATGTTAAAAGGAGGGTGCTGCTTGAAATAATTGTTCTTCCATTGTTAACCATGGTGACCTGCAAAGAAACCCGTGCAGCCATCATTGCGTTGCATAAAAATGGCTTCACAGGCAAGGATATTGTGGCTACTAAGATTGCACCTCAATCAACAATTTATAGGATCATCAATAACTTCAAGGAAAGAGGTTCAATTCTTGTTAAGAAGGCTTCAGGGCGTCCAAGAAAGTCCAGCAAGCGCCAGGATCATCTCCTAAAGAGGATTCAGCTGCGGGATCGGAGTGCCACCAGTGCAGAGCTTGCTCAGGAATGGCAGCAGGCAGGTGTGAGCGCATCTTCACGCACAGTGAGGCAAAGACTTTTGGAAGATGGCCTGGTGTCAGGGATCGAACCGGGAGACTACGGTATCCTAGGCTGTAGCCTTGCTCACTAGACCACAGAGCTTCCTGGACAGTTTCTGTTACTTTTTTGAACCACCTCCTTGACCTGAATGTTCCTGCTTTTGGTTTGACCAATCAGATCTGTGTACGCCCTATTTAAGGAAGACCATGTCACTTCCTCCCTTGCCAGATTATTGAGCTATCTCAGCCATAGTCTTGCTTCAGACTCTCAGTATTTTGTCTGCTAACCTGCTCGTGTACCGAACTCTGCCTCCATCGACTACTCTCCTGCCTCATCCTGAATCCTTGCACCTGCCATCTCGTGTACCGAACTCTGCCTCCATTTGACTACTCTCCTGCCTCATCCTGAATCCTTGTACCTGCCATCCCATGTACCGACCCAGGACTGCCTGACTACTCTCTTGCCTTCCTCGTTCTTCGGCACTCATCTACCACGAGCACCTTATCGGGTCCATTGAGCCACCGCCATTCCTGCATATCGGGATCATTCATCCATTCCGTTTCCGCGCTCCTCTGTTCCTGTGTCGCTGCCATTGGACTCCTTCCCCTCTTCGAGTAACCTCTACAAGCAATTGTGCAGGTAACCTTAACACCTGGTGTCAAGAAGGGCAGCAAAGAAGCCACTTCTCTCCAAAAAAAACATCAGGGACAGATTGATCTTCTGCAGAAAGTATGGTGAATGGACTGCTGAGGACTGGGGCAAAGTCATATTCTCAGATGAAGCCTCTTTCCGATTTTTTTGGGGCATCTGGAAAAAGGCTTGTCCGGAGAAGAAAAGGTGAGCGCTACCATTAGTCCTGTGTCATGCCAACAGTAAAGCATCCTGATACCATTCATGTGTGGGGTTGCTTCTCATCCAAGGGAGTGGGCTCACTCACAATTTTGCCCAAAAACACAGCCATGAATAAAGAATGGTACCAAAACACCCTCCAACAGCAACTTCTTCCAACAATCCAACAACAGTTTGGTGAAGAACAATGCATTTTCCAGCACGATGGAGCACCGTGCCATAAGGCAAAAGTGATAACTAAGTGGCTCGGGGACCAAAACGTTGACATTTTGGGTCCATGGCCTGGAAACTCCCCAGATCTTAATCCGATTGAGAACTTGTGGTCAATCCTCAAGAGGCGGGTGGACAAAAAAAAAAACACACTAATTCTGTCAAACTCCAAGAAGTGATTATGAAAGAATGGGTTGCTATCAGTCAGGAATTGGCCCAGAAGTTGATTGAGAGCATGTCCAGTCGAATTGCAGAGGTCCTGAAAAAGAAGGGCCAACACTGCAAATACTGAGTCTTTGCATAAATGTCATGTAATTGTCGATAAAAGCCTTTGAAACGTATGAAGTGCGTGTAGTTATATTTCACTACATCAAAGAAACAACTGAAACAAAGATCTAAAAGCAGTTTAGCAGCAGACTTTGTAAAAAAAACTAATATTTGTGTCATTCTCAAAACTTTTGGCCACCACTGTATATATATATATATATATATATATATATATATATATAAAAAAGGGGAAAAAGGGCAGCACTCCACTGGATAAAAATAAAATAAACTAAACTAAAATAAACTTTATTTACCCAAAGGCTGTAGCGACGTTTCGGCTCTTACAAGCTTGAGGAAGGCTCCTGTGTAAGAGCCGAAACGTCGCTACAGCCTTTGGGTAAATAAAGTTTATTTTATTTTAATCCAGTGGAGTGCTGCCCTTTTTCCCTTTTTTATATTTGTTGGATTGGCTTATATCCACATTTGGGCCTGTGCACCCTTCTCTTCCAAGTTACATTGTGACGGTGCTGCCATCCCCTTTTTTTTTTTTTTCTTTTCTTTTTATATATATATATATATACACTGCTCAAAAAAATAAAGGGAACACAAAAATAACACATTCTAGATCTGAGTTAATTAAATATTCTTCTGAAATACTTTGTTCTTTACATAGTTGAATGTGCTGACAACAAAATCACACAAAAATAAAAAAATGGAAATCAAATTTTTCAACCCATGGAGGTCTGGATTTGGAGTCACACTCAAAATTAAAGTGGAAAAACACACTACAGGCTGATCCAACTTTGATGTAATGTCCTTAAAACAAGTCAAAATGAGGCTCAGTAGTGTGTGTGGCCTCCACGTGCCTGTATGACCTCCCTACAATGCCTGTGCATGCTCCTGATGAGGTGGCGGACGGTCTCCTGAGGGATCTCCTCCCAGACCTGGACTAAAGCATCTGCCAACTCCTGGACAGTCTGTGGTGCAACGTGACGTTGGTGGATAGAGCGAGACATGATGTCCCAGATGTGCTCAATTGGATTCAGGTCTGGGGAACGGGCGGGCCAGTCCATAGCATCAATGCCTTCGTCTTGCAGGAACTGCTGACACACTCCAGCCACATGAGGTCTAGCATTGTCTTGCATTAGGTGGAACCCAGGGCCAACCGCACCAGCATATGGTCTCACAAGGGGTCTGAGGATCTCATCTCGGTACCTAATGGCAGTCAGGCTACCTCTGGCGAGCACATGGAGGGCTGTGCGGCCCTCCAAAGAAATGCCACCCCACACCATTACTGACCCAATGCCAAACCGGTCATGCTGGAGGATGTTGCAGGCAGCAGATCGTTCTCCACGGCGTCTCCAGACTCTGTCACGTCTGTCACATGTGCTCAGTGTGAACCTGCTTTCATCTGTGAAGAGCACAGGGCGCCAGTGGCGAATTTGCCAATCTTGGTGTTCTCTGGCAAATGCCAAACGTCCTGCACGGTGTTGGGCTGTAAGCACAACCCCCACCTGTGGACGTCGGGCCCTCATATCACCCTCATGGAGTCTGTTTCTGACCGTTTGAGCAGACACATGCACATTTGTGGCCTGCTGGAAGTCATTTTGCAGGGCTCTGGCAGTGCTCCTCCTGTTCTTCCTTGCACAAAGGCGGAGGTAGCGGTCCTGCTGCTGGGTTGTTGCCCTCCTATGGCCTCCTCCACGTCTCCTGATGTACTGGCCTGTCTCCTGGTAGCGCCTCCATGCTCTGGACACTACGCTGACAGACACAGCAAACCTTCTTGCCACAGCTCGCATTGATGTGCCATCCTGGATAAGCTGCACTATCTGAGCCACTTGTGTGGGTTGTAGACTCCGTCTCATGCTACCACTAGAGTGAAAGCACCGCCAGCATTCAAAAGTGACCAAAACATCAGCCAGGAAGCATAGGAACTGAGAAATGGTCTGTGGTCACCACCTAAAGAACCACTCCTTTATTGGGGGTGTCTTGCTAATTACCTATAATTTCCACCTGTTGTCCATCCCATTTGCACAACAGCATGTGAAATTGATTGTCACTCAGTGTTGCTTCCTAAGTGGACAGTTTGATTTCACAGAAGTGTGATTGACTTGGAGTTACATTGTGTTGTTTAAGTGTTCCCTTTATTTTTTTGAGCAGTGTATATATATATATGACAAAAATTGGACTGCACTCCAAAGGACTTTCCAATGAGTCAATATGCTTTATTCATCCATCAAGTGGCACAGAGCGACGTTGAGAAAGGCTCATGTATGAGCCGAAACGTCGCTCTGTGCCACTTGATGGGTGAATAAAGCCTATTGACTCATTGGAAAGTCCTTTGGAGTGCAGTCCAATTTTTGTCTTATACAAGTGGGTAAGCACCTATTGCCATACTTGGGCCTTGCATCCTCCCTTTTTTTTTCCTTTTTTCTCTTGTGCTGCTGGTGGTTTTTCTTTTGTATATATATATTTATATATAGAATAAAGAAATCGGACTGCACTCCAGATGAATCTTCAGTGAAAAAAGGATTTATTCACCCATAAGGTGAGCCGAAACGTCGCTTGTGCCACCTTATGGGTGAATAAATCCTTTTTTCACTGAAGATTCATCTGGAGTGCAGTCTCATTTCTTTATTCCGTATCAGTGGGTAAGCACCAGTTACCATACTCGGGCAGTGCACCCTTTCTACTTAGTTTTTTGGCTTGGTGGTGCTGCCGGTAATTATTTGCAAATATATTTTTATATATATATATATATGATGAAAAATGGGCAGCACTCCGGTCTTGTGAAAATTCAATGATGTTTATTCACATCCCAACGGAATGCAGCATTTCAGCCCTCTCAATGGAGCCTTTGTCAAGCTAGTGAACATAGTGCTCTCAACATATTTAAATAGGTGAACCTCATCAGAGTAACATGATTGCTCATTAAAAATAAATTTTACAAATATCAGTGTAAAACATGATTACAAAAGTCATTACAGTGCATCAATATACACAGACCATCATGGTGTGAACATATATAAATAATGTGAAAACAACTTTAAATCACGTATCTATATCCATATTACATACATAATTAGTGCTGATCATCATATAAAGTGCAGCTGTGCTAAAGTGTATATCAATTATAAAGATTAAAAGAGGGACAAACCCACGTCACAAAATCCCATATTGCGATCCAGTGTTGCCGTCCCCTGGCAATTACTGCGCAGGCGCCGGCGTATATCAAATCACGAGATCCTGCAGTTCCCCGCGCATGCACACAGAGCGCCTAAGACTAGTGCTCGTACGCTGGTGCCGGGACGCACCCAGGACTCGCGAGTTCTCTCCACTCCCCGCGCATGCACACCGCGCGGCCATAGTCCATGTAACAATCCCAGCGGCATAATTCCACTGCGCATGTACGAAAGATCGGGGACCAATGTTGTTGTCACAACATGACCATGGTAACCATACTTATACGCGGTTTAAAAGGAACAGTGGCCGCCTGGAAACGGATGATGTCTATGGAGATATGTACACGGGAGGCTAGTCCAGTGCACAATCACCATCGTCACAAGAAACCTAAGGCTAGTTATAACCATGGTTCCAGTCACTACACCACTGCTTCCTGCGGTCATAGATGGAGGCAGTATGGAGGCGGATGTTCAACACTGGCACACGCAGCCATTTCTGGATGCATGCACCTGTGCAGAACGAAGGACCAGACACTCTTGTGTCACATGTCGCCCGCTCCTACACCCATCACCCATACTTAACCCCCTCTGCCCCATAATAAACACCGCAAAATTCCTAGAATAAATGTCATACAATCAATTGGTCTCGAATCTTCAGTCATGGATATAAACATAAGGAGAGATCTATAAAGTAAAGAGTAAATACAAAAAACACATATTCTGATCGCATAGAGATTTCATGTCGGGCGATGTCCTCTCAGTTGAGACAAAAATCCCCATCAAGAAAATCTGAAAAAGACAAAAGAGAAAAAGGATAAATGGAGAGCACAATCTCAACTTATACACTCTCGGACAAGAATCAAGCATCCCACTGGTGCATAGCTATGTCACCCTAAAGTCAACATTTAGTCCACGGGGTTTCAAAGTTTGTAATTGAAAAATCCAGTATAGTTCCCAGTGCTTCAGCGTCACCGACCTGTCACCCCCCCCCCCCCCCGTCGTGGCATAGCGACCTGGTCAATGAGCGCAGGTCCTTCTCAGTGTGTCGTGCTTCTGTGAAGTGTTTAGACACTGGCAAATCTAGCCTCTTTTTCCTAATGGAGTATCTATGATAGTTTAGTCTTGTTTTAACGTCCCATGTAGTTTCCCCTACATATAGGAGATGACAGGGACATTCAAGCAGTACACTACATAGGAAGAGTCACAAGTTAGATGGCATTTGATCATATATTCTTCTCCTGTCTGTGGATGCACAAAAGAAGCCCCCCTTAACATAAGTGGGCAATTCACGCATCCATGGCAAGGGAAACAGCCTTTCCTGGATGCACCAAAATACGTGCTAAATGAGACCTTACTGGTGCCAATATCAGCACGCACAAGTTGATTTTTAATATTACGTGAGCGTCTGTATGACATCATTGGGGGATTGGCAAACTCAGGAATATTCTTGAAGTTACTGCACAAAATGGGCCAATGTCCCTTCAAAATGTTTCCGATTTTGTCACTCAGGGGTGAGAACCGTGTAATAAAGGGAATGCGCTTTATATCCCTTCTCTCATTTGTCCCCTTTTCCAAGAGGGTTTTTCTAGGCTGTTGCATGGCCCTCACTTTGTGCTGTTCTACCAATTTCTTTGGGTATCCTCTTTTGATGATTTTTTACCCATTTTGGTGAGTCTATCAATAGTCTCCTCTTACCCTTGAACTATTCTCCTAACCCTAAATAGCTGGCTGTAGGGTAGTGACCTAACCATGCTCTTAGGGTGACAACTGTCAAATTGGAGTAGTGTATTTTTGTCTGTTTTCTTAGTGAAAAGGTCAGTGTGCAGAAGGTCCCCCCGTCTACTCACTGTCACATCTAGAAGCTCGATCTTGGCAGATGAAACCGCAAAGAACCATGTGGAAGAGACAACTGTGGTAAATATATCATCTACTGTATTAACTTCAGTACAATTGTCTGTTTTGGAAAAAGGACTCTCCTTTTGTCCATTTAATAATATTGATTGGTTTCAATTAGTACTATTTTTTTAGAGCTATTAAACTTAAGATCTGGTTTGATAAGCAGTCCACTGAACCTTTAGTGGTTGGGTCTGTTAGCGGCTCAGAACTCACGCTCAATAATGTACAGCTTCACCTCAAAAGTGATTTTACACCTGTTGTTAATCATGTTGCCTTTGATACTTTTGTTAATGCGGTCAGGATTGACCTGGAAACTTTAAAAACATCAGGAGATGAGGGGATGTGTGTGAAAAGGAATATGCGATTAGAGGAAACCAAGGCCCTGAAGGAACTCTCCAATATACATCCTAGTTTGGGTCTGTCACTAGAAACAGCCCTATGATATTTATCCCTGCCTAAATCTAGGGCCGTTTCTAGGGACAGGCCCAAACTAGGATGTATATCACCCTGCCTAGATCACAGTGTTCTCAAGAACCTCAGTGAGGAACAGAAACATTTTAACCTAATCAGCCTGACATAATGATCTCCAGCCTTGTGCTCGTCAACATTCTCACCTGAGTTAACAAGACGATTACTGAAATGATCTCAGCAGGTCCTTTAATGACAGCAATGAAATGCAGTGGAAAGTTTTTTTTGGGATTAAGTTAATTTTCATGGCAAAGAAGGACTATGCAATTCATCTGATCACTCTTCATAACATTCTGGAGTATATGCAAATTGCTATTATAAAAACTTAAGCTGCAACTTTTCCAATTTCCAATATTTTTGTCATTCTCAAAACTTTTGGCCACGACTGTATATACTGTATATATATATATATATATATATATATATATATATGTATATATCAGATACTTGACTGTATGTATTTATGCATATCTACTTATCGATGTCCATTTTGTAATCTTGTCCTATTATAGTATTTGAAAAAGGTCAGAATTGACCAAAACATTATACTTTCACCTTGAGTTACCTTGCATAAGAAAAAAAAAAAATATATATATTATGATATCACCATACTCATTGGAGTGCTGAAGTTTCTAATTTCCTCATGCTCCTATGTCTTCAGTGATAAGCACTACTTGTTCAAGGAGAGAAATTTCATACATAACTGGAAGTTTTTGGGTGGTCGGGAACTGGATAATAAATTGACAGACATTTGTTTTACCTCACAGTGCTAATGCTCCTACGTCTTCAGTGATAAGCACTTCTTGTTCAAGGACATAAATTTCATACATAACTGGAAGTTCTGCTTTAACCTTGCTTTGACACTTTCACATATTTTTTTTTACATATCTCTGAAATCGTTAACATTTTTAACTGTTATTTCATTGATGTCTTTGCTTCTCATCTCCGTAGGGCCTTAGAGAAATGTAAATGTAAAAATGCATATTAAGCTCAGTATATCATAATGTGTGGCTATGGTGGGTTTTGCATAATTTACTTAATATCAGGGTTTCAAACCCTTCAGTAAAGACAAGAATAATTGTATTATTTTGTTCTGTGATAAAATAGACAGACTGAGAGAGGGAGGGAGTAATAGAATAGAATAAAATAGCAGATTTTACTTAAAGGGGTTCTCTGGGAATTAGATAAGATGGCCTCCAGTAACCCATCCTAGCATGTGATCAGGATGGGTTGTGATCGCTTGAAGGGCTGCCTATGGTGACAAGGCTTTGCTACTCACTGTGCTCTGATGCCTGTCTTCACTTTACACTGCTGAGCTTTCCTATCAGGCTGCTCAGCCTGTTGGCATATCTCACTCATGATTTCTCCACTACTATCTATTGTAGAGTAATATTTCTGTTCCACAATAGATGATAATTATGTGATCATATGATATTAATGGATTGGTTGTGTGTAAGATATGCTATCTGGTTGAGTAGCCTGACAGGAATAATCATCAAAGTGAAGGCAAGTGCCAGAGCACACTGTATAGGGAACCCTATTGATCAGCACAATGAAAAGTACATAGTGTGCCTACTAGTACCATATCTCCTTTTTTGTTCACATAATCAGAGATTAGGACTACCAACAATCAAACATTAATAGCTTATCCTATGGCAAGGCTTACAATATTGTAAGTACAAAGACCCTTAAAGTTTTGCCTTGATTCCTATTAAAGCCATGCTATATTGTTACCACTTGTGCATTTTTAATTTCATAGAGCTTTCTTACAGGTCTGGAGGCAAAAAATGTTGTTCACCAATTGGTGGTCACTTGAGCTTCCTCTGAGTTAGCTTCACATGGGTAGTTTTAAATGTTCTGTTCTTGGTCTCTGTTGGTTATTGCAACTTAGCATCATTAGTGTATATTAAATATGTCTAAAGCTAGGCATGTACATTAGATGTATACTGGCTGAACTTGCTGATTTTGATGGGATCAACCATCCAATGTGTATTTGGGCTTCCCAACTATCCTCCGATGGCAGATGTCAGAGGAGATAAAGATCAAGCAGTTTGATTCCAACTGCCCAATCCTTTTGTTCTCACTGAGATAAGCTGCCCCCCTCTTCTTACCATGCTTGCTTGGCCAAGATGAGCAGGCTTGTGCATGTGTGGATTAGATAAGTTACGTGTAAAAAAAAGTGTATGGGCAATAAGTTTACAATTTAAAATGTACATTACCAACTTGCATATGATGGTGTCACTTGTATATAAATTAAAGTGAACAAAATCGGTGGTGTATTTGGACTATGCTGTATATGAAAAAGAGTAGTTTGAATGGTGTGGTTTACACTTTCTCTTGCTATATGGCCTGTTAGGTCATCTTTTTGATGGCATGAGTTTCTCACAGGTTTTGGCACATTAGAAAGCCTAGCATCTATTGACAATAAGCAATAGGGCGGTGGCTCACTCTAAACGGAAATGTGGAGCAGGTGCTGCTAGCCCAAATATGAGGGACACCCCCCTCAAAAAGTAAATGGATAAAACTAAAATGATGGGCGAGCACACTACATTTGGATCATAGAATACATAAAATATTTAATTAAATCCAATATATTGACACGTGTATAAACATAAAATCAAGTCATACAATAATGAAATAAAATACAATAAAATATAATAAAACTAGTGTACTTGGAATAATACACTGAGAGATTACGCAGATGAATGGGATGGTATGCTCACTATACTAAGGTCCAGAAGCTAATATTGGACCAGAGGATCATATGCCTGTAAGTGTTAGGGAAGTCCACTTGATAAATGAAGTATCTTATATTCTCCTAGCCAGGAGATCTCCAATCACAGATCTAATGTACCGCTGTATGCTGGTAGTAACTCCAATAAGGTAAAAGGTAAGGTCACCTATTGCAGTCTTTTGTATAATCCCCAAGTCTTGGGTGCTGGTTAGGTATACCAGTTTGTTGAATAATGTTGCAAAGTCCCGTGATTGCTATAAATGTAGCAGCTTAAATCCGAGGACTTCTTACCTCCCTCGTGGTGGACGGTCCGTATCCGATGTGAGTCGGGCAGCGCGGAACACTGCCGGCGTCTGACTGTGTTCAGCTGCAGCTGACTAACCCGAAATCTCACAGGGTTTCCAAACGGGATTTCGTCCGACACAAAGGGGGAGAGTGCAGTAAATCGCCAATAGTTATTGGAAAAGTCCTTCGATTCAATATTACAGCATGGCCATGCTTGTAAAAGTGGAGGTGCTGTTTGTTACAGGTGTGTGATCCGGCCCATACGCGTTTCGGGAACGCTCCTTCCCTTCATCAGTGAAGGGAAGGAGCGTTCCCGAAACGCGTATGGGCCGGATCACACACCTGTAACAAACAGCACCTCCACTTTTACAAGCATGGCCATGCTGTAATATTGAATCGAAGGACTTTTCCAATAACTATTGGCGATTTACTGCACTCTCCCCCTTTGTGTCGGACGAAATCCCGTTTGGAAACCCTGTGAGATTTCGGGTTAGTCAGCTGCAGCTGAACACAGTCAGACGCCGGCAGTGTTCCGCGCTGCCCGACTCACATCGGATACGGACCGTCCACCACGAGGGAGGTAAGAAGTCCTCGGATTTAAGCTGCTACATTTATAGCAATCACGGGACTTTGCAACATTATTCAACAAACTGGTATACCTAACCAGCACCCAAGACTTGGGGATTATACAAAAGACTGCAATAGGTGACCTTACCTTTTACCTTATTGGAGTTACTACCAGCATACAGCGGTACATTAGATCTGTGATTGGAGATCTCCTGGCTAGGAGAATATAAGATACTTCATTTATCAAGTGGACTTCCCTAACACTTACAGGCATATGATCCTCTGGTCCAATATTAGCTTCTGGACCTTAGTATAGTGAGCATACCATCCCATTCATCTGCGTAATCTCTCAGTGTATTATTCCAAGTACACTAGTTTTATTATATTTTATTGTATTTTATTTCATTATTGTATGACTTGATTTTATGTTTATACACGTGTCAATATATTGGATTTAATTAAATATTTTATGTATTCTATGATCCAAATGTAGTGTGCTCGCCCATCATTTTAGTTTTATCTATTGACAATAGACATCTATTGCTTTCAGTAGCTGATATCTGTATTCCAGTATTTTTTTCTGCACTACTGTTGCAGAAAAAAAAAAAGAAGAACTGCACAGCTCTCAGTTCAATCGAAATCAAATTACATAGTGCTTTCCTGGCAATTTCAGCTGATCATGGAGGCTCTGAAAGCGAAACCCCCTGATATACTTGTCTCTGTTGGAGCTGCCGTTGTACGAGCTGCATGTCCTTTTTAAAACAACAAAATTTTGTCTAAAATAGCAATATGCTACGAGACAGGCCCAAAGACTATAGCTGATAAAAATATATAATTATATGGTTATGAACAACCTGCCTAATGTTTTTTTTAACAGTGCTATATTAAAGTGTTTAAAATAACAATTTTTCAAAAATACTCATGGTTAAAATATACAGTGTAAGGAAAAAAAATTATTTACATTATTCTTTCCTCTTAAATATGTGTATGATAAATCAGGGCCAAATGTTTAATACTGTATTAAAAATATGCAAAAACTCTAACAGCAGTTTAAGTATACTGTATCTAGAAACTAGTTGCAAAAATGACAAACTGCAAGTCCAATGGTTGTATAACTGAAAATATACCAGAATGATTGCATTTGGAATGTGAGTGCTGTCCTCAATTTTCCTTTTTTAGCTGATTATGATGGTGGATGAAGCAGGCTAAGCCAACTACAGGTTGTGGGGTGCACCACATGGACGTGCAACGTTAGTAGGGCTGTTCATTTTGTTTACTTTCAGTAATTTGGAAAATAGACATGTTTTTATTCCTTATACTGTATGTAATATCAGTGTCCAAAGACGATCACCTAAACTACTTGAAAAAACATACAGGATAAACCTGGAAAAATACAATGCCAAATGAAAGCAAGTATTTGAAAAAGTGTAGCACAAAACAACTTTTTTTTTGAATTTTGCAAATTAGCTTTTTCACAAAAGATTATTTGCAGGATTCTAAAAACATGGACCGTCCTGTAACTAATATATTTTGTCTACAATGCTACCACAATTACAGTATTTTATACACACTATTTCTATATCTATGACAGACCAAACACATTTTGCCAATTTATTCTATGGCACATAAATGATTAAGGTTAGAATTTATGAATAGATTTAAGTTTTCTTGAGTTTGCACAGTTTTTTCTTTTTAAATCTATTTTGCCCCATAGATTACTGTTAAATTGGTCCCAGTGGGAATTCTTGCCTTGCTATTCTTTAAATTTGCATTTAATATGCTGAAATAAAGATGTGTTCTATTATATGCAAAATGTGCTGTATTATATGAGTATGTGCCCTTTAGTTAACATTGTTCTGAGTACCGCAGTGCATAAAATACCTGTAGTCTTAGCAAAATGGTCTCTGCATTGTAAGTCTTAAAAGCTTCAAGAACTTAGTACAGCATCCTCCTTAGGGACAGAATTCAATTACACAGCAAATGGAAATAATTAGGAAATACCACTAATTGTAAGTTAATGGAGAACAAACTATACAAATGATTTTGCTGCAGTGCTATAAGAATAAAAAAAAATCCAGCTTACAATAACGTGGATATTTGCAAATACTTTACGTACATCTCCTTAGGAAGTCATTTCCACAGTGGATAGATGGTAGGTTCTGATACCTAAACAAATTAGTCTTTTAATGATATTTCTCATATTATTACTGCCCAGCTCTCTTGGGAAAAATAACAGTTGCTGCATACATTTTGATTTCCTTGAAGTTACCCTTGAAATTGATGTAATTTTAATACTGAGGAAATTATGACTATTTCAGAAAGTTGAACATACAATATTGACAGGTTGCCCACAAAATTCTATTTTAATAGTAGTCCATGTAAGCAGTATTCAGCGATTTCAGGATAATTTTATGAAGGTTCAGTGATGAAATGACAGGTCTGCTGACTGGGTCCACTGTTACGTTTCAAAGCATGTTTTCCTTGTAAGAGAAAGAACTGCTAGATCATTGAAAATGTGTTAGAGACAAAATGAGGAAAGTATATATTTGCTTTTCATTTTCAAATCCACAATTTTATGTTGATAAACATATTTATTTTACCTATTGTGTTAGAATATGCTTACTAGATTTTTTCTAGTCAAATAAGCAACTCTGAAAAGTAATGTGCAAAGTATGTTGTAGAAAATAAGTAAAACATAATTAAAAAATAATAATAAATAGTCAAACTGCAGTAATTCATATTACCTAAGATTTAAATTATCTGTCTATGCCATAAATAGAAGAAGATAAGCAGCACACCTTAAAAAATATACCAGTTGCAATCCCTCTAAAGATCAAGGACCAGGATCCAGCAGCTTAAAAATAATTATACATCACGTATACTGATATCAATATGGTATTTCTATATTTGATTGATTAAGCAAATTTTTATTGTATTATTGACACGTGTGTATATATATATGGTGCTGGGCACATGATTCATTGCTTGACAAAGGCTCCATTAAGTTGAGCTGAAATGCTAAAGACAGATGGGTGAATAAAGGAGTCTAATTTTGCCTTATCTATGTCATCTATTCCATATCTATCCATCTATCTATCTATCTATCTATCTATCTATCTATCTATCTCATATCTATCTATCTATCTGGAGTATTTCAAAATGTTATTACCATAAGGGAATCGGTATAACTTATATATGATAATTAGATTTGCGTGCATCACCCACCTATACCTAATAGTTTAATGCCATAACCAGAGCTGAGTTCTTGCAGGAGAACATTGCTGCACGCCCGCCATCATAGCACTGCTGCACGCCAACGTTTATGGGTGTAGTGCCTTATACACTCTACAAATGCTGACTGATCCTGATGATCTGCTCGTACATGGGGGCATAGAAACGCATCGAGGGGATGCAATTGATATGTAGGGATCTAATTGCAAGCTTCAGCGATGCCATATATATAGAATGTTTCGGGGGATTAAGGCAGATAAGGGGCGGGAGGCAGAAACCATTGCCTAAAACAATAGCATCATATGTATATGAATGACCCTGCGATAACATTCTAATGTATCTTATCAACACTACACAACAGGGGGAGAGTGTTACAATGTGCATACATTGTAACACTCTCCCCCTGTTGTGTAGTGTTGATAAGATACATTAGAATGTTATCGCAGGGTCATTCATATACATATGATGCTATTGTTTTAGGCAATGGTTTCTGCCTCCCGCCCCTTATCTGCCTTAATCCCCCGAAAATATCCATTACAGGGGATGTGTGAAAATTGACTTGTTGCGAATGACAGTATGTCACTGTCTTTTTGCATAAAAAGTCAGTGACATACTGTCATTCGCAACAAGTCAATTTTTACACATCCCCTGTAATGGATATTAACACTTTAGTGTGTGAGAGGTAAATCAAAAAGAAATAGGGGTGGTGTCCCTACAATTTTGTGGATTACTGCCACCCTCTCACATTAAGCCTGAATAAGACATTGAGTGGGAAGCCACAAGTTTTAATGGTTTTGATTTAATAAAATGATGTTTTAAGCGTTCATCTCTTCAGGCAGTTAACTATTACCATAAGGGAATCCCATTATTTTTTTTTTTTACTCCCAGAGGTTTCTCTACTCTTATTCTTGCCTTACCCAACCTTACCTGACATAGGAGTTGGTTAAATCATTCTCTGCAAAAAAAACCAAAAAACTTTTCGTCTGCTACTGGGCAAAAACCATTTGTCCTATACTAAATCGAGTGTGTGGATTACAAATCCGAAGTCAGAATTGTTGTAACACGTCACAAAATTTTGCTATGTATAAGTATGCCTAAATGAATTAAGCACTTGGAAAGCATTGAATAATTTTGAACAGAACGAGTTTTACTCCAACAATTACTTGATCTACATCAAAGTTTGCATAGTAAACAGTGTATGAAAATGTAATGGAATAACAAAATTTCTAAAACTCTCGTTTTTCTGTTTAAAAGTCTTACTTGAGCAAGGCCCAGTACTGTTAAAAGTGCTTCAGCCATCTGCTCTTGCATCTGTGAACGGTCATTTTTTTCCCGTTGCAAAAACCAGCAGTAGTCCCCCATCATGTTGGGATTCCAGTGGCCTTGATACCTGTTATCCATTGTAGAAATATCTTTATGGAACCGCTCTCCATGTTCGTCACTTACAGGTCCCAAACTGGGTGGGAAAAAGTCAAGATGGGAATGAAAGAAATGCACTTTCAATGACATTCGGCAGCCAAGTTGTTCATATGCTGTAAGCATGTTGTCTACAAATTCAGCATAGTTTGCAGCTCGTCTGTTCCCAAGGAAGTTCTGCACTACTAGCACAAATGCATCCCAAGCTGCAAGACGCACTCGCTTTGTCAGATTCTTGCGCTGATCATAAGTGATCATTTGCCACATATGTAGCAGAAATTGCCTGGATCGTTGCGTTTGCGTTTATCCATCTTAAGTTTCAAAACTGATAGCACTATAACAGATCACTTTATCAAAATCTGTCCAGCTTGCCTTATATACTTACTGCTGACATCAGCCTGAGTGCGTCGGAACAGGTCTGGACATGTCCGTTGGAATATCTCCAATATAATGCATTAATATTATAACTGAATAGGCTTTGCATGTATAACTTAAAATCTAGATGTGTCAAGCAAATTCCGAGTTCATATTTGGAGTCAGCGCGCTCATTTTAGTATAAATCACATGTTTTTCTCTCAGTAGCAAAATCATTGTTGCATGGTGAATCCATAGTCTGGCGATGATTTGTTGAGTACTTTGCCTGCTCCCTTTGTCAAGCATTTTTAAGTAGGTTATAAAGTGTAACTTTCATGCAATTTATGTTTTTTTTTTGGCAATGTGTAGGGGAACTGACAAGGAAAGTTTTTTCTTTCACTTCTCTCTCATATCTCTCATTTACATTGCTAGAACTAACAATTTACACTATATATATATATATATATATATATATATATATATATTCTGCCCTGTTATTTTTACACTGTCAGCGTGGTCAGCAGTGACAGTGTATGATCGTTCTGTAACTAACCAGCTTCCGGGAAATGCAGAAGCATGGGCAATCAGCTCTAACAATTGTCAGTAAGTATAGAAGGCACGGAGACATCTGATAATAATAAGTAATAAGTAATCTACACATAGTAGGAAGTGTCAAACCATTGTGAGTGCTCAGTGACCAGTATAAAAAGATCAGTGATGCAAAAATGTTTAATATAGATAGTGACATGGAAGATTAAAAAATGTTATTAATGTTAAAAATAAATAATAGACCATTTTTCTATTGATAAATTGTCTTCTGTTCCTAGAGGGGGCACATTTATATAAAACATCTTATGTTAGAGAATGAGCAAGTTATGGCCAAGTCAGCTGATGCCCGGTGAATTGGTCACATTTCCATTACATTTATTAGAAAGAAAACTGTCATACGAAAAACTATTTTATCCCCTAGATGGACTTGATGATCCGTTGCTTAATTATCAACACAAACTTTATAAACTAATTCCTGTTCAATTTACTAACATATATAATCTTTGGTGTTTATTTCTTTAACGATTTCTTGGATTTACCTTCAGAGTTTTCATTTAGTCAAGGTTTTAAGACATTATATGTAGCATTTGAAATGGTTTGTAATAACAAATCACATTACGCTTTACTTCCACAATTCACTTGTTATAATAAAATAGCTCAATTGAATTTTAGGCTGGGGCTGCACATTTCCCAATAGCTGTGCAAAATATGTGTATGAATTGTCTGTAACATGCTGGCTATTTCAAAGCTGTTATTTGGCTGTAAAAACACAACCAAATTTTAGAAAAGTTGCAGTTGCAAGAGACTTGCATTGTAGTCTATGATCGCAAAGTCATGTGCAACTTGCGACCTGAGATGACTGTTGCTTTACTTTCGTGTCATGTTGTATGTCATATTGTAGCCCCCCTTTGAATTCTTTAGATATAATGCTGCAATGCAACATCACAATCTTCATAATGCATGACACATCACCATGGATCCCCAGCCTTATGTTCCTGTACAAAATATATACACATGTTTGAGAGATGATCATATGGATTATAAATGAATTGAATTCAACTACAATTTTCCAAAAATATTTGGGTGAAATGTGAATTTGATCTTTCAGTGATTTGATTCTGGTGAATTTCTCATAATTGTGGAGTCAGTTTTTTCAGATAAAAAAACTGGAAAAATGAAGGAGGATCACTTGACCCCAGGCAGTGTGTGTATATAACCTGGCAAGAATTTGTTGCCAAAAAACAAAAATGTTTTGAACTATATATATTTTTTAAAACTCTTAAAAAAATCCTACAGTGAAGATTGTTTTTGAAGAGGCAGTTTGTTACCACCAGCAGCACAAGCATTTACCTATAGCCAGTGTTGCTGTCACTTTAAGATTACTAATGCTGGCTTGGCATTAGCGAGCTTGAAATGACTTGCATATGATCCTAGTAGACCCCAGAATGTCATCCACAACTTTTCAGGGCAGTTGCAGCATTAATGATTTGGGATGAATTTAGGCTACTTTCGCACTCGCATTTTGGGCGGATCTGTCATGGATCTACAAAAACGGATCCGTTACAATAATACAACTGCATGCATCCGTCATGAACGGATCCGTTTGTATTATCTGTAACATAGCCAAGACGGATCCGTCATGAACTCCATTGAAAGTCAATGGGAGACGGATCCGTTTTCTATTGTGCCAGATTGTGTTAGAGAAAACGGATCTGTCCCCATTGACTTATATTGCGTTTGGCTCCGCTTCGTCAGGCAGACAGCAAAACACTGCAGGCAGCGTTTTGGTGTCCGCCTCCAGGGCCGAATGGAGACTGAACGGAAGCAAACTGATGCATTCTGAGCGGATCCTTTTCCATTCAGAATGCATTAGGGCAACACTGATCCATTTTGGACCGCTTGTGAGAGCCCATGACGGATCTCACAAACGGAAAGCCAAAACGCGAGTGTGAAAGTAGGCTTATTTGAACCCGTATCGCATCACCAGAACCATTTGGCTGAACCGAATCAAAATTGAATTTCAAGAAATTCACTCATCACTAATATGTATATATGTTTGTGTCTCAGTTTCTTTATTCTGTTTGGTCAAGTGTGTTATATGATATAATAACCACGCATTTTCAATTTTTTTAAATAACTATTTCTTGTAAATTATCGATGACATTGATTAGCAGTATTATAATGAGTGGCTCAGTGGTTAGCACTGGTGCCTTGCAGCGCTGGGGTCCTGGATTTGAATTAGACCAAGGACAACATCAGCATGGAGTTTGTGTGGGTTTCCTCCAACATTCCAAAAACATACTGATAGGGAACTTAGACTGTGAGCCCCATTGGGGACGGTGTGATGCTAATGTCTGTAAAGCGCTGCGGAATATGTCAGTGCTATATAAGTGAGTCTACTAAATAATTTAAACAGTTTTATAATTTCTTATGTTTCACTGTGCTTTAAATTTCGAAATTCTATGTTGCTGGAAGCAATATGGATATAAACATTCAAAGTCATTTAACTTGGCTCATTTTTTTTTTACAAATACAATGCACAATTATAAATATGATAACCATCATTTTATCCTAAACATGAATAGATGCAAACTCTAAGTTCCGATATCTAATATATGTTTGTTCATTTATTGCTTTCAGTTGTTATATTTCTACATTGCATATTCTATTATTGTATTCCATTAAATGAGAATTTTATAGATTTATATAGCAGATGTGCTCAATGGCAGACCGAAGATGCTGCAGGCCATGGTAACATGTTTAGGCCATGCAGGCTGCTCTCAGTAACACAAACAACATGCAGTCTGGTGTTGCCCTATTCAAAAATGGCTCCCGGGACACTTTAGAGAAATGGCTGTACCAATAGCTCCAAGAACAAATCATTGTAATGCCAAGCTGTTATTGTACCTGAAATGAAGACTAAAGTGGTCTGGCTACCGAGCATTATGCCACCCCATACCATAATACCAGGAGTAGGACAGAGGTGACATTCCCTTTTGAAAGCATTTTCATGGTATCCAGACGATTTTCCAGCTACTATTGCATCTAAAGATTTATCAGTGAAGAGGATAGACTTCCATTCCTCCCTCCATTGCCATCTTACTGTTCACCACAATAGCCTTCGAGGGCAGTGGTGTGAGGTCAATAGAACACATGTAGCTGACAGTCTGAGTTCTGATGGTTTGTGTAGATGCTATTTGCTGTCCCAGGCTTGGGACAACACGCAATTCTTCTAATCAGATGATCCATCCATGCAGAGGTTCACCTCCATGCACCTCTTGCTGACATTCCGGTTCATATTTGTTCTCCCAACCACTGGGACACACAACATTGAACATTGCTGATACCTCGGCCTAGGCACATATCTGCCGGAGTGATAAACCAAAGTCTCTCAGTTCAAGGAGTCTATCCTTCTAAGTTTAAAGATTTTTGAGGTTTCATGTGGCTACAAAACTTTGCTTTCAATTTGGCTTTTTATGCCCATCCCACATGCCACAGATAGGTGCTTGAAAATTTGATCATCTGCTTATCTTAGTGACAACTGCTACTTCATTTATCTATATAACCTTACCCTTGTATTTCTTGATGTTGCAATATCAATATTATTAGTACTAATACTGTTACAATAAATACTGCAGTCATTAATAGTCTCATAATACTAAAATATTTTATTTGGCACGTGTCATAAAAATGCGGCAAATATGAAAAAATATGATGTTCAAATACATTTAATCTCTTTAATGTATTATGTCCCCCAATAACTGAAATCAATATTGCAATTAGTATTCAGAAAGCTAGTCACTCAGTCACATTTTTATAGCATTATACAGTGTATATATATTTGTTAGTGGATCCACAGGATTTACTTTATGCTGTTAAAAACAAAGCAGGGCGCACCATAGGGTAATACCGTTGGTAGACAGATAAAATAAATGGTTCCAGTACAGGGCTCACCTTTTGTGGTTGTGCTATCTGTAGGCACAACTCTAGTAAAAGCTTGTCAATACATGTGATGGAGTCACGATTCGCTGGTGGATCTGCAGCCGCGGAGGGATGACTTCTTGTCGGAGATCCCTGAAGTCTCCAAGAAGTGATAGGATACAGAGGTAAAGAGATAAAATATCCCAGGGCGCAAGAATCCAATCCAGATAGTGGTAGTAAATAGAAAACTTATTTATTGCAGAAGTACAATGCGTTTCGGGGAGTAGTTCCCCTTCATCAGGTACATACCACTGCATAACACTGCATATGATATGCAGTGTTATGTACCTGATGAAGGGGAACTACTCCCCGAAACGCGTTGTACTTCTGCAATAAATAAGTTTTCTATTTACTACCACTATCTGGATTGGATTCTTGCGCCCTGGGATATTTTATCTCTTTACCTCTGTATATATTTGTTAGTAACATAGTAACATAGTACATAAGGCCGAAAAAAGACATTTGTCCATCCAGTTCGGCCTGTTATCCTCCAAGTTGATCCAGAGGAAGGCAAAAAAACCCTGTGAGGTAGAAGCCAATTTTCCTCACTTTAGGGGAATAAAAAATTCCTTCCCGACTCCAATCAGGCAATCAGAATATCTCCCTGGATCAACGACCCCTCTCTAGTAGCTATAGCCTGTAATATTATTACGCTCCAGAAATACATCCAGGCCCCTCTTGAATTCCTTTATTGTACTCACCATCACCACCTCCTCAGGCAGAGAGTTCCATAGTCTCACTGCTCTTACCGTAAAGAATCCTTTTCTATGTTTGTGTACAAACCTTCTTTCCTCCAAACGCAGAGGATGTCCCCTCGTCACAGTCCTGGGGATAAATAGATGATGGGATAGATCTCTGTACTGCCCCCTGATATATTTATACATAGTAATTAGATCTCCCCTCAGTCTTTTTTCTAACGTGAATAACCCTGTTATCCTAGTTATTTGTGCCCCGACCTTGATAAACATGCAGCATTCTATACATATATTACATGCATTGCTGTTTTTGGGACGTGGCAATAAAAAGGAAGATGCCATACAAACAACACTATTGATGCATACATTCTCCGTACAACAAATGTTAGTAAAGTTAAACCCTTGCTCACCAGGGCCTGGATAGGACTGCTTTCAGTTTGTGGTATTACATTGGCTTTTATGATCAGCCATTATTCCCAGCCACCCCATATTAACACAACACTCTGTGGTAGATAGCTGTTACTGTTAGGTCTCTTTCCCACGGGCGTGAGCGTCCTGTGATCGTGCTGAGGCCCGCAAAATGACTGGGTCCGCGATCCGGCCGTTCCGCAAAAAGATAGGACATGTTCTATCTCTTTGCGGAACAGAAGTACGGGACGAAACCATAGTGCTTCCGTAGGGTTCTGTTCCGTGCTTCCGTTCCGCACCATTCCGCATCTTCGGATTTGCGGACCCATTGAAGTGAATGGGTCCGCATTCGTGATGCGGAATGCCCACGGAACAGCACCCATGTATTGCAGATCCGCAAATGCGGTCCGCAATACGGCAACGGTGCGCACACGCCCGTGGGAGAGAGGCCTTATACTCATAACTGAAGAAAATTTAATGAAATGATTTTACCTACAAATATATTCGCTGATAGCATTGAGAGAGTTACTAAGATCATTCAACAGGGAAACTGAACCCAGAGAGAAGTGAAATCTGTGCTATCTATTTATCTTGCTATAACTGTTTTGCATCTCTATTTATCTAGTCTATTTTACATTTCTTGGAAATCTATCATTCACCTATAAATGATCTTTGTCTTAATCTCACTGGTCTGCATAATTCAGCAGTCTGGGATATCTCCCAAGTCTATATTACTCTGCAGTGGATTTTCGGCTGCTTAAACAAGCAATAACTTATGATAGAAGAACAGGAATATATGACCCTTTTTGTTAAAAATACAACCAGAAACTTTCACTACTGTTAGAAAAAATATTAATAAAATATCAAGCATAAATTTGCAGTGCTGTAAATGCCAGAGGTGATACTTTGTACTGTAGGATTCACAATTTCAGGGGAGCCATATTGCATTTCTTTTCTGCATACACAAGGACTTTTAATTAACTTAGGGATAAAAGTCCAAAAGCCTCCAAGGTTGCCGGACTTACCACCTTTGGACTGTTACCTCTTGGGTCATTTAAAGCAGCGGTGCCCAACCACCAGGCCGCAGACTAATACCAGGCCACGGACCATCTGGTACTGGTCCGTGGGGAGCACCATTGTTGAGTGGTGTGGGATGGGAACTATTGGTTCCTGTGCCCTGTCGTTTAGCCTCATAGGCTAAAGGCCTCTACTTGGGGGGGGGGGGGGGGGGGGGCACTATATTTAAGCGGCACTATACATAAAGAGACCACTACTGGGGGCCAATTTATGTAAAGAGGCCACACCTGGGGGGGCATTATATGTAAAGAGGATGTCAAAATGGTGTCTGAAAATGTTTCCTCCACCAAATAATGTGGCCTCCCAATTAATCCTTTCACACATTGGAAGTCAATTTACTACAAATTACACTAATTAAAAGGGTGTGTCCAGATAGTTATGAGATAGATACCATAGATAGATAGATAGATAGATACATAGATAGATAGATACCATAGATAGATAGATATAGCATGGGTGAATAAAAGGACTACACATTTTTTCATATTATGGAAGTGCTGTGGTCTTTTTTCATTTTATTTAATTGCTGAAGTTTGGATACCTCTAAACTACTGGCACTCCTCCTTCTTTCTTTTGCTATTGATTGTGCTGCCCTGATTTTCATTGTTGTAGATAGATAGGCAGCACTTCATCTTTATTATTGCATTATATGGACAAGGTAACTGTTTGATGTACTATAAGTCTGTAACAAATAAGATTTGAAATATTTTCTAAGCACACCAAAGGTATGAGCCTGATTTTTTTCACTTGGGCAGACATGGGTCAGTTTTCCATTAGACTGCGCAGTTCCGCAACTTAGACATTTAACCCAGATATTTTACAAGTAATTGTAGATGTATATTAAAACACAAAAGGTGTTTATTCACAGTTCTAATCTTTGAAATACATTTGTGAGCCTGGGGATTTGAAGAACAAAGTCTCACCTCCTATCATAAACCCATCGGTCCTTGTTCTGAGATGTTACATATCTTGTCTTTTTTCAAAGGCTGATCATTTCAGTTGTGTGAAAGCTGCAGTGAGTGTTATTATGTCAGTCTTTTCCCTGTTTATTTCCATATTTGCTGTTTTAGTGACCTGTAATTTACTTCACTGGGATACAAGTAACTGTCGATAAATTTGTTTTCAGCATGTGAAGTCCTGCAGTATCAAAAGGATTACATCTGCTTCTGTGAAAGGGATTTCAGTTCATTGCCTTACAGTGCATTATATATTAAATTTAGCTGTTATGGAGATTTGGGTATTGGCTGCTATCCAGAGTGACTAGTTAAGATGTTTGGTCTGTGAATTGTGTGCCTGTGACAAAGCAGATTGCACTATGATTATGCAGGACATAATAAGACGGGTAATGAAAGAAATGCAGGTGGCGCTCTCTGACTCTAATATGCTGCGGACGTGTAAGAGTTTCCGAAACAGAAAAGAAAGCATGAGAGCTTGGAAAATGGCTTATTACGCTGTGAATATTGTTCAAGCAGCAATGACCATAGAGTCTGTCATATGGATAACTACATTATTTAAGGATGTATGCATATGAATACATTTCTTCTTGGTTGTTAAATAAAACCACAGCACAGGGCTGTCCATGAAAAGCTATAAAATCATAGCATGAATGCTACTCATATGCAGACTGAATATTTCCCTAAATGGAGAAAAGTTGTGACTTTGTGTGATAACATCATGACTTTTCAGTCATACGTAGGTGACCTCATGTTGGCATGGGGCTGTACCATTACAATATGTATTAAATTTATAAATTATCCTTTTTTTAATTGTATTACAGTATATGGTTCAAACACAATTTTACTTGAAAATATTGAGCAAGTAGCCAATAGACCTCAAAGCACTGCAGAGAATGTTCCATTTATTTTAGGTGGTGAATAGTGTTGATCACGAATATTCGAATTTCAAATTTTTATCGTGAATATAGGTAATTCGAAAATTCGTGAATATTTAGAATATAGTGATATATATTCGCAATTTCGTATATTCGAGATTTTTTTACTGCAAATTTTCGTAATGCTAATTTTTATCACAAATTTTTAAATTGCCGATTTAAAACATGATTCCTCCCTGCTTCTTGCTTGTGGGCCAATGACTCATTGGCCCACAAGCAAGAAGCAGGGAGGAATCATGACTTTAAATGGGAAAAATGATGAATATTCTAAAAAACTAATATATAGCACTATACAGCAAATATTAAAAAAAAAACAAATGTAGAACAATTTAGCTAATATAGTGCTATAATCTTCTTTGTCTAATAGTTGTAATTTAGCTATATTATATTAGCTAAATTGCTCTATATTAGCTAAATTGCTCTACATTCGTTTTTTTCTAATATTCGCTGTATTGCTATATATTCTTGTTTTAGAATATTACGAATATTTGAAAAAACAAATATATTCGATATAGTGCTATGACTCATTGGCCCACAATCAAGAAGCAGGGAGGAATCATGTTTTTGCTCGGCAATTGAAAAATATGCGTTCTGAAAATTCGCATAGTACGCGATCATTACCTTGTCGATTTTTCGAGTAAAAAAAATCGTAGAATATAATGAATATTAAAATTTGCGAATATTCACCGAGTATTCTACAAAATATTTGCGAAATATCGCAAATTCGAATATGACTACTGCCGCTCATCACTAGTGGTGAAGCTTAAAAACAATTACATGTTCACCATAAAGTCGTGAAATGCAACTGCGACTTGCACTGAGTTGTTTCTCTTACTTGCGACAAAACAGTTCAGTCCTAGTTGTATAAATCCATATGCAGTTACATCCCCCTAGTGGTGGCTGCTTGCGGACAGAATTATATACTGTATATCAAGCCAAGAAAACAGGGTTCCCCAATACAGATATATTATACAAGAAGTTTGGCAAAATGGTGGCTATTAATTGTTATAAAAGGAAGAAAATATTTAGTAGGGCTCTCAGTGGGTAATGAGGTACTGTTTGAGTTTTTCTAGGAGACTATCATTTCTATGCCCTTGTCAGTAATCTCACTCAAAACAAATTACACTTTTGGTTTAGTGTCTTTTTACTAAGCTGCTTTTACTTCAAAAAAATTTCATGTTTTCGATGTTTTACTTATTTTTATATAATAAATACAAAACAGTATATAACAAATAAAATATAGAAAAGTTACCCTAAAAACCCACCCATCCCAGCCTAGGAAGAGGTGTTGGGGGTAGGAAGAGAGAGATAAAAAAAATTGAATTTGAACTCAACTCATACAAATAATCTGCTCCATGTGTAAACAGCATCCGAGCAGGAGCTGTTCTTGTTCACAATATTATTTTTTATTATTGTTATCATTTATATTATTATTGAGCCTAGTTTATAATTCAAGAATTTGTTTTACGCTAATCTAGAGTAGCCAATTTATCCTGAGACACTTTAAAAATCATAGAAAATGCTAGTGTGAATACAGCCAATGGATCTAGCAAAGCCTTTTTGGTTTGCATTTTTTTAAGGGATGCATTTATTATCGGTTAAGGCCATGTTCATGCTAGTGACATTTTTTTCACATGGATTTTCTCAAATATATAATATGGTAAGAAAAAATATCTACATTATTTTATCCATACTGGATTTCCTTCTTTCCTCGAAACAATTTTTAATGAACCTTAAAGGACCCAATTCATTTATATTAATTAAAAAATTATGGAAAAAATGATCAGTTTCTATCAGTTTAATTGGGATGTACTTTTACATTATCTAATTTAAAAACAGAACCAGATTCAAACAAGGGACAGAAAAAAACTAAGCAAACTGATATAAATTAGATTTTTTTTTTTTTATGTTTCTCCAACCAGTTGTTACACAAGAAAAAATGTAAGGCAAATAGACATTAGTATGAATATGTCCTAAAAATACTTTTTGCAATTTATTGCATTTATCCTGCCGTGTGGTCACCACCACTGTGTTTGTGTTTTTAACCTTTTTAATTTATTTGCGTATGTCTGCAATATATGTTTAATAAAAATTTGATACTATAACCATGATGGATGTGTAAATAGCTTGTTATTTATTATTGAACCACATACACTTCTATTAGTGTTCTATTCTATGGTGTAAATGGGTTGATTATAGGTGGGGATATAGGTTTGGTGTTTATGAAAACAATCTAAGTTAATGTTTTATGGAGCCTAAAAATCCCAGATTTGTCACCCATTGACTTTCAATATATTTAGTGATGGATCTGTTTTCTTTCCGTTTTGATTTCACACAACCACTTCCTAATGAAACGGATGCATCCTGATGTTCAAAATCAAAACAGATCTGTTTAATTCCGGTATTGAGATCCTCTGTCGGATCTCAATACCGGAATTAACAACTCAATTGTGAAAGTAGCCAAAGCTTGAGATTTTTTTTAAATTATATATTGTAATTTCTGATGCCATGTGAAGGTTATTTTGTGTTTCAGAAGCTTATTTATGTCTGTGGTTTATTCTTACGATTTTACTCACAGATAAATGTACAGTATACATAAGTGTAAAGGAAAATATGTCAAAATGACAACTCTGTGGCTCAGTATGCTTAAGTCATGTGCTGACATGAAAGTATTCAGGGACATTTATAACTAATATCTTCTCTGAAAGTTTTCTATTCTAGAAGGTTTGCATTTAATTTTGTGATATACGTTAGCCTGACTGATGGAAGCTGAATGAGATTATTTGCGCTATTACGCTACTAATTAATTGCCTAAATGCAATAAAATGTCATCAAAATATGTGGATTATATCAATGAGCTTCATCCTATGCCTACATTGTTTGGGAATTTCTAGTGTGAGATTCCATACATTTTTATGGATTTCTGGGCTGCGATCAAAGCTAATTGCAGCATAGAAAGGGAATGCAAAAAGTGGATGCCCTTTGACATGACCTATACCCATACCATACATGGGTAGACAGCCTCTTCAAATGCGAGGTCTTTTCATAAAGCCTCTTTATATGGATAATAACAATACACTAGTAAGTGCCTTGTATTAACTTTCTCTACATGATAAATTACATTTGCTTAAAGGTGTTTTCCAGGCTTTTCATATTGATGACCTATCCATCTTCTATCTTTCTTTCTGCTCGTGTGGCTATGTTAGATGGGTGAGCAGGAAGAGAGACAGGAGATGGTGCATGCCTTCTCTTCATACAGCTGATCGGTGGGAGATCTGGGTGTTGGACCCCCGTCAATCTGACATTGATGACCTATCCTGAGGATAAGTCATCAATATGAAAAGCCTAGAAAAACCCTTTAAGTGAGACAACCTTAAATTTACTGGTCTCCCGTGCAGCAGGGAGTGGGGACCCGGCTCTCACTGTTTAACACTTTACAAAAATGAAAGCCGTAAAATTTATAACGTAAAAACAGTGGCAGTATTGCTGTTTTTTCCATCTCCCTCCTAGAAAGAGTTAATAAAAGTTAATCTGAAAGTTATGTGTACCCCAAAATGGCACCATTAAAAACTACAACTTGTCCCGCAAAAAAACAAGCCCTCATAAAGCTATATAGATGGAAAAATAAAAAAGTTATAGCTCTTGGAACACGACGATGAAAAATAGGAAGAAAAACGCTTGGTCAGTAAGGCCCAAAACAGGCTGGTCACTAAGAGGTTAATGATTACTAAACAACAGATAATGCACTTAAGATTGGTATAACCCTAAAAACCTATGTTTTTTAACCTGCTACATTATTTATTATGAATGGTGAATGTTATCAGACATAAAAAGTGTTGAAAAATCATTCTTTATTGCATTTCCATGGTTTTATAATGAATTGCTATAAGGACTTATACTATTACATACGTAGATGTAACAATTATAATTACTTGAATAACACAAACAAAATACCATTCTCATTATGTGAAGGGGTTATATTTGTGTTTTAAGCTTGTAGTGTTCAGGATATTGTATCTATTGTGGCAGTGTTTTTTGTGGTTATTTCATCATAATGCAATCATCCTTGCGTCTATGCAGAAGTAACCCTTAGAACACAATATATGGATGGCATACCGTCATAATTGGAAATGTGATATTAAAAATGAATACATGGAGAAAACTCATAAAGTAGTGGAGAAGGTCGCAGCATGGCCTTGGTAATTAACATCTTTTTCAATGTTCTTGGTAAAGTTTATATGTCAATTTCGTGTACTTTATAGCCCACTCTTTCAATCATTTCCTGTAAGGACAAGGTGAGAGATACGTTCAGCTACTATAAAATTGAAACAAGGAATTCTGTTCTGTAACATAGGAATGATCCTACTGTGAAAATACTGCATTTCCACAGTTATTCTAGCTGAGCATGTTTCAGTTTTAGAATGCCATAGCTTCCTGGTCAGAAAATTGCTGTATTCTTTAAACCCCAGTTTGACCTTGCCTTTAGGCTTCTTAGAACTCATTGTCATGTTTGGTTGACATTTTAACTGAAGGATTGTACAAAAAACATTTGTCTTAATAAAAAAAAGTATTATGAAACTCAGAATTGCATATGCGATGCAATAAGAGTTTACTTTCCACAAAGATTATATGACTTGCATGTTATAATTATTACAGTTTTTTTAAAAATAAAACACCAATGATTTATTCTCAGCGCTTGCTTCAATGTGTACGCAGGGTGCATTTCAGCAGTTTAGAACTGACTGATAGTAAGGATAGGACAGGTTCTTATAAACAGAGAAACATGAGTTTTTTCTCCTCCATCCCTAAGTGCATAAAATGTACAGACATTATACTTAAGGTCAGTGATGTAATTAAATGTTTAGTGAAGTATTCAAATTTTGACAATATGAAAAAATAATGAAACAACCAAATACAATGGACATTAGGAGCTTACAGAGTAAGGGCTCATGCACATAACCGTATGTATTTTGAGGTCCGCAAAATATCTTGATGACGTCCGCGTGCATTCCGTAATTTGCGGAACGGAACAGCTGGCCCCTGATAGAACAGTCCTATCCTTGTCCGTAATGCAGACAATAATAGGACATATTCTATTTTTTTGCGGAATGGAAATATGGACATACGGAAACGTAATGCACACGGAGTAACTTCCTTTTTTTTTGCGGACCCATTGAAATGAATGGTTCTGCATAAGGTCCACAAAAAAAAAACGGAACGGACACGGAAAGAATATATGTTCGTGTGCATGAGCCCTAAATAAGAGAGAAGAGAGTCTGATATGTTTGGGTAATGAGTTGTTTGTTTGAAATGTTTCGGATGTGCTAGAGAAATCTTACAAGTGATAGTATATGAAATAGACAAAAGGAGAAGGAGGTTAATATCGACCAGAGATCACATTTAAGGAGGAATCTCAGAGATTTATGAAGGAAACAGATTGTGGACTTAGGTCTCATGCACACGGCCGTTAGGCAGCTGTGGCCTTATTGTGGTCCGCAAACGTCGGGTCGGCAATCCACGGCCGCCGGCTGTGTGCACCACTTCACTTGATTGGGTACGCAATTCCGGAGATGTAGAACTACGTAGTGCTTCCGTGGTGTTTCTTTCTGTTGTTCCGTGACATGTCATATTTTTTTTGCGGTGCGGACAGACCACGGACCCATTCAAGTTGAATGGGTCCGGCCCGCTGCACGGATGTTGCCCGTCCCCAATGCGGTCCCCAATGCACGGAACGGCCGCACAACGGCCGTGTGCATGAGGCCTTATATGTCTTTATTAATTATTCTTACTAGATAAGAAATCTAGATAATAAGATGTTTATTTAGGCAGAAGCCTTGAATAAATTAACTTTATGTCATCATTGGTGCAGAGACCATTCTCACAATGGACTGTGCTCCATAAATTTTTAATCTGCTGAGCAAAAAGACCGTCAGGATTTGTTAGGACCACATAAAACCTTAATGACTTCAAGTCTTAGGTAACACATAATAAGGTAAGGCTCCTGCAGAATTAAACTAATGATCTAAATAAATAATGCAATTATATTCATTTATACTTTAAATAAACGTATAAACTTTATTTACCCCTAGGCGACATCCACAGTACATGTGCAACAAATGACTGAGCTTTAAGTCTTTCTACCCCGAAGGTTTTTTTGTTTTTGTGTTTTCATTTTGTACTCTCTGCCTCGCAGAGCCCTAAAAAAATTATTTTCCATTCACATAGCCGTATGAGTTTTTTTTTTTTTGTGTGGGACAAGTTTTACTTTCCAATGCCACCCTTTAATATTGCATATGATTTAGTGGGAAGCAGGAAAAAAAATTCCAAATGAGGTGGAATTGGGAAAAAAAAGCAATTCCGCCACAGTTTTTCTTTATTTTTTATTTATGACGTTCGATATGCAATAAAATTGACCAGTTGGACTTCAGGTTCCGGCGCCAGCATGAGCGGACATGCAGATTAGAGCTCCTCTCCACTGTCCTGCAAAAACCCTGGAACCAGTAGACTCAGTAAGCAGCATACCCGAAATTTTGGGTCCACCGAATTGCCCGCGACTGCCGGAATATATGGACCGGTACATCAAGCACATGGGGAGCAGAACTAGGCAGGGCAACAAACACAAGACAACTAGCGCGCCCGCCGTACATACTAAGATGGCCTCCTCGAGAGAACAGCAGGAGAGAGAGGCGCAAAAGCCGGCATATTATCCTGAGGATGGGGAATCCTCTAATGACACTGTGAGTGTTGATTACAAGCGCTTAGCCCTGGAAGTACCGGCTAGAATCCTACCTGACCTCCAGGAATCGTTGTCCAGCACTGTGGCGGAATCGCTATCGCACCTGCAGAGAGAAATAGCAGATCATGGTCAACGTATATGTGAAGTGGAAGACAGAGTCTCCAAAATGGAGGAAGAACAGAGCCGGATGACGACCTATTGAAGGATAACAAGAGATTGAGCGAGAAGGTGGAAGACTTCGAAAACCGCTCGCGTCGGAATAACTTGAGACTGGTAGGGGTGCCAGAGTCATTCCCAGTACATGAATTATTCGCATTATGCGAAAAAGATCTACCCGAGGCGCTCAACCTCCCTACGAAGTGCAAAGTGGAAAGAGCCCACAGAATCGGGCCCCCATTACCAGCGCAAAGGGAGAGGGATAACCCAGAACATCCAGCGTTGAGACAGCGCCCCAGACAAGTAATCACCAGATACCTGGACTTTTCCGATAAAGCGGCAATATTCAAGGCTTATAAAAGTCACAAAGGACCGCTGGAACTCAGAGGGCACAGAGTGATGATCTTTGAAGATTTTTAGGCATCCGTGGCTAAGAAGAGGAAGGAATTCTCAACTATCTGTTCAGAACTATATCACTCTCAAACCAAGTTTGCCTTGTTGTTCCCCGCCATATTGCGGATATACTCCTCAGATGGATCCTACTCTACATTCTACTCACCGCAAGAAGCTAGATCGGCATTCCAAGATGGCGAGCTGAAAGAAGAAACTTTGCGATCACGAGGGCCTGGGCGCCGTAGACCCGCGGGGAACATAGCAGCTCCGGGACCCGATTTGGGTAGTTCAGAGGACTGAAAGAACATCAGATATGGCGGCGGAGGACTGTAATTACCTTGAGTTGGAAGCAGTAATGCATATGTTATATGGTTTAATGTTGTCTGAAATGAATAGCTTATACAATGGGGAAAAGGTGGAAAAGTGGAAAGAGCAGGATGGGTGGGATCAGATGATTTAAAGCAAAGGAACTGGTAATGTGTAGAACTATAGGTGAATAGGAAGAGAGGATGTACGTATGATAACAATAAAAATAAATAATAATAATAATCCTCTTTTAGGGATCTGCAACTTGCCAGTTCCGAGCCATAACATCGAGTCATAACTTTGATTTTTATAGGCAGGACAAGGGGAGCTTGATTTAGAGGTGTGTTCGAAAGGAAGAGGAGAGGCATCATGCTGGGAAGAGGAGAAGTCAGTGGCACTTATCGAAAAAAGGATGATCGATGGTTTATAAAACATTTAGCTTTAACATGTTTAATAAGTTGGGGAATAAAGGTCCATGCTACTTATGAGGAGTCAGGAAAGACAGACAATAAGAGGTACAGATCCGCAGATAACATAGGAAAACTATATAATGCCTAGATTTATCACATGGAATGTTAAGGGGCTGAAGTCCCCACAGAAACGACTGATGGTATTAAGTCATCTAAAAAGGTTGGGCGCAGATGTCGCCTTATTACAAGAAACGCACCTCCAGGAATCGGATTATGACCGCATGCAAAGATTGTGGGTGGGCCGGGTAGTGGGCGCACCAGCAACAGGGAGAAAAGGTGGTGTTTTGATCTTAATTCACAAAAAACTGGCTCACATGACGATTCAATGTCTAGAAAACAGAGAGGGTAGTATAGCGCATATTCGCATGAGCTCACCGCTAGACACGTGGAGCATATACAACATATATGGGCCTAATGATAGCAACACAGATTTTTTTTAGGGAACTAAGGGAGATGTTGGTGAGAGATACAGTCTCTAACAAAATAGTAGCCGGAGACATGAATACAGTAATGTCACACATAGAAGATAGAAAATCAAATAAGGAACAGGCGGTGACCCCCAGGCACAGAGATAAGATACTGTAAAGGGAAATGTCGAATTTGAATCTAACTGACGCTTGGCGTTGCTTTTTCTCCAGAGGGGAGAGAATTCACGCATTTTTCTGCAGTCCATAACTCTTGGTCAAGACTGGACTACTTTTTTGTATCTGGGAATGTACTGCAGAAAACGACATCAATAGAGATAGGTGACCTTGTCATATCTGACCACTCCCCGGTCATATTGGATATGTTAGATATGGTCCCAAGAGGTAGTGACTACTTGTGGAGATTCCCCTCAGACTTAGCTAAAAATGAACAATTTGAGGAAAAGCTCACACATTGGTGGATTGAATACTGGGACACAAACTCGGAAAGCGGAGACCCTCACCTGATATGGAGGGCGGGAAAGGCGGTTCTACGGGGACAAATTATGACCTTCACCAGGGGGTTAAGGAAAACCATTCAATCTAAAATTCAGGAACTATCAAAAGCATTACGGGCAACCTATACACAATTTCGTGCAAACCCATCTCCACTAAATAGACAACAATGGATGGTAACTAAAGCAAACTATGAAAGGTGGCTAAAACAGAAAGAAGAATATTATGGACTAAAAAGAGAGGCTCATTTATTTAAATTTGGGAACAAATCGGGTAAACTCTTGGCGAACCTGGCTAAAGGTCAAAGATACACATCCACAATACCCACCCTAAAAAATTCAAAAGGGACAGTGTGTCACAACCCCAAGGAGATAGTGGGGATTTTCCGAGACTTTTATAAAGCCCTATATACGAGCACAGACCAAGAAGTTCATAGAGATAATGCGCACGAATATCTCTCACTGTTAACGCAGATATCGGAAGAGGACATGACGAAACTTAACCAACCTATTACAGAGATGGAAGTTTTAAATGTCATACGTTCTTTTAAGAATGGTAAAGCCCCAGGCCCAGATGGATATACCAATGAATTCTATAAAATATTGGCCCCTAAAATAGCCCCCACACTCACAACTCTAAATAGCCAAATGTTGAAAGGGCTCCCAATACCTGCAGATATGAACACAGCATATATAAAGGTATTACCGAAGCCAGGAAAAGACGGTACTCTACCGTCTTCATACCGTCCGATCTCACTAATTGACAACGACATAAAATACTTATCGAAAATAATGGCGGACAGGCTGTCAATGATCATGCCTAAGTTAGTGTCATGTCATCAAACAGGGTTTATAGCGGGAAGATCAGCAGTCTACAATATTAGAAAAGTATTAGCAGTCTTAGATGCCATAAAGATATCACCAAATATGTACCCAGCCCCAGCGTTACTAGCAATAGATGCTGAAAAAGCCTTCGATAATGTAAATTGGGGGTGGCTCAACAAGGTACTAGACACCATGAAGTTTATGGGACCATTCAGAATATATATCTCGTCCCTATATAAAGATCCCACTGCTAGAATACATATACCTGGGTACCTGTCACAACCTTTCCAACTACAGAAAGGCACCAGGCAAGGCTGCCTGCTATCCCCGCTGCTTTTCAACCTAGCCCTAGAACTGCTTTCCAGGAAGCTAGCAAAACCCGGAGTTACCTCAGGGATCAAAATAGGAGAGATTGTGCTGACGCATGCATTGTACGCCGACGATTTATTACTATTTTTATCCCAACCCCGAGTGGACTTGCCCAAAGTCTTTGAACTCTTAACACAGTTCGGTAAACTATCAGGTTTTAAAATAAACCCGACCAAATGTGAGTTACTAGACTTATCTCCAACTAAAAACCGCAACAGTCTCCCACTGGAGGTTTGTCCAATGACCGTCGCACCACTTTCAATAAAATATTTGGGAATCCGAATAGGGAAAACCCTGGATCAACTTTAGCAGAACTTAGGATGTGGAAAAACCTACCCTTATCATTCTTGGGCCGCTGCCACCTTATAAAAATGATGAGTTTTATCAAATTACTATATCCACTGCAAACACTACCATACTTAATTAAGCATACAGACATCCAGAACCTCAACAGGGAATTTAGAAAGTTCATATGGCGAGAAAAAAAAAAAACGAGGATATCTCTTAACAAGTTGACTAGGACAAGAGGCAATGGGGGAGTTGGCATGCCAGACATTAGGAGGTACAATTTAGCGGGACTGATGAGGCATAGTATAGACTGGCTAAAAGACACATCGCACTATTCAGTACTATCAATTGAGGCGGAAATGGTCAAACCCTGGAGTTTGAATGCCATATTACACACAAAATACTCAGAAAATCCAAGAGCGGTCAAACTAAGTATATTGCTGAGAGATACCATTGCTGCGTGGAAAGCGGTTAGACAATTATTCCACCTACCGGTACGTTTATCCAAATACATGAAAATATGGACCCACCCAGAATTTTGTGCGTTCGCAATAAACAAGCAGTTTATTAGATGGAGAAGTATAGGGATCAGGGAAGTAAAGCACCTGTGGCACAAAGTGGAAAATAGATATATGAACTTTGAGGAGATCCAGACATTATACAACATCCCAAGCTCCCATTTTTTTAGCTTTTCACCAACTGCTAGCTTTCTTGAAATCCAGAGTGCAAGATATTTCAAAAGAAAAGAGAATTAACCCTTTTGACTCCTTAGTGGGATCAGATAACTCGACATCTTCCCTAGCCCAAATATATGGGGCGATGAATGAGGTAATATCCTGGAGGGGAGACGCTGCACTGTTCCAGGGTTGGCTTCGCGAGTTTCCAGAGCTAGACCTTCCCAGAGACATAGTGGAGGGATGGGGAAAGGTGTGTAAATGGGTAGGCAACGAGCTATGGAGAGAGACTCAATATAAAATAATACACAAAGCGATATATGGCTTCCATACCCCCAGAGATCCAATGAAAATAAACGCAGGCAGGATCACACACTGTCCAAAATGCCAATTATCAAATACAGATGTTCTGCATAGTCTCTGGTCTTGCCCGAAGGTGAAGGAATTCTGGGAGAGCTTTGTACATGAAATCAAGCACAAAATGGGGGTAACACTCCCTTTAAATCCAACATTATTTTTATTCCACAAACAAACAGCTAAGGCAAAATTTCCCCCAGTGATACATGTGGTAATTTTAGCAGCCAAGAGGAGCCTTCTAAGGCACTGGTTACTAGGAAATATCCCCCCTGTATCAGAAACTTTTCAAGACATTAAAAAATGTCTAAACTTGGAGAAAATTGAAACAGAATACCATAAATCCAAGCTAACAAAATCTTTTTTTGGGAAATGGAGGCCATACATTTCAGCTTTTTTCACGATAGAGGAAAGACGGGAAGTGGTGCGTCCATTTCTACATACGGAATGGTTTTTGAAACTAAACCCATCAGACCCTTGGCACTCTTTGTTCTTACAGTAAGAATACCATTAGTTTCTTGAAGTTTCTTGAAATTTGTGATACGTAGACCTCAAAGTGTCCTGGTGTAAGGATCGCAGTATATACATACACTGAAGGGGGAGGAAGGGTAGCATGGATGGGGAGGGAGGGGAGGGGGACAGTTCATGGAAAGTTCATCACAATGTTTATTAAAATATTCATTAAAAGGTACATTACAGCTAATCAGTAAAGAGTACACAGGTGTTACATCATGATATGTACTAAAAGATCAACTATACATTGTAACATTTATGTAATTTACATTGATGTGAGAAAAATGTAATTGACTAATGTATTGTACTTTTGGCAAAACCGAAATAAAAACAAAATGGTTTAAAAATAATTTTTTTGAAAAAAAATTGTCCAGTTACTTTCATTCTCCAGGTCAGGACGAATTCAGCGATACCTTATATGTGTAGTTTTTCTTGCATGTTGATACTGATCAAATAATAAAAACCTTGAAAAAATTGTGACCCCCTATAACTTTTTTGTAGTGATGTGTATGGAGCAGGATTGAAAACGGCATCCGAAGTGTTAAATGTCCATCTCTGGCATTATCAGCGGTCACGAACATGAGCTGCAGGTGTCTGCTCTTTGAAACATCTAACATCTTCTTTAAAGACCTGGCGAGCACCGTACTAGTACAGAGCTGGTCGGGAAGGGGTTAAACATGAGCTGCAGATGTCCACTCATAATTGGAAAAACAAAACATCATAGATATCGCCAAGTCATATGGTGAACACTAAACAAAAAGGTTGAACGGCACTCCTCTTTGGAGATAGGCGTTGCACAGTGGTCAAGGGTGCTAACAGTAATGATAGAAACCACGGCACTCACAAGAAACTTTTTGTAGTAATTTATTTTTTATTTTTAATTTCGTTATTATTTCATTATTTTAATCCATCCGCATAGTTAATTACTGGCCAACGTTTCGGTCGCACACAGACCTTGTTCACGGCCTAGTACAAATATGAATAAAAGGAAATACATTATAAACAGCTGGGTACATGATTATAGAAAACAATAGAGTACAATCGAATGCATGATTTTGCAATGCAAAATAAAAAATGACTAGAATCGACATAGGGCATGATGACACAGCAGCAGGATTAAAATGGAGTACACAAAATTGCACAAAATGTATATAATAACACATATAAAACCACATAAGAGTACCCAGGAGTACTGGGAAGTGGGCTGGACAAGTCACTTCAAGCGGTGGTAATTAGGAAGTCTGTGAAGTCCAAAAACGGAAACTTTGCAAAGTATGAATAAAGAGGAAGAGCATATCAGATAGGATAGTAGGGTCAGAACTTATGAGATGGCTGTATTAGAGAGTAAGGGAAGATATACAGTCAGGTCCATAAATATTGGGACATCGACACAATTCTAACATTTTTGGCTCTATACACCACCACAATAGATTTGAAATGAAACGAACAAGATGTGTTTAACTGCAGACTGTCAGCTTTAATTTGAGGTTATTTACATCCAAATCAGGTGAATGGTGTAGGAATTACAACAGTTTGCATATATGCCTCCCACTTGTTAAGGGACCAAAAGTAATGGGACAATTGGTTTCTCAGCTGTTCCATGGCCAGGTGTGTGTTATTCCCTCAGTATCCCAATTACAATGAGCAGATAAAAGGTCCAGAGTTCATTTTAAGTGTACTATTTGCATTTGGAATCTGTTGCTGTCAACTCTCAAGATGAGATCCAAAGAGCTGTCACTATCAGTGAAGCAAGCCATCATTAGGCTGAAAAAACAAGACAAACCCATCAGAGAGATAGCAAAAACATTAGGCGTGTTTGGATAGCAAAAACAACTGTTTGGAACATTCTTAAAAAGAAGGAATGCACCGGTGAGCTCAGCAACACCAAAAGACCCGGAAGACCACGGTAAACTATGTGGATGACTTTCCTGGTGAAGAAAACACCCTTCACAACAGTTGGGCAGATCAAGAACACTCTCCAGGAGGTAGGTGTATGTGTGTCAAAGTCAACAATCAAGAGAAGACTTTACCAGAGTGAATACAGAGGGTTCACTACAAGATGTAAACCATTGATAAGCCTCAAAAACAGGAAGGCCAGAGTTTGCCAAACAACATCTAAAAAAAGCCTTCACAGTTCTGGAACAACATCCTATGGACAGATGAAAATCAACTTGTACCGGAGTGATGGGAAGAGAAGAGTATTGAGAAGGAAAGGAACTGCTCATGATCCTAAGCATACCATCTCATCAGTGAAGCATGGTGGTGGTAGTGTCATGGCGTGGGCATGTATGGCTGGCAATGGAACTGGTTCTCTTGTATTTATTGATGATGTGACTGCTGACAAAAGCAGCAGGATGAATTCTGAAATGTTTAGGGCAATATTATCTGCTCATATTAAGCCAAATGCTTCAGAACTCAATGGACGGCGCTTCACAGTGCAGATGGACAATGACCCAAAGCATACTGTAAAAGCAACCAACGAGTTTATTAATGGAAAGAAGTGGAATGTTATGCAATGGCCAAGTCAATCACCTGGCCTGAATCCAATTTGAGCATGGATTTCACTTGCTGAAGACAAAACTGAAGGGAAGATGCCCCCAAAACAAGCAGGAACTAAAGACAGTTGCAGTAGAGGCCTGGCAGAGCATCACCAGGGATGAAACCCGGCATCTGGTGATGTCTATGCGTTCCAGACTTCAGGCTGTAATTGACTGCAAAGGATTTGCAACGAAGTATTAAAAAGTGAAAGTTTGATTTATGATGATTATTCTGTCCCATTACTTTTGGTCCTTTAACAAGTGGGAGGCACATATGCAAACTGTTGTAATTCCTACACCGTTCACCTGATTTGGATGTAAATACCCTCAAATTACAGCTGACAGTCTGCAGTTAAAGCACATCTTGTTCGTTTCATTTCAAATCCATTGTGGTGGTGTATAGAGCCAAACATTTTAGAATTGTGTCGATGTCCCAATATTTATGGACCTTACTGTATAGGTTTGGCGCAGTTTTGTGTACTCCATTTCACTCCTGCTGCTATGTCATCATGCCCTATGTCGATTCTAGTCATTTTTAATTTTGCATTGCAAAATCATGCATTCTATTGTACTCTATTGTTTTCTATAATCATGTACCCAGCTGTTTATAATGTATTTCCTTTATCCATATTGGTACTAGGCCGTGAACAAGATCCGTGTGGGACTGAAACGTTGACCAGTAATTAACTATGCGGATGGATTCAAATAATGAAATAATAATAACAAAATAAAAAATAAAAAATAAATTACTACAAAAAGTTGAGTGAAAGTGAGTGCTGTCGTTTCTATCATGTGGTGAACACTGAAATGGAGAGAATAATAAAAATGCCAAATTTGGCTGTTTTTCTTCTGATAAAATGTAATAAAAAGTGATTAAAAGGTCAAACATACCCCAAAATGGTACCAATAGAAACTGCAGCTTGCGCTGCAAAAAAGTGCTCTAATACAACTCTGTAGGCAGAAATATAAAGAAAATTGAGGGCATCACAGTATGGTGATTATAAAATAGTAAAAACTGACCCACAGAAAAAAGGTAAAGTAATTTTTAATATACATTGAACATATGATACCTGTACAACAACGGTGGAATTACATTTTATTACATTTTTTTTAGCTTCCCAATATATTGTATGGAATTTTAAATGGTGCCATTAAAAATTACAATTTGACACATGAAAAATAGCCCTTATACAGCTATAATGAATTGAAAAATGAAGACGCTATGGCTCTTAGAAGGAAGAAGAAAAATCAGAAAACTAGCCAAGTGGATAAATAATATTTATTTTTCTATTACCGTATTTTTCGCCCTATAAGACCCACCGGCCCATAAGACGCACCTGGTTTTAGAGGGTGAAAATAGGAAAATAATTTTCTTTTTACAAAAGGTGTGTCAAAACTTTTAATAAAATAACAGACCAATATTTTAACACTGTAAACATTAACAGTAGTAACCAACAGCATTAATAACCATCATTATTGATCTAAATGTCCAGGTACAGTACTCCTTTATTCATCAGGGACCCCCAAAAACTCCTCATCACTACTGTCAAGGTTAATCGCACTCTGTGGCTCAGTATCACTTGTATCGCTGCCTTCAGATTCGTCGTACAGCATATTGTCCTCAGTGCCATCCAAGGCATTGCTAATGCCACACTTTTTAAAGGATCTGACAACGATTTCATCGCTGACTGCCTGCCATGATGTTTTCACCCACTCACAGACTTGGGTGATGGTGGGCCTCTTCATCCGTCCAGTGAGAGTCAGGTCATGGTTCCCAGCTGCCATCCACTTGTTCCATTCCTCCCTCATGAGCACTTTAAACGGCTTATTAATGGAAATGTCTAGAGGTTGTAGCAGGCTGGTAAGCCCCCCAGGAATTACCGCTAGATGGGTGTTCACTTCCTTAAATCTTGTTTTTGTGGTTTCGGTGATATGTGCCCTCAACTGGTCAATATCACGGTCGGCGTGACTATCACATACGTGACGCAGAGGGAGGGAACAAGGAAGGCCCTGCCCAAGTGAGAGGGAAGGTGGTGACCCCTGACTCACCTAGCGGCTGGCACCTGGCTGCCCTGACGTCCCTAGACGGGTTCCTCACCCGTACGCCGATCACGTGCCTAAAGCCCTGGCTTTCCCTAAGCTGAGCCCTAGATAGTGAACAGGGCGGTGGGAACACTAGTCCGCACCACTAGCTCTAAAGGAAAACACCAAGGGAAGGACAGACAATACAAACTCAACATATAATCCCAGGTGGGCGACAACAGGAGACAACAAGAAGCCCAACAGGGATCCGGAGGGTAGCACTCTGGAACGACAACCAGGATTCACAACTCCAGTGGGTCAGTATAGATGTCCAGGCAGGAAGCTCTATAACTGGCAACTAGAGAAGTGTGAGGGGAGAATATAAGGAGGTTGGGAGTGGCAGACAAGAAACAGCTGAGAAGGAGAAGCTACGGATCCCTGATTGAGACAAAAAGGATAGCAAGGCAAACACAGAAAACAATCACTAAGAAACAACGTGATCTTTAGATATAGAGCGCGCAGCCACCCGCTGCGACCTCCTGACCCCGGGTATAACGGAGTCAGACGTAGCTCTTGATACCCTCGTGACAGTACCCCCCCTTTCACGAGGGGCCTCCGGACACTCAAGACCAGGTCTCTCCGGATGAGAGGTATGGAAAGCCTGAATTAATCTGTTGGCGTTTACCTCTGATGCTGGAACCCACATTCTTTCCTCGGGACCGTAACCCCTCCAATGCACCAGATACTGAAGAGAGCGGCGGACCCGACGAGAATCAACAATTCTGGCTATTTGAAACTCCAGATTACCATCCACAATAACAGGAGGAGGTGGCAGTGGTGATGGTTCTAGGGGTGGAACATACTTCTTGAGTAACGATTTATGGAAGACGTTATGGATCTTAAAAGTCTGAGGTAGCTCCAGGCGAAAAGCCACAGGGTTAATAACGGCTACTATTTTATAAGGACCAATTCACCTAGGGCCCAGTTTCCAAGAGGGAACCTTCAACTTAATATTCCTAGTAGACAACCACACATAGTCATTCACTCCTAGGTCCGGACCTGGCGACCGTTTCTTATCGGCCATGCATTTATATTTACCACTCATCTTTTTCAAGTTAACTTGCATCTTCTGCCATACCGATGAAAGAGATGAAGAAAACCTTTCCTCTTCGGGAACCCCAGAAGACCCCCCCTCTTTGAAAGTACAAAATTGGGGATGAAAACCGTATGCACCAAGGAATGGTGACTTGCCAGTGGACTCCTGATAATGATTATTTATGGCAAACTCAGCTAACGGTAAATATGATGACCACAACTCTTGGTTTTCAGACACAAAACACCTTAAATATGTTTCTAGGTTTTGGTTAGTACGCTCAGTCTGTCCATTCGACTGAGGATGGAAAGCTGAGGAAAAGGACAAGTGTACCCCCAAACGGGAACAAAAAGCTTTCCAAAACTTAGAAATAAACTGGGTTCCCCGATCCGAAACCACATCGGAAGGGACCCCGTGAAGCTTCACGATTTCACTGATAAACACCTGAGCAAGAGTTTTAGCATTAGGAAGTGCGGGTAGCGCAATAAAGTGTACCATTTTGCTAAACCTGTCTACTACTACCAAAATAACTGTTTTACCCGCAGACAACGGTAAGTCAGTGATGAAATCCATTGACAGATGTGTCCATGGCCTATTGGGGATAAAAAGTGGCAATAAAGACCCTGCTGGACGTGTATGAGAGACTTTCGCGCGTGCACAAGTAGAGCAAGTAGACACGAAATCCATTACATCCTGACGCAACCTTGGCCACCAAAAACGACGAGATAATAGCTCCAAGGTTGCTTTACTACCCGGGTGCCCAGCAAGTGCCGAATTATGATGTTCTTTTAATAATTCAAGACGCAGGTTTAACGGTACAAACAATTTCTCTGAGGGGCAAGAGGCCGGGGCGTCCCCCTGGGCCTCTAACACCTTTCCCTCTAGAACAGAGTGTACAGCAGAGACAACCACTCCTCTTTGTAAAATAGGTACCGGATCACTAACATTACCCCCACCAGGGAAACTACGAGATAACGCGTCTGCCTTGGTATTTTTTGCCCCAGGACGATAGGTGATTACAAAGTTAAATCTGGTAAAGAATAGCGACCACCTAGCTTGTCTAGGGGTGAGACGCTTAGCCGATTCTAGGTACAGAAGGTTTTTGTGATCCGTAATCACCGTGACGGGGTGGATTGCTCCCTCTAAGAAGTGACGCCACTCTTCAAGTGCCAGTTTAATCGCCAACAGTTCCCTATTTCCAACATCATAGTTCTTCTCTGCAGAAGATAATTTTTTGGAAAAGAAAGCGCAAGGGCGCCATTTGCCAGGAGACGGACCCTGAGACAATACAGCCCCCACTCCCACCTCTGACGCATCTACCTCAACAATAAAAGGCTGGGAGACATCAGGTTGAATTAGAACAGGTGCCGAGGTAAACCTCTCTTTTAGAGAGGAAAATGCATTTTTAGCGGCGTCAGACCATTTGGAAAAATCAGTCCCCTTCCTAGTCATGTCGGTAAGGGGTTTAACGATCACTGAATAATTTTTAATGAACTTTCTATAGAAATTTGCGAAACCCAAAAACCGTTGTAGGGCTTTAAGGTTCTCAGGAAGATCCCAATCTAAAATTGCCTGGACCTTCCCAGGATCCATACGGAAACCTGAAGCAGATAATAGATATCCCAGGAACTGTATTTCCTGAACGGCGAAGACACATTTTTCAATTTTCGCATATAATTTATTCGTCCGTAGGACCTGCAGTACTTGCCTGACATGCACCTCATGTGTTTTCAAATCAGCCAAATAAATTAAGATATGATCTAGGTATATGACTACAAACCTGCCGATGAGATGACTAAAAATATCATTAACGAAATGTTGGAAGACAGCGGGGGCATTGGTCAGACCGAAAGGCATAACTAGATTTTCATAATGCCCCTCAGGGGTGTTAAAACCTGTCTTCCACTCATCCCCTTCCCTGATACGAATCAGATTGTAGGCCCCCCTAAGATCAAGTTTGGAGAACCACCTAGGAATGAGAGGAAGAGGGTATGGGTCTCGGATGGTTATCTGGTTTAGCTCACGGAAATCTAGGCAAGGACGCAGGCCCCCATCTTTCTTTTTAACAAAGAAAAACCCTGCAGCCACGGGTGAAGAAGAGGGTCTGATGTGTCCCTTAGCCAGACTCTCGGAGATATAATCTTTCATGGCTTGTCTCTCGGGACCCGAAAGATTATACAACCTGGACTTGGGTAATTTTGCACCGGGAATCAGGTTAACCGGGCAATCATAAGGACGATGAGGTGGTAGCTTCTGACAACCCTTTTCAGAAAAAACGTCCTCAAAGTCTGAAATAAATGTAGGTAGGGAAGCTATGGAGGCGATTAAGCAATTGTTATTTAAGCAATTCTCTCTGCAATGCTCACTCCACTCCAATATCTCCCTGGTCTGCCAATCCACCACTGGATTGTGCGCTACCAACCAGGGGAGACCCAATACCACAGGAGAGGGAAGGCCCTCCAGAACGTAACATGAAAGACACTCATTATGGTGGTCCCCTACCCGAAGGTGTAAATTATGAACAATGTGGGTGAGGTTTCTCTGAGACAGAGGAGCCGAATCTATAGCGAATACGGGAATAGGTCTCTGCAGCGTGCAGAGAGACAAACCCATAGTGCGGGCAAAATGGGCATCTATCAAATTTACCCCTGCTCCACTGTCTAGAAAAAAAGAAATAGACTCCGTCTTAACACCAAAAACAATAACCGCTGGTAACACAAATTGAGATGTTCGTATGGAGGAAACGTATACCCCCCGGCTGACATCCTCCGCACAGCCTGGGGTTAGTAGTTTTCCGACGGTCTTTTGTTTTTGAGAAAAGAGGGACAGACATTAATGAAATGACCCTTCCCCCCACAGAAAAAACAAGCCCCCCCCCCCTGCGGTGAACCTCAGGAGGACGGACCTGACGAGAAGTTCCGCCTAGCTGCATAGGCTCATCTAAGTCAGTACAGACTAATTGTTGTTTGGGAGAGGTAACCAATTGCTCAGGAATTTTCGATCTCTCCCTAAGACGCCTATCTATTCTGATAGAGAGGGACATAACAGCATCAAGGGAAAGGGGGGTCTCATACAGCGCCAGTGCATCCTTAACCCTTTCAGATAACCCAGAGCAGAACTGACTCCTGAGAGCCGGGTCGTTCCACTGAGTATCCGTAGCCCACCTACGGAACTCTGAGCAATATTCCTCTGCTGACCGATCTCCCTGTAGGAGTCTCCGTAACTTCGACTCAGCCAGGGCGACTCGGTCAGGGTCATCATATATGAGACCCAAAGCCCCAAAAAATCCCTCCACTGACCGGAGAGCCTGGGAACCAGGGGGTAACGAGAACGCCCAGGATTGTGGGTCCCCCTGAAGCAGGGAAATGACAATCCCTACCCGCTGTTCTTCATTACCTGAGGAGTAAGGGCGCAACTTAAAGTATAATTTGCAGGCCTCACGGAACGTCGCAAATTTGTCCCTTCCCCCAAAAAATCTGTCAGGAAGAACAACCTTGGGTTCTGTAACTACCTGGTTACCCATAGCAACCGCTGGGGGTGCGGTCTGCTGCATTTGCTGCTGTTGTTGGAGGACAGACGACTTCAATCCTGCCACCTCCAAAGACAGGCCTTGAAGCTGTTTTGCCAAGGCAGCAATAGGATCCATATTGGATTCTAAGTAGAGAAAAAAAACAACAAAAAATATATATATTTTTTTTTTCTCAAAAAGTAAAGGCCAGTTATAATATCACGGTCGGCGTGACTATCACATACGTGACGCAGAGGGAGGGAACAAGGAAGGCCCTGCCCAAGTGAGAGGGAAGGTGGTGACCCCTGACTCACCTAGCGGCTGGCACCTGGCTGCCCTGACGTCCCTAGACGGGTTCCTCACCCGTACGCCGATCACGTGCCTAAAGCCCTGGCTTTCCCTAAGCTGAGCCCTAGATAGTGAACAGGGCGGTGGGAACACTAGTCCGCACCACTAGCTCTAAAGGAAAACACCAAGGGAAGGACAGACAATACAAACTCAACATATAATCCCAGGTGGGCGACAACAGGAGACAACAAGAAGCCCAACAGGGATCCGGAGGGAAGCACTCTGGAACGACAACCAGGATTCACAACTCCAGAGGGTCAGTATAGATGTCCAGGCAGGAAGCTCTATAACTGGCAACTAGAGAAGTGTGAGGGGAGAATATAAGGAGGTTGGGAGTGGCAGACAAGAAACAGCTGAGGAGGAGAAGCTACGGATCCCTGATTGAGACAAAAAGGATAGCAAGGCAAACACAGAAAACAATCACTAAGAAACAACGTGATCTTTAGATATAGAGCGCGCAGCCACCCGCTGCGACCTCCTGACCCCGGGTATAACGGAGTCAGACGTGGCTCTTGATACCCTCGTGACAGTCAAGCACTAGTAGGGCAGGTTTCTTCAGAAGTCCTCCAGTGCGTTTGGACCACACCTTTTCGATCCATACTTTCATGCCATTTTCGTCGATCCACCCTTTGTCGTGAACATGGACAATCACTCCTCGTGGGATCACCTCTTTTGGCATGGTTTTCCTTTTAAAAATAAGCATTGGTGACAGTTTCGTGCCATCTGCGCAGCAGGACAAGACAACCGTGCAATGCGTTTTCTCGTGTCCTGAGGTCTTCACAGTTACGGTTTTTGCGCCTCTCACATCGACGGTCCTATTCGATGGAACATCGAAGGTTAACGGGACTTCATCCATGTTCCCAATCTGGCCTATTTCATAGCCATGTTTCTTTCTTGAATCCAGCACAAATTTATGAAAAGAAAGAATCTTGGACTCATATTCTTTAGGCATTTTTTGTGCAATTCCTGTTTTGGTGCGCATAGCAAGGCCACATCTTCTCATGAATCTGTACCACCATGATGCCGATCCAGTGAAGTCGTCAATGCCTTTCTCTGCAGCAAGACGATTGGCTTCATAGATGATCATTTTGTGGATTCTGAGAAGCCATTGTTCCTGTGACATGTGATCCACTCTTTCATGTCCACGTCTAGCTGTGGCCACTTTGCAGCACACCCACGAAAAGTGTGTTTACTTTTCTCCGCTTTCTCCAACCGATCCTCTTGTTTCGTCCATGCACGAATCATCTTTTCAGTTGGAGGCGGCCCAAAATGTCTCTCCGCTGCCCTGTTTCCATGCTCTTTGGCGTACTTTATCACCTCTAGTTTAAAAGGAATTGTATAAGAAAGCCTTTTTTGCTTTGACATCGCTCAGAAATGTACAGTATGCAGCAGGAGACTACGTTACCGTAGTTTTCTGCAATAGAATACAGTAATGGAAGAACTGTTAGCACTACAATTATGGGGGTACTGTAGCTAAGAACATCAGTGGTTGACAATGTTATGGGAGGGATCTGCTGCTGACACAAGTTTATGGGAGGGATATGCTGCTGACATGCGGTACTTATTGGGAAAGGGGGGAACCAGTGACACTTTAAGGCGTCATGCAGACATCCATGGACATGGTCCGTGAAATCCCATCCTGCTGAGTGCACGAACGGCACGGCGTCATAGCAACCAATGACGCCATGCGCTTCGTGCACTCAGCAGGACGGCAGGCTGGTATATCACGGACAGTGCTCCACGGATGTCTGCATGACGCCTTAATAAGGGGGTCACTTTATATTGGGGGGTCACTTTATTAGAAGTGGGGTCACTTTATTAGGAGTGAGGTCACTTTATTAGGAGTGAGGTCACTTTATTAGGAGGGGGGGCACTTTATTAGGAGGGGGGGCTGTCAAGATCGGTGTTTAGCACATTTACTTTCCCCCACTGTTAATAAAGTGCCCCTCCTCCTAATAAAGTGCCCACTTTATTAGGAGGGGGGGGGGCACTTTATTAACAGTGGGGTCCTTAGGGATGCCTTTCTGGCAGGGCACAGCTCTGCATGCAGCCAGTAGCATTTTAAATGTGAAGTGGGGGGAAGGAAATGAGCTAAACACCAATCTTGACAGCCTCTGTATGTCCTTTCACTGACATTTAGAGTTATTGAACATGGCATACCGGTACCTCTGAGCGCAGGCAGCGTGACGACTGAGATGAGGGGTGGAGCAGACTTCCCTGTCACACATGCCTGCTCCGCCCCTCGTCTTCCTGCTCCTGCGCTCCATTTCCTCCTCCATAACAGCGCTTCGGGCCGGCCGGTCCCTACCACCCAGCACTTGCTGAGGCCGGTCGGCCCATACCACAAACAGCCATCAGAGCCGACCAGCCCCTGCATCACCATCTGCAGCGGCCCCCGATCACAGCCACGAACACCCGCATCGCTAAAGCAACACAAGCGCCGCGGGTACAGTGACTTCAGAGGCCACAAGCGCCGGACATGCTTTTCTACCCCATGTTTACACCTATATTCAACCCATAAGACGCACTAACTTTTCCCCCCTAATTTGGGGGGGGGGGGGGGTGTCTTATAGGGCGAAAAATACGGTAGTTAAATATTAAACTTGTGTATGGTGGTGTGTTGTGAAAGGATCTTTATAGTCACTGGTGGGCTCTGCCCTTAAGAAAATCAGTAAGTTACTATTTTTGCAGTCAGGGAAAGAAAATCACTAGAAATTACAATGTTCTCTCAATGTTTCTCAATGTCACAGGCAAGCACAGAACCAGCTAAGGACCCTACCTCCAAACCTCTCCACATACCTGTGTAGAGTGCGATATAGCCATATATGTTTACCGTACTGTATACTCTCATTCAATACATCAAAGTAATTATTTTATTGAAAAGTTGGTGGGTAAAATTTTTATTTACTTGGAATATGCCAGAACCTTTATGTTGCCCAAACCATGCAAGAAATCCTAACAGGCTCCCTGGTTACAAACTGGGAAGAATGTATGCAAGTGAGCTCTTAACCAGCTCTGCCTTTAATCCTACCAGATTAAAGGCAGCTATCCTATAAGTCAATGTTTAACCATTTAAAAACACCTTTAGACATGACTTGGATAATAATTGCAGACAGCTGTTTCTGGGTAATTGCCCCCTCAAAAAAATCACTGAAAAAAAAAAAACCATCCTGCACGGTATGATATATAGATGTGCGGATGTCCCTGGCCATATTATTGAAGAAAATCACAGAAACAAGGTAATTATGCACTAAATAAAATAGATGCAAGCATTATATATGGACAAAGTCCTCACTCGGATATGATAAAATCTGAGACACTTAGCCAATATATTTTGATCAAAACACATCTGTGCCAAGGTAGTCTCAGGTCAGGCGGGTCCTACGCTAAACCTACCTAAGCCATAGGGCTTCTATATTCAGGAGCGCAGACCCCACACATATGGTGTGCTGCTCCTAGTCACCTCCATGTGCATCAAGCAACTAATGGGAGGAGGAGCAAGCACACCTATATGTACCACCTAATCAAGGCGGTCTATGAGATAGGAAGGGCAAAAGTGCAAAGGAATGCTACTCCCAAGATAAAATAGGTGCGCATTCACACTTGAACGTGCCACTCCCTCAAGCATATACTACATAAACAAAAAAAAATTCACAGAAAAAACATAAATAAAAACATCCTGCACGGTATGATATATAGATGTGCGGATGTCCCTGACCATATTATTAAAGAAAATCACAAAAATAAGGTAATAATGCACTAAATAAAGTAGATGCAAGCATTATACAGTATATGGACAAAGTCCTCACTATGATATGATAAAATCTGTGACACTTAGCGAATATTTTTTTGATCAAAACACATCTGTGCCCGCCTACCAAGCGCCAAGGTGGTCTCAGGTCAGGCGGGTCCTACACTAAATCTATCTAAGCCATTGGGCTTCTATGTTCAGGAGCGCAGACCCCACACATATGGTGTGCTGCTCCTAGTCACCTCCATGTGCATTGTCTCCTCATCAGTGCGGAGCAGAGAAAATTTGCTTAACTGGGTGTGAGGCTTAGGTCAGGATTTCGGGAATACAATATCTCCTTACGGAGAGCACCTTAAACGGCTTGAGGAGTCTTATAGACCAGGCAACTCTCCTCTAATATTCTTGAAAGCTTGGGAATAAGCTCTGCCTCTAATGCTTCCAGATGTAAGGTAGCTATCATATAAGCTTGTTAAAAGCTCATCTGTATACCTTCTTCCCAGAAATCTAGAAGAGCATTGACTGGCCTATAAGATTCCTCAAGCTGTTTAAGACGCTCTCCATAAGGAGATATTATATTTAGAGATGCGCAAATTTTTAAAAAATTCGATTCGCAGGTTCGACAAATTTTTGGGGAAAAATGCGGTTCAATCCGAATAAATTCGCTGTGAATTATGTTAGAAAATGGCTATTTCCTGGCTGCAGAGAGCCTTTATAGTGGTGTAGAACACTGTGCCTTGCAGTAACACGAATAGGGAGTCTGCTTTGGTAGTGAAATAATACTGTAAGTCCATATGACATGCAGATGACAGGCGTCGCTCTTAGAATCACTGCACACTTCACTTATTTGGGCAGTCCCGGGGCCAAAACTGACCAAATAACTAAAGTATGAACTCTGTCTTGCAGGTCGATGTTAGCGCCAAGAAGAAGCGCACTCCTTTTACACCGTCATCAGCTGATTCCACATAGATGTCTACAGAACTTGTTCTTTTACAAGCTGATACAAGTAGTGCCCCCATGACAGAGTGGGGAGGGTGTCAGGAGTAGGTTTGTGTTAATGTCACTGTTTATTTTGCTCTTTGTCTGATCCGTCATAAGAACAACAAACGGACCCTGTCTTTTGAGCATTCGCCTTCGCATGGTCAGCATTTGGTCAGTAATCCCTCAGTATTGCTAATGCCAAAAAAAAAAAACAGGAGTGGATTCAAGACAGAGATGACATGTGAATGGAATAGTTGCATGTCTTCTGTGTTTTGTACCCACTCCTGCTTTTGGCTACCAAATCACAAAGCAATTTATAAAAATTTTTACGGGGGAGAAATAACATTTATTTAACAAACAAGATTATAACACACATGAAATACAACACAGAGGGGGGCAAAACCACAATATTTAAAAGTCAAACTGGAAAAACAAGTGCTTAATCAACAAGAATGGATTGACTACCAGTGTCGAGGTGACCACGAGGGTAATGCATACAGATCAAGAAATGTATGGGGTTATGACTGATAACTGGAGGACAGTCCAGCAAACAAGCCATCTCCAGCTCATTCCGTGATGAGCTGGGTTGCTTATAAGTGGATTCTAAAGTGTCTGAAAAAATGCGAGTAAAGACATTGGAATAAATTGTCTACTTCCTCCAACCTGACCTTGTCCTTTGATTTATGAATATAATTCCATAAAGTCTTGAAGTCCTCTGTGGATGGCATAAGTAATGTCCATGCGAGGTTCGACAAGCACAGAGAAAACAAGCTCTGTGGCTGACAGTGATCCAGACACATCATACCCAGTCCACATCGCTGCTAGCCACGCAAGGTCCTGAGAACTGATCACCAGATTACCAAAATAACAGTCAAAGTTTCTTTGGAACCACATCCCTACGATAGCCGTGAGCGCTTCAGAGCCGTTATACAGGAAGAGCGGGAGGCAAGTAAATATCTTGGGTAACACCTCCAATAGATCGTCCTCTTTGTATGTCCCGCAGAACCAGCCTGTCCACACAATCCAGTCCACTGTTCTTGCCTTTGTGAGTAGAGGCTTGGATGAAATCTGTATGAGCACAGCCAGTGGATCTCTGTCCTTTCCTTTGAGTCCAGGTAAACAGGAAAATGTGGTTTTTAGGTTCAGCTCTGAGCCCACTTCAATGGCAAGACCCTTCTGCTTCTCGGCAGCTATGTGGGCAGACAGGTGCTTGGAACACTCTTTCAGTCTGGTGTATGAGAAATTATACATTGGTGTCATGCTGTACAGAGTTCATTGTTTTTGAAGGAGCAAAGCAGCCTGTGCTGGATCAAGAGTTTCAGACAAGGGGGTGCACTGCCGGGTATTTCTTTTAGACAAACTTCGCAATGCAGACCGTCGACATGCAAAGGTCATGCTTCCAGGAGGATACCTCGAGCTGTGAAAATGACTGCTTCTTCATGCCGATGACCTACACCCATTGGTTGGTGTTTGCATATCCTATTGATAAATTATGTTCCCGTTCACTGACTGTAAACAGAGATATTGACAGACAAATGTATCAAACTCTGCCGCCATCTTTCTAGGCACCTCGTCTCCAGTCCCCTCAACAGCAGATTTACCAGCATCTGTTCCAGGACATGAAGCAGTGGAATTATTATTATTATTATTATTTATTAAAGCGCCATTCATTCCATAGTGCTGTACATATGAAAAGGGGTATACATACATAATACAGACAATTGCACTAAGCATGAACAAGATGAGTTACAAGTTCGTACAGAAGGAGGGAGGGCCGTGCCCATAAGGGCTTACAATCTACATGGTATGGGAGAAGGACACAGTAGGAGTGAGTAATGTTGGTCATGGCGGTATAGAGGCAGCAGGGTCACTGGTTGTAGACTTGTCTGAAGAGGTAGGTTTTTAGGTTTCTTTTGAAGGATTCCACTGTAGGTGAGAGTCTGATATGTTGGGGTAGCTAGTTCCAGAGTGTGGGGGATGCACGGAAGAAATCTTGGATAGCGATTGTGAAGAGGTGATAAAAGGAGAGAAGGAGGTGTTGTGAGTATCGGCAATTGCGTGTGGGCATATATCAGGAAAGTAGTTTAGAGATGTAGGGAAGGGACAGGTTGTGGACAGCCTCGTATGTATTTGTTAGTATTTTGAACTGCATTCGCTGCCAATGGGGAGCCAGTGAAGTGATTGGCAGAGGGGAGAGGCAGAGGAGTAACAGAGTGAGAGGTGGATTAGTCGGGCAGCAGAGTTGAGGATAGATTGTAGGGGTGCGAGAGTGCTAGATGGAAGGCCACAGAGGAGGATGTTGCAGTAGTCTAGGCGGAAGATGATGAGGGCATGTACAAGCATTTTCGCAGACTCAAAGTTGAGGAAAGAGCAGATGTGAGAGATGTTTTTGAGTTGGAGGCTGCAGTTGGTGTAAAGGGCTTGGATGTGGGGTCGGAAGGAGAGGGCGGAATCCAAGGTCACTCCAAGGCAGCGGACTTGGTGCATCGGGAAGAGTGTGCAGCCATTGATCGTGATAGATAGGTCTGTTGGGGGGGTTGAGCAAGATGGGGGAAAGATGTTAAGTTATCCATGTTAAGTTTTAGAAAGCGAGAGGAGAAGAAGGAGGATATGGAAGATAGGCATTGCGTTATTCTGAATAGTAAGGTGGTAATGTCTGGACCAGAGAGGTGGATTTGTGTCGTCAGCATATAAGTGATACTGAAAGCCATGGGCCTAAATGTCCGCTCTGTGAGGTATGATGTGATCCAGGAGAGGGCCAGGTCAGTGATGCCAAGAGATGAGAGAGTTTGTAACAGAAGGGTCGACAGTTTCAAAGGCAGAGTTTTTTGGTTTTGGCTGTTAGTAGGTCATTGGCGACTTTGGTGAGGGCAGTCTCAGTTGTGTGGTGGGGTCGGAAGCCAGATTGTAGCCTGTCAAAGAGGTAGCAGGAGGAGAGAGGAGAAGACAGTTCAGAATGGACATGTTCAAGTAGCTTTGAGGCATATGGAAGAAGTGATATGGGGCGATAACTGGACAAAGAAGATGGGTCAAGTAAAGTTTTTTTTGAAGATGGGTTTAATGGTAGCATGTTTAAAACCAGAGGGGAAGACACCAGAGGTTAGTGATAGGTTGAAGAGATGAGTTAGGGCTGGGATAAACACTGTGTTGAGGTGAGGGATGAGGTGGGATGGGATTGAGTCAAGTGGACAGGTGGTAAGATATGATCTGGAGAGTAGCTTCGAGAGTTTTTCTTCTGTAATGGTGGAGAAGTGGGTTTTGGGAGAAGAGGACTGAGCAGTTGTGTAGAGGGTCTGTGTGAACTGTGCACTGAAGCTTTCTCTGATGTTGACTATCTTTTGTTTGAAGTATGTGGCAAAGTCCTCAGCTGAGATGAGAGGAGAGAGTGGGGGCGCTGGGGGACGTGAGTGAAATGAAATCCGCTATAAGAGAGTGCAGCAGGGGAGAAAGTGTCAGAGGGCGTCAGCCATGTTTCTTTGAGACCCAGAAAGGAAAGTTTTTGAGAGATGAAGAGATCATGAATGTAGGACAGTTTGTTACAGACAGAGCGTGCATTCCATAATGCTCCTGCAAGAGGAACCAAAGGAGCAGGGGTCAAAGGAATGGTTATTAGGTTTAAGGGGTAGAAATTTGTAGAAGGAGATTTGTAGTAGGAGGTAGAGGTGATAGTGGGGATTTGCTGAGGGGGGCCTGGATTTGGAGAGATATTACCAGTAATAAGGAGAAGCAGAGAAAGTGTTAGTAGGTGAGAATAAGAGAGTGCATGAGGTATTTGTGTGTGTTTGGGAAGGAAGTGTTTTATGTAGCCGAACAGGTTTGTGCAAGCGGTCAGATGAGAAGGTAATATGGAGGGAGAGATGAATAGTTCCTTGCTGGGTGAATGAATGTGGGGGTATTTCAGGAGGTTTAGGAAAAGTGGGAAGAGTAAGATGAAAGATTGAAACATTGTTTGCATTAATTATTTCTGTAATTTCCTTTGGTCCCCTTCTGGTATAATTCGGTATGCGCACATAAAGAGTTGCACTTGAAAGATGTTGCATTGAAAAGACCAAGGTAGAAAAGATTTTTGCTACTCAGTTTTCAATCAAGTGTGAACAAGAGGGGAGGGGGCTATATTTGGCCAATTCAAGGAAGGACCAGATACAGGGGTGAAATAGTCAAAGTAAACAAATACTAAATAAATCCAGCAGGGAAAGAGACATTAAAAGTTCAATGCAGACATACCAGAGCATGAGAAGGAAAGATGAGGGGTGTGGACAATATCAGACTCAGGAAAAGTAGGGTGCGGCAGTTAGGTTCAATGCAGACATACCAGACCATGAGAAGGAAAGATGAGGGGTGTGGACAATATTAGACTCAGGAAAAGTTGGGTGCGGCAGTTAGGTTCAATGCAGACATACCAGAGCATGAGAAGGAAAGATGAAGGGTGTGGACAATATCAGACTCAGGAAAAATTGGGTGCGGCAGTTAGGTACAATGCAGATATACCTGGAAAAGAAGAGAATTGGGTGATGGTCAGTAGACAGTGATGACAATGTGGATTCCATATCCATAATATTACATTCTGGTATAATTCGGTATGTGCACTTAAACAGTTGCACTTGAAAGATGTTGCATTTAAAAGACTATCGTTCATCCCATAGTCCTGGCGACTGACAAATAACGTGGCCTCCTCAAAGGGCCTGAGCAAACAGCAGGTGTCACGCATGAGCTGCCACTGGCTGACATCGAAGTTACACAGGGGACTACTCCTTTCCGCTGAGCCATCCTTAAAGCAGCGCCGCCACCATGGTTCCGATTTTTAGTTGTCGCGGAGAAAGACAGGATTCGATTTCTTGCTGAAGGACATGGAGCAGTTCCTCCCCTGTGTGACTCCATTCGCCCAGGCAAACCAGGTGCAGAACAGCGTGGGAGTGATGAGAGGGGTCGCATGTGGCTTGCATACACTACATGCCTCCAACATAAATCTTGGATCGCTACATGAAAATAATGTATTTGGTGTAAATCGCAAGAGGGGCATTGCTGGAGACATTGACTTCACAAGAGATACAGAGCAGCGGAGTTTACTTTGAAATTTAACATTTCAACACTGCGTAATTCAGCCCATAAAGCAAAAGGAGGTGTACAGTCACCCATCACTTTTCCCAAAAATCATATCACCATTTCACCACTACGTAATTAGGCCCATACCACAAAAGGAGGTATGCATTCGCCCATACATTTTCCATAAAAGAGCCAGTGTTACAGAAAGAATTTCACCACTAAGTACGTCGTTCCATACCGCAAAAGGAGGTATACATTCACCCATACATTTTCCAAAAGAACCAATGTCACAGAAAGAATTTAACGACTAAGTAAGTCTTTCTATACAGCAAAAGGATGGTGTACATTCACCCACACATTTTCTGAAATAGAGCCAGTGTCACAGAAAGAATTTCACCACTAAGTACGTCGTTCCATACCGCAAAAGTAGATGTACATTCATCCATACATTTTCCGCAAAAAAAAGCCAGTGTCACATAAAGAATTTCACCACTAATTCGTTCCATACCGCAAAAGGAGGTGTACATTCCCCCACACATTTTCCGAAAAAGAGCCAATGTCACAGAAAGAATTTCACCATTAAGAAAGTCTTTCAATACCCCAAAAGGTGGTGTGCATTCACCCATACATTTTCCGCAAAAATAACAGTGTCACATAAAGAATTTCACCACTAACTAAGTCGTTCCATGCCGCAAAAGGAGGTGTACATTCACCCATATATTTTCCTAAAAAGAGCCAGTGTCACATAAAAAATTTCACCACAAAATGGGCTTTACCACATATAACTGCACCGCTGAACGGCAAGTAGGCCCTTAAATGAGAAGGGTTGCACATGGCTTGCATACACTACATGCCTCCAACATAATTTTTGGATCTCTATATGAAAATAATGTATTTGATATAAATCGCGAGAGGGGCGTTGCTGGAGACATTTACTTCACAAGAGATACAGAGCAGTGGAGTTCAGCCACCTCTATTTGCTTCCCGCTGTTTACTGCTCCTGAATAAAAATTGGGGCAACCAGCTTCAGCTTCCTCTGATGTGTATGCCTACAGAGTCCTTTTGTTATGGTTTTGCACAGGGAGCAAGATTGTTACGCACAATTCTAATGGAACTCCTGATCTTAAGAAACTGGACTTGGACTCCAAAGCAGAGGCTCTCCTGTGATGTCTTGTGTGCTGTGGAGATCGAATGCAGATGAAGCAGATAAAAACACATGAATGTTTTCAACTTAGTGAAGCTGCTTGATTTAATTGTGAATAGATGGTAAAGGAAAAGTCTGCTGGTGTGTTGTCATCAGCGTTTTCAATATGTTTACTGCAGGACCCACGACTACATAATTCGGCCCATACCGCAAAAGGAGGTGTACAATCAGCCATCAATTTTCCTGAAGAAAACATGGTTGAAATAAAAAATGTCACCAATGAAAGGATAATGGAATTCAGTTCATACAGAAGAAAGTCTACTATCACCCAGCAATTTTCCCCAAAAAAGCCTGTTTTATATAAAAAATTTCACCACTACATAATTCGGTCCATCCCGCGAAAAGTGCTTCACCACATATAACTGCACTGCTGAACGACAATTAGGTCCTAATTTTTTTATATTTTTACACAAAAGGCTTTTCAACAGATAAGTACAACAATGAAAGGTGAATATACCGTATTTTTCGCCCTATAAGACGCACCGGTCCATAAGACGCACCTAGGTTTTTGGGAAAGAAAATAAGAAAAAAAATATTTTTAACCAAAAGGTGTGCTTTTGGTGGGTTTGAAACTAATGGTGGTCTGTGGATGGCACTATTACTGGGGATCTGTGAAGGACACTGTTATGGGGGGATCTGTGGATGACGGACACTGTTATGGGGGGGATCTGTGGATGACGGACACTTATGGGGGGATCTGTGGATGACGGACACTGTTATGGGGGATCTGTGGATGACGGACACTGTTATGGGGGGATCTGTGGATGACGGACACTGTTATGGGGGGATCTGTGGATGACGGACACTGTTATGGGGGGATCTGTGGATGATGGACACTGTTATGGGGGGATCTGTGGATGACGGACACTGTTATGGGGGGATCTGTGGATGACGGACACTGTTATGGGGGATCTGTGGATGACGGACACTGTTATGGGGGGGATCTGTGACGGACACTGTTATGGGGGGATCTGTGGCTTGCACTGTTACAGGGGGATCTGTGGCTTGCACTGTTACAGGGGGGATCTGTGGCTGGCACTGTTACAGGGGGGGATCTGTGGATGGCACTGTTATATATGTGCCATCCACAGACCCCCCAGCCCATAACAGTGCCATCCACAGACCCCCCCAGCCCATAACAGTGCCATCCACAGACTCCCCCAGCCCATAACTGTGCCATCCCCAGATGTCCCCCATAAAAATGTCATCCACAGATCTCCCCCCCCCGCCGCTCCAGTATACTAATATAAAATGTCTTATTCAATTAATAGTTATTAAACATGCTCCCTCACTCCTAATAGTACCTTACATCCTAACCGCTTCTGTACAATGCCGGGAGGCAGGCCGGGCGGCCGGCGCGTCCCTCAGTGACGTCACTTCCCTGCGCCGCCTGCTTCATTCATAAAGTAGGCGGCGCAGGCACGTGACATCAGGGAGTTACGATGCCGCCCGCCCGGCCTGCCTGCATTCTACTAAAGCGGTTAGGATGTAAGGTACTATTAGGAGTTGGGGGGCATGTTTATTAACTATTAATTGAATAAGACATTTTACATTAGTATACCGGAGCGGCGGGGCTATAGTACACTGACTGCACCGCCCCGCCGCTATTGCCGGCCCCCAGCTCCTCCTCCCAGTCCCTCCCCGATCGCTCGTTCATCGCAGTTTGCGATGTAAAACTGACAGCATTCGCCCCATAAGACGCAGGGGCATTTTTCCCCCATTTTGGGGGGAGAAAAAGTGCGTCTTATGGGGCGAAAAATACGGTAGTTGTATTTCGCCAGTAATACACGGCAAACTGGGCTGTAAAATATCTCACTGCACCGCTGAACGGCAAATAGGCCCAATTTTTTAAAATATTTTTACACAAAAGGCTTTTCAACAGATAACTACAACTATGAACGGCAAATATATTTATATTTCGCCAGTAATACATGGCAAACTTAGCTATAAAATATCTCACTGCACCGCTGAACGGCAAATAGGTCATAATTTTTTTATATTTTTACACAAAAGGCTTTTCAGCAGAGAAGTACAACTATCAACGGCAAATATATTTGTATTTCGCCAGTAATACACGGCAAACTGGGCTGTAAAATATCTCACTGCACTGCTGAACGGCAATTAGGCCCTAATTTTTTCTATTTTTACACAAAAGGCTTTTCAACAGATAAGTACAACTATGAACGGAAAATATATTTGTATTGCGCCAGTAATACACGGCAAACTGGGCTGTAAAATATCTCACTGCACCGATGAATGGCAATTAGTCCCTAATTTTTTCTATTTTTACACAAAAGGCTTTTCAACAGATAAGTACAACTATGAACGGAGAATATATTTGTATTTTGCTACTAATACGCTGCAAACTGGGCTGTAAAATATCTCACTGCACCGCTGATCGACAAAGATATTTTTCCTTTTTCCTCTAATACATGCAAAAAAGGGCTTTAAAACAGATAACTGCACCGCTGAGTGACAAGTGTAAGGCCGATTCATTGGCCTGTATTTGTGGGAGGGGCTTGGCTGCCTACATCAGCGGCCGGCGCCCTCCCACACGTGTACGGCGTACAGAGTTCTAGAGTTCCGGAGCGTGCGTTGTACCTGACAGTCCTGCCGAACAGGCCAGGTAAGTCGATGTCCGGCGGTGCGGTCGGCCCCGTTGGTAAGCGGGTCCCACGCTCCGGACCACTTCACATGCCCTCGTTCGTCCGACGGAGGTGGTGGAGCCGACGGAGACGGCGCTCCCCCCTCCGCCGCTTAGGTCAGGCGTGGTGGTCGCTCGCCGGCGGGGGGCGGGGCCCACGGCCAGGAGAGGCCGCCCCCTGTCCACCTCTTCATGCCACCTCCCACGCTCCATGTTCAGCCGGTACTGCCCGTTCCCCCACGTGGTGGGCGTGCCCCTCAGCGGCGGGCCGGCCCCCCAGTTGGGGGGAGGCGCTCCTGCCATGAGCGCTCTGTCGGGGAGCGGGGCGGCTCCATGTGGCCCCTCCTTGCCACAATCGGGGTGGGGCAAGGCCACACAGGCCCCCCCCCCTCCCGTCTCTGTCCAAGCCAGGAGGCACCACCATGTCCCCACGCGGCGGAGATGCCCAGCCGGCGGTGGGTCGGCCCCTCTAAAAAGGGGGGCACCACTGCACTGAGCACTCCACCAGGGAGCGGTGGGCCTCCCACGCGGCACGTTGCTAATTGGTAAAAAGGGGGAAGGCTGCGTCAGGTTAAGCTTCCCCCTGTTCCAAATCATGCCAGGGGGCAACGCCGTTTCCCCACGCGGTGGAGGCGCTCAGCCGGCGGAGGGTCGGCCCTCAGACGGCAGGAGGGCACCCTCGCACTGAGCACTCCACCAGGGACCGGTGAGGCCCCCCACGCGGCATTCCGTTATCGGCAGGGATAGGCCCTCACCACCGGGGGCCCTCCCTGTGTCGGTTCATGCCTGAGGGCTGCGCGGCTCCCCACGCGGCAGGAGTGCTCAGCCGGCGGGCGGGCCAGCCCTCGAACGCAAGGGGCCCCCCCGCACTGCGCACCCTGCCAGGGACTCGCGTTAGCTCTCCACGTGGCACAAAATCGTGTTGCGTGAGGCGCGAGCCGTTGCTCAAAGGTATCCCCCCACTTGGTCCTCGGTGCTAGGGAGCTCCGCGCTCCCCATGCGGTTCACGGTGGAGCACGGCGGGGGACGCAATGGCCTGCGCTTCGCACACACCTAAAGTCTGGCACGGGCCGCCGTGCTGCTTAGGTAGGTAGGGGTTCGCCACAAACGACAGACAGAGACGGGGGGTGGACAACGTCAATCAATGCCGCCCCCATCCATTGATCAAATCCACAGCCCACAGCTCGTGCTCCGTCAGTTGTGCCTCGTGCATTGACTGGTTTCTTTGTGTTGTTTGTTTCCCAGGTCTGAGAAAAAAAAAAAAAAACAAGAGAAGTCAGCCTAGGATTTCACTCGAGTTTTCTTTTGAACGAGGTAGTGGGGGTTCACACCAGTGGCGGGAGGTATTGATTGTTAGCAAGGGAGTGGTCTCATGCACTGTTTTACGTTCAGGTTGTTCCGTTTCCAAAAAAAAACATCCGCGGGGTTTCAGAGCGCAGTGTTCCTCAGTTGGTAAGTAAGTTAGGTCTCCTAGCGTGTACTTCCGGGTGGCGGTTCCTGGCCACTCTTTCACGGCCGTTCTGGGGTTAGTGTGCGTGCTTCACAGGGACAGTGCACCTTTTCTACCACGTTGTCAAACAGCTTCACGGACACGGGTGGTCGCCCAGGGTAGTCGGTCACCTTGCGTTATTGTTTCCACAGCTGCGATGTCGCACGCGTCTGACATTATGGAAGCATCAGTGCATGAAAACGCTGCAGGGTCGTCCGAAGGGGGCAGTACGCTATCCCTGCGTGCTTGGACTATTCCCAAGCTGATGGCGGAGCTGACGAGGCGGGGCGTTCCGTTCCCGGCATCTGCCAGAAAAGCGGAGCTGTATCGGCTATGGAAAGACTCCCTGGTGCCCAGCAGCGGTGATCCCCCCGCAACCACGATACAAACATCGCTGGCCCAATTACACCTCATGCTGAACAATTTGACGTCGGCCGTTACGTCCATACAGGCTAGACTAGAGTCAGTCGAGGCTCACAACTCAGCAGTGTCGGTCTCTTCACCCGAGCCTCCGGTCGCCTCCACCTCTGCCGCGGCAGACATTCGCACTGCCCAGCCAGTCCCCAACGTGACTCCGTCTCATTTTGTCCCCATCAGCATCAGAAAGGACATCCTAGAGGGTAGGGATGTCAATCTCGCTTCTCTACTAATAGCCTCCAGGGACCTTTCCGACAACAAGGTCATAGCTTGCGGGGAAGTGTCGGTGGTCCTGAGAAGCCGCGACCACCGGCTCAATCGCAAATTGAACATTCCAGAGTTCGTCATGGCTTTCAGCCTTTTCAGGGACGTCATTTGTACTGCCAGGCCGGACAGGAGGGAGGAACTAGACCTGTACCTCTTTCGGGTCACAGAATTGGGTTATAGGTATGGTGGGAACGCGTTCTATGATTACCACTGTTCGTTCTCAGCCAAAGCAGCTGCGGCCCTGTCCCAGTTTCAACATGTCACAGACTGGTCCGTCTTGGACACAGAGTTGTTCTGCAGACACTTTGCAGGCCTGAAAGCTCCCTCCTGTTCTGCCTGTCAGTCTATCTTTCACTCAGTAGAGTGGTGCCATAAGTCGGCTGTCAGCACGACATCATACCCCTCCGGCTCTTCAGCGGGACCACTCGACATCTTCAGACCCCCCAATTCGGTAGATAAACTAGGACGACCCATTGTCCAGTTAGGTAGGGCCCAGATATGCAACAATTTTAATTACGCGTCTTGTAATTTCGGGCAATGCCGTTTGTTGCATATCTGTACCAACTGCTTCAGGGCCCACCCCCGAGTAGCTTGCTCATTAAAATCGGTGAAGAATTACATGAGCGTGGTCAATACTAGTCGTCTACAGCTACAATTGCAAGGTCATCATAATCCAGGGTTTGTGCAGTTTCTGGTATCAGGGTTTTATGAGGGTTTCCACACGGGGTTAATCACGACCCCAGAGGTCACACACGAGTGTAGGAACCTTCAGTCAGCCGAAAGGAATCCTGGCTCAGTAGACACACTCATAGAGTCCGAGTTAGACAAAGGGTTCTTAATTGGTCCTTTCGAAGTGCCCCCATTTCAACGGTGGAGAGTCAGTCCCGTGGGGGTCGTCACAGGCAAGTTCAGTAAGAAGGAGAGACTCATCATTGACTTGTCTGCCCCACATGGCTCTCAGGTCCCCAGCCTCAACTCCCTCATTCCTTCGGAAGAAGTTGGTATGAGGTATTCTTCTATAGACCAGGCCATCGCCATCATCGTGAAGACAGGTCCCGGGTCCGTGTTGTCCAAAGCAGATATATCGGACGCCTTTAAATTGCTCCCCATCATGCCAGCACTCTGGCAATGGCACGGTATCAGGTGGAGAGGCCTGTATTATTTCGCCACAAAACTCACCTTTGGTTCCAGGAGCAGCCCCTGGCTCTTCGATCAGCTGGCTCAAGCCCTTCACTGGGTTCTGGTACACAAGGTTCGCTGCAAATTCGTCATCCATTACTTAGATGACTTCCTACTGATTGAGAGGCCAGGGGCTGCTCCTCTGGGGCTGGGGAAGCTGCTAAGGTGTTTATCCCAGTTGGGGGTACCAGTTTCTTCCAAGAAAGTAGAGGGCCCGTCCACCGTGATCACCTTTCTGGGCATCGAGTTAGACTCCCAACGCATGTTAGCCAGGTTACCTGCGGACAAGCTAACGAGAGTCAGAGAAGTGATCCACAGGTTTTCAGTCACGTCAGTGGTCACTAAGACTGATCTTCAGTCGCTACTGGGGATATTAAATTTTGCCATGCGCATCATTCCGCAGGGCAGAACGTTCATATCCCGCCTGCTGGCGCTCTTAAGCACCGCCCCAGAACAGGACAGCCCAGTGCGTCTGGACAGTCAGGCCTTAGCGGATCTCCGTATGTGGGACCATTTTCTGGACCGGTGGAACGGGGTGTCCCTATTCGTTCCCGAGCTGTCGTGTCAGTCCCCCTTAGTCTTTTCAGATGCGGCGGCCGGCACAGGGTTTGCCGCTATATTTGGCACTCACTGGGTTGCAGACGGATGGCCTGCCGAGGCGGAACTAATCCCAGGGTTCCTCCAAACCTCGGCACTGTTCGAGCTGTACCCCATTGTGGTAGCTGCTCACATATGGGGCAGTCTTTGGGCGAATCAGTCCGTCCTGTTCGTGACTGACAACGCAGCCGTGGTAGACATCATTGACAGTGGGTCATCAAAGTCAAGCCATGTCATGTGCTTCCTTAGACGGTTAGTACAGCTCTCCCTACACCACCATTTCCACGTTCATAGCGCGCATATGCCAGGTGAGCGAAACTTGGCTGCCGACGCCTTATCGAGGGCTAACTTTTCCCGTTTCTTTCAGATCATGCCAGAGGCAGACGCGACAGGCGCCACCGTTCCTCCTCACGAGTCCTTAATGTTAGCGTAATCGACCACCTTGAGACGGCCCACGCTCTGATTCGCAATTCCCTCTCGCCCAACACGACCAGAGCGTACCACACCGGGTGGAAGATGTTCCGCAGGTTCCAGGGGGAATGTCCTCAGGGGGAATCCAGTTTTCCAGATCACATACTGGCGTTCATTGGCTATTGCCACTCAGTGCACAAGCTCTCCCACAGTACGGTGAGGTCGTACCTAGCGGGTGTACAACATTTCCTCTCCGTTAGTCATCCAGAACGACCATCAGTGTTCGCCATGCACGCTGTCAAAGCCGCACTCAAGGGCTTAAGCAAATGCGGACATCAAGGCCAAGGGCGTAGGCAGGCGGTCACCGGGCCCCTTTTTCGCAATCTATCCGACGTCCTGGACAGTAATCCTTTCGGGGTTTTGCCCAGCCTGGTACTCAAATCTGCCATCTATTTAGCCTTTTACGGCTTTCTGAGGCCTGGGGAGTTCACTTGTTCTTCCGGCAGTAGCAAGTTCCTCACGGTCAGCCAGCTGGTCCAGAACACCGAAGGGTTCACGTTACTGCTCAGGACGTCCAAGACCTCCCAGGTGGGTCCCCCTGTCCCAGTGTCCTTCTTTCCCACGTCACACTAATGGTGCCCCGTCACGGTGCTCCGTCAGCTACGGTCCGCCTTGTCGGGGTCTGGGCCTAACAGTCCACTGTTGCCCTTCAGGGTGGTTCCACTCACCACCCATCAGTTCGTATCCCACGTCAGGTCACTGGTGGCCAGCCTGGGCTGTGACCCCTCCACTATTTCAGGACATTCGTTCCGCATAGGCGCTGCGTCTGCAGCATCCAAAAATCAAGTACCAGCACACGTCATTCAGAAATTAGGGCGTTGGCACTCGGCATGTTTCACCCGTTACATACCTCACCCCGATACTGAAATGTCAACAGCTTTTCAGAACCTGGCTTTATAATAACCTCGCAATAAATTACTTTTGCCTATCAGTATGTCTTTTGCCCTCTTTCAGGCGTCCCTCCACGACGCGGTTGCGGCACAACTCTGACCGCTTAGGGTTAGGTATCCCTGGTAGGGTCAGGTACGTACCTGGTGGCCACGACCACAAGTGTAAGGCCGATTCATTGGCCTGTATTTGTGGGAGGGGCTTGGCTGCCTACATCAGCGGCCGGCGCCCTCCCACACGTGTACGGCGTACAGAGTTCTCCCTCCCACCCAGCCCCCTTTTCCTGCTACTCTCAAAGGGGATGCCCTCTTTCAGGCGTCCCTCCACGACGCGGTTGCGGCACAACTCTGACCGCTTAGGGTTAGGTATCCCTGGTAGGGTCAGGTACGTACCTGGTGGCCACGACCACAAATATATTTTAATGTTGTGACTAATACACAACAAAAAGGGCTGTACTTTTCACACTTCACCACACAATGGCTAATAAGCCCCCTTTTCCCACTAATACAAAGTGCAAGGGCAAATAAAACGTAGAAATATTTTCTTGTAATGAACCCTGTTAATGCCTGTATCAAACAGCACTTGCGCCCTAATAAGAACGGTTTGCTGGAATTACAGATCTGTATAATGGCAATTTGTATCGCCAGTCAGTGCAGCAAAGTGTAATCGGATTGTTACTATTACCAAGGATGTCACCTACCCGACTGAACCCTGTTCAACAGAAATGCAGTGGAATGATTCCTCTCTATCCTTTCCCTACACCTTGAATAATCTTTCCTTGCACTTGTGTCACCGCCAGTTCTGGGAGAATGTCTGGCAGACGTTCTTCTCTACCTCTTGTATGATGTTCTTTGTTTTGGTTTCACTTTGTCATCTCCTTTCCTTCTGCCAGGTGTCACTTATTTAGACTAATCGTCTTCCTTTATATTCCCTACCATACTGCCTCACTTTGCGGTTTATACTGCTTCCTGTATGAAGTGTTCACTGCTGGAGGCTGCTGCTGCTGTTGGCTCAGATAAGTCTTTTACTTTATTGTGTTTCCTTGCTGGCTTGATTCTAGGTGACCCTGACCCCGTCCGTATTAAGTGCAGGGAGCCGGTGGTCGTGTCCCCTCACTAGGTTTTCAGGTGTCACACAGTCTTAGGTACGTGGGCGTGCAATTGTCTACCATTGAGACCCTTGCATGTGCATAGCAGTCAGGGAGAGCTCTTGGGGTTTTATAGGGCTCACCTATATGCTCCTTAGTTTGGGATCAAGCCAGTCGGTTGTTTATTTATAAGTTCCAGCTATCTGCAACTTCATCAGTGACAACTTGCAAATAGTTTTTTTTTAGCATAATGACAATTTTTCTTTCACTGTCCCTAGTGCCTGCAGACACATCTCTCCCTGCACTAAGTATGCTGGTGAAATGCAGAATCTAAGATGGCTGCCGTAGGGCTGTGACATCACAGGGCTGCCTGGCTGCTGATTGGCTGCATGCATGTCAGTATGGGTGATCCCACCTTCCCAGACTTAATTTCTCCATGTCCTCACACGTTCAGCAGCCATTTTAGGAAAAATGTGATTCGTTACTAGGAGGAAATTCACATTCGGTGTGAATCATATTTTTCCTGAAATTCGTAACGAATTCCACTTCGTCAGCTTCGATTTGCTCATCTCTAATTATATTCCCCAAATCCTGACCTAGGCCTCTTGCCCAGTTAAACCAGGACTATCTGCTCTGCTCTGATGAGGGACAAATACTCTGAAACAGCTGTCTGCAGATGAGGTGCTGCCCTAATTATTAAGTGATATCTCAAGTGATATCTCAAGACCTTTTAAAACGTCAAATGTTGACTTATAGGATAGCTACCTTACTTCTGGTAGCATTAGAAGCAGAACTGGTTAAGAGCTAATTTCCATACCTTCCTCCCAGAATTCTAGAGGAGCATTACCTGGCCTATAAGACGCCTCACGCCATTTAAGGTGCTCTCCCTCAGGAGATATTGTATTCCCCAAATCCTGGTTCCAGGATAATTAATTTTAATTTTTCAAGCACAGTCGGCAGATGGGCCAGAAATTATGAGAAAAGATATGGGGGCAGCTCCCTGTCGACTTCTCCCAACCAGGCTTGACTAGATTTACAGGTCTTCTATTTATAAATAATTAATAAGATGTTTACTGCTGGAAATTCCAGATGTCAGAAAAAAAACACTGCTGTCTGTAAATTTCAGGACATTGGCAATCCAGATCTGAAGCCTGCGAGTTGCTATGGTATATAATTCAGGCTATAATGCAGGATTATTGCAAGAATCATATAGGGTAGATTTATCATAACTGATGTAAAGAAAAGCTGGCTTAGTTGCCCTTAGCAACCAAGCAGATTCCACCTTTCATTTTTCAGAGCTCCTTTGGAAAATTAAAAATGGAATCTGGTTGCTATGGGCAACTAAACCAGTTTTCCTTTGCTCCAGTTTGATACATCTCCCCAATTTATTTACAAAGTTACTCAGCTAGTTATGTAGATGCATTAATCAATATATAAACTGTTATTTGATGCTCATGGTGGTCATAAAGTGGGCATAATAATTATCTCTGTCACTATGGGTTCAGCAAATTTCGGGGAAAAAAAAGTATGTAAGCTAGATCTGGTATGTAAGCTATGACATTCTTAAATTAGTGAGGCTATCCCTAATTAACAGTTACATTTATTATATATATATATATATATATATATATATATATATATATATAAAGAATGAACTGGATGAACATAGAAATTCTATTTTATCTAAGGTCTAATTCTGTGAGTTTGCATTTTAAATTATTTTAATCGTTACATGTTTTTTTTTGAAAATAAGAAAAATGTAAGGACCATGCCTAACATAACATACTGCTACTTGAAATTCTAATAGCGACACCCGATGCATGAATTTCATTAAATTTATTTTTAATGTCTCTCTACTTGCTAGATATTGTAATAACCTCTTCCCTGACCTATAGGACTGTATGATCCCATGTAATTTTAAATTTCTCTTCACTATTTCAAAACGTGATAGACAGTCTGTGACATTGTCTTTATTTCTCAAATCTTCCACTCTTCCACTGAGACAGTGTAAAATGTAACACATCTATGGAATAATGTTTAGGACATTGCATGTGACAGTAGTGATCCTTAAACTTAGACATGAGACAGCAGGGTAAATTAATAAGAGAAATTGACAGTCATTTATACATGCCAGCATCATAAGACATCTCTGCAAACCTGCCAGTAAAAGGTCACATCTCTTCTGCCACCAGGAAATCCAGCAGCTTGGCTAAACACAATTTATTTTCAGGCATCATCTCATTCAGGAAGAAGGCAAATAGTATTTTCAAGAAACTGAAAAAATCAAATAATGTTTTAGAAGACCTATCTACTGTAACTCAACAGAGATCGATGTCACAGAGAAAGTGATAAGCTGTTGATAGAATTACAACGAACTGTCAAGACAAAGTCACCATATTTCTGACAGAGACAAATCAATTTTTATTTTTTTAATTTTAGGGCAAAGAGGTACTAAGATTATAACTGAATGCAGTTTGGTAATTTAACTGAAAATATATTCCCTTTTTTTACTGAAAAATACATGGAAAGAAAATGCATGAACCCAGAGTAATCAGATCCCAAAGATATGTACATTGATTGTATAATTATATAGTGTATGTTTCTTGATGTTAATGTTTGTTAGAGGGAGGGAGGTGAGGGGCTTATGAAGCTGATGCCTCTCTGTGTTCTTTATGAGAAGCAACTTCAGAGGAATATTCTTTTATGCTTCTGACTTCCTCAAAGAAACTTTTGCAGATAAGGTCTCCCGTCTCTTCCAAACCATCTTATCCCACATCACCACACAGTGCTTCTGCTGCCTTTTTCACCATACTCTATCCACATAACACCTGTCATCATTTGTATCCTTCTGTTCTACCATCGTTACACCTAACAGAGCCCCCTGCTACTTTGTGCCTCCCTGTCCCATATTTCTTGCATAGAGTTGAGCGGACACCTGGATGTTCGGGTTCGACGGGTTCGGCCGAACTTCACAAAAATGTTCGAGTTCAGGACCCAAACTTGACCCGAACTTGACCTTGAACCTGAACCCCATTGAAGTCAATAGGGACCCGAACTTTTGAGCACTAAAATGGCTCTAAAAATGTAATGGAAAGGGCTAGAGGGCTGCAAATGGCATCAAATGTGGTTAAAAGCATGGCAAGTGCTCTGCAAACAAATGTGGATAGGGAAATGACTTTAAATAACATAAAATACATAAAAATCTAAAATAATAATCTTGATCTAGGAGGACGAGGTCCATATGGAGTAGGAGGTTGATGAGGCAGTGGATGTGGCGGTGTAGGTGGAAGTGGCGATGGAGGAGGAGGAAGTAGCCTACACTGCTTTTTGGTTTTAAATTTATTTGTATTTTTTTAAATTAAAGGGAATCTGTCACTAGCAATTTACCAAATTTTTTTTTTTCATGAATCCATGTTTAACAGAGTACCTTTTTTCCATCTGTCTTATTCTTTTGATTGTCAGTCTTGTCATTTCTTCAAAAAATCGATTCTTATGATATGTAAATGACGCTGTAAGGAACCCAGAGGGGTGTTCTTCTTTCTCCACGGTGCCCAGGAACGCCCCTCTGAAGTGCCGTGCCCGGCTAAATTTGAAAACTAATAACGCCTCCAAGTTTATCTAAATCGCCTCCCAGAGGCGCGGCTAAGTGCTCAACACCCCCCCTCCTCAGCGCCGCGCTCTGCAGCAAACACCCCGATCCTCCTCTCGCCGGCATCCCAAATCCCGCGCAGGCGCAGTGCCGGCGATTGCCTGCGCTATGATAAGATGACTGACGGCACTGCGCCTGCGCGGGATTTGGGATGCCGGCGAGAGGAGGATCGGGGTGTTTGCCGCAGAGCGCGGCGCTGAGGAGGGGGGGTGTTGAGCACTTAGCCGCGCCTCTGGGAGGCGATTTAGATGAACTTGGAAGCGTTATTAGTTTTCAAATTTAGCCGGGCACGGCACTTCAGAGGGGCGTTCCTGGGCACCGTGGAGAAAGAAGAACGCCCCTCTGGGCTCCTTACAGCGTCATTTACATATCATAAGAATCGATTTTTTTAAGAAATGACAAGACTGACAATCAAAAGAACAAGACAGATGGAAAAAAGGTACTCTGTTAAACATGGATTCATGAAAAAAAAAAAATTGGTAAATTGCTAGTGACAGATTCCCTTTAAGGTACACCCCAAAACATTGGGAAATATAACCTGTGATAACCCCCTCCAGTCATGCTAAACACACGTTCAGACAATACACTGGCTGCAGGGCAGGCTCAGGCCATGTGCCCAATTTGGAGACCCAGAAGTTGCAGGGGGCAGACCCATCAGTCAGTTCATGTAGGCGTGTGCACACATACCGCCCCACCATGTCGCACATCCCCATGATGTTCACGATCCAATTGGATATCTGCTCTATCAACTTTCAATGTTCTTTTCTGCGCCTACCATGTTGATCACAGTTAGCGGCGAATCAGGGTTCCACGCCGGTGAGGGAGCGTGAGAAAGAGAGACCACATCCAAGGGAGATCAATGGATGAAATTTAATTGTGATCGAGCGGAAATGTGGGAAAAGTTATTAAAATGGAAGAATCAAAGGAAAGGAGGGGGCGCGCGGCAATTACCCACTCCCGACTTGGGAAGGTAGTGACGATAAATAACAATACAGGACTCTTAAGATGCCCTGCTATTGGAATGATTAATAAAAAATTATAGGGAATGTCACTGGGGTATTTAGGATTTGGCCCTGCTGTCGCTTTGTTGACTCTAGATAATTTCTGCCTGATCGCATGTCACCGTGACGTCCATGATCCATTTGGATATCTTCTCTATCAACTTTTGATGTTCTCTTGTGAGCCTACCATGTTGATCACGGTTATCGGCGAATCAGAGTTCCATGCCGGAGAGGGAGCGTGAGAAAGAGAGACTACATCCAAGGGAGGTTAATTTTTTTTAATTAAATATGATCAAGCGGATAAGTAGGACAAATTATTGAAGCACAAATGTGGGACAAGTTGTTAAACTTTAAGCATTGAATGAAAGGAGGGGGCATGCATCAATTAAAGAAGAATTTTTGAAATTTAATTCCCTGTCACCTATGCAGAGCAGGGGTTTAATCACGGCAAAAATGGTCAAATGTCACCCAAGAATGTAACAGACAAATTTGTGAAATGTTTTTACCTGTCTACTAGGTATAGCAGGGGTATATCACAGCCAAAAATTGTTGAATTTCACCCGAGAATGTAACAGACAAATTAGTGAAATTTGTTTACCTGTCCACTAGGTACAGCAGGGGTACATCACACACAAAAATTGGTGAATTTCTCCCGAAACTGTAACAGACAAATTAGTGAAATGTTTTTACCTGTCTATTAGGTACAGTGGGGGTATATCACACCCAAAAAGTGGTGAATTTCACCCGAATATGTAACAGACAAATTAGTGAAATGTTACCTGTCTACTAGGTAGAGCAGGGGTATATCACACCCAAAAATTGGTGAATTTCACCCAAATAATGATTTCTTTTTTACCTGTCTACTAGGTATAGCAGTGGTATATCACACCCAAAAATTTGTGAATTTCACCAGAAAATTTAACAGACAAATTAGTGAAATGTTACCTGTCTACTAGGTAGAGCAGGGGTATATAACACCCAAAAATTAGTGAAATGACATAAAATAAAATACGTACAAATAAAAAACAAAATTAACTTCAATTTATAAGGTGGAGGTCCATATGGAGTAGGAGTTTGAGGTGGACGTAGCGGTGTAGGTGGAAGCAGCGGTGCAGGAGGACAAGGTAGCCAACATTGGTTTTTGGTTTTAATTATTATATATTTTTTTTATTAGGGTAAACTCCAAAAGAGTGTGAAATATCCAAAATACAACAATGAGCAATTGGGCTGTAGTATAACAATGGCTGGTTAAGGCCGGTATATATGTCTTTTCTGCACCAGGTACGGACAAGTCCTGTGGGATCTATGCCTGGTTCATTTTAATGAACGTGAGCTTGTCCACATTGGCTGTGGACAGGCGGCTGGGCTTGTCTGTGATAACGCCCCCTGCCGTGCTAAGCACACGTTTAGACAATACACTGGCTGCAGGGCAGGCCAGCACCTCCAAGGCGTAAAGGGCAAGCTCACGCCATGTGCCCAATTTGGAGACCTAGAAGTTGAAGGGGGCAGACCCGTCATTCAGTACGTGTAGGCGTGTGCACACATACTGCTCCACCATGTTGCTGAAATGCTGCCTCCTGCTAAGACGTTCCATATCAGCTGGAAGTGCTGGTTGTTATGGCATGCTGACAAAGCTTTTCCACATTTCGGCCATGCTAACCCTGCCTTCTGAGGTGCTGGCGGTGCCCCAGCTGGGTTGGCGACCTCTTCCTCCTCCTCTGCCTTCGCCTTGTGCTTCCACTGTGCCCCTGCTGTCAGGTGGGAATGCCACCAGCAGCGCGTCTACCAGCGTGCGCTTGTACTCGCTGTGGGGATCCGCTCTGGTAGGCAGTGGTAGCGAGTGCAGTATAGAGGCAACACAGACCGGTCTTGGTGTAAAACACAATGCTTTGTTTATTCACACGGTGCATATTTGTGAAAGACGGTGCAGTTTTAAGGGAGGGTGGTCACACACAGCAAAAATAACAGTTCAAACACAGCAAGTCCCTGCTGCAGGCTACTTGAGGCCTGTTTCAGTCACATAAAGCAAAGTCTATTTAACGCCAGGAGTAATGTCACCTTTTCTCCTTGGTGAAGTAAGTCCATCGGTCCGGCTCCTAGCCACAGGACATGGATCCCTCTTGGATTCAGCTGCGGGTCCCTGCACACTCCTTTACAGGCCTCAGCACGCAGCCCAGCTCACCTCCACTCCTCACTCTCACAGCCAGAGAACCCACAAGCTCCACACTGTGCACCACACCCTTGTTGCTGGTCAGGTTTTAACCCTTCCCTGCAAAACCTGGCCTGGACCGTGGGGAGACAGGCACCCGCCCGCATATCTGCCTGCTCCCAATAAGAGCCGGCCCGGATCCGTTGTTAACAGCGTAACCGCTGCAAAATGCACTTTTCCGGCTCTTACTCCAGCGGGGCCAGGACCCCCGCTGGCACGTACCTCCCGTTTACGACCACCCCAGGTACTCTCCTACATATCCCCCCCCTTTGTTCAACCCTGAAGGGTTGCACACCCTGTTCAATCCTGAGAGGTTGGACACACGTACAACAGTGTACCCGGGACAGGGCATCGGCATTCCCCTGTAAGCGCCCTGCCCTGTGTTCGACACTGAACTTAAAATTCTGGAGGGATAAGAACCATCTGGTGACCCGGGCACTCCCCTCCTTGGCCCGGCTCATCCACTGAAGAGGGGAATGGTCGGTCACCAGACGGAACCTTCTCCCTAACAGATAGTACCTAAGGGACTCGAGGGCCCACTTAATGGCCAGGCATTCTCTCTCTACCACGCTGTACCTGGTTTCCGCTGGGGTGAGTTTGCGACTCAGGAAAACAACAGGGTGTTCCTCCCCACTGATTTCCTGAGAGAGTACTGCCCCTAGGCCTACTCCAGAGGCGTCCGTCTGAACGACAAATTCCCGTGTGAAGTCTGGTGTCACCAAAACAGGGGACCCACACAGAGCCGACTTCAAACGGGAGAACGCCTCTTCCGCCTGCTCATCCCAGCGGACCATCACAGTCTTCCTCCCCTTTAAAAGTCTTGTCAATGGGGCCGCCACTGTGGCAAAGTTGGGGATAAAGCGCCTGTAATATCCTATCATCCCTAGGAACGAACGTACTTGCTTGGTGGTAAGAGGTCTGGGCCAGCTCTTGATCGCCTCAACCTTGTCTACCTGGGGTTTGACAACTCCCCGCCCAATCACGTATCCCAGGTACCGGACCTCCTCGAACCCGATCGAACACTTTTTTGGGTTGGCCGTCAGTCCGGCTTTTCTAAGTGAATCGACTACGGCCTGTACCTTGGGCAGGTGACTCTCCCAGTCCTGGCTAAACACGATGATGTCGTCCAGATATGCCGAAGCATATGGACGATGGGGCCGTAGGATGACGTCCATCAATCGCTGGAAGGTGGCTGGAGCGCCATGTAGGCCAAAGGGCAAAACTTGGTACTGAAATAACCCCTCGGGGGTGACAAAGGCAGTCTTCTCCTTTGCCGCCTCCATGAGAGGCACCTGCCAATATCCTTTTGTGAGGTCGAGGACGGAGAAATAGCGAGCTTTCCCTAGCCGTTCTATGAGCTCGTCTACCCGGGGCATGGGGTAGGCATCGAATTTCGACACTTCGTTGAGCTTTCTAAAGTCATTGCAGAATCGCAGAGTACCGTCAGGTTTTGGGATGAGGACTATGGGGCTGGCCCACTCGCTCCTTGACTCCTCAATCACCCCTAACCTCAACATCGACCTTACTTCTTCTGAAATGGCCACGGCCTCCGGTACACGATACGGCTTTAACCGTACCCTGACGTGGGGCTCGGTGACGATGTCATGTCGGACTACCGAAGTTCGACCAGGAAGCTCAGAGAACACGTCCCTATTTCGACTCACCAACTCTTTGGCTTCCTGAGCTTGTCTGGTCGACAGACCACCCGCTATCTTTACCGCGGAGGTGCCCTCCGGGACCTCGGGTGGAGCTGGGATCTTCCCCGCAGACAAGACAGTGCTTGGGCCGTCCCCAATGAGACACTCCCTATCTCTCCACGATTTCAGTAAATTTACATGATATACCTGTTCTGGCTTCCGCCGGCCTGGCTGGGATATCTTGTAATTCACTGGCCCTACCTTCTCTTTCACCTCGTAGGGACCTTGCCACCGTGCCAAAAACTTACTGTCAATGGTGGGGACTAGCACCAGTACCCGGTCACCCGGGTTAAATGTCCAGACCTGGGCACTCCGGTTGTATACCCGGCTCTGTGCCAGTTGGGCGGCCTCCATGTGTTCCCGGACGATTGGCAGGACTGTCTCGATTCGGTCCTGCATCTTTTCTATATGCTCTATAATACTCTTGTGTGGGGTGGGCTGTTGCTCCCACGCCTCTTTAGCGATGTCCAGCAACCCTCTTGGCCGTCGACCGTACAATAGCTCGAAGGGCGAGAATCCCGTAGAGGCCTGGGGCACTTCTCGCACTGCGAACAATACGTACGGCAGCAACAAGTCCCAATCCTTTCCGTCTTTGGCTACAGTTCTTTTAAGCATAGTTTTTAGGGTTTTGTTAAAGCGCTCCACTAGTCCGTCGGTTTGAGGATGGTATACGGACGTGTGTAACCGTTTAACCCCTAAAAGCTTGCAGAGCTCCCTCGTCACCTTAGACATGAAGGGTGTCCCCTGGTCGGTCAGGATCTCTTTTGGAATCCCCACTCTTGCGAACATGCCCATGAGTTCTTTAGCTATGAGCTTAGCTGAAGTATGACGTAGTGGGATCGCTTCAGGATATCTGGTGGCATAGTCTAAGACCACCAAGATATGCTGGTGCCCTCTGGCCGACTTGTTTATGGGGCCTACCAGATCCATCCCTATTCTTTCGAAGGGGACCTCAATGATGGGCATGGGTACTAGGGGACTGCGATAGTGGGGCTGGGGGCTCGTCATCTGACACACTGGACAGGATTGGCAAAACCTTTTGACCTCCTCATAAACCCCGGGCCAATAGAACCTTTGCAGAATCCGCTCTTGGGTTTTTTTTACGCCCAAATGTCCTCCCAGCATGTGGGAGTGGGCCAAGTCCAGTACCACACGGCGGTATGGCTGGGGTACCACCAGCTGCTCCACTACCTCGTGCTGCACTTTGTCCACCCTATACAGCAGGTCCTGGTTAAAAGCCAAATGGGGAAACATCGAGTCGGCCCCTGGGTGCTGAGCCACCCCATTTACCACTGTCACCCCTTCCCTCGCCCGCAATAATGTCGGATCCTGGAGCTGGGCGGTCCCGAACGTGTCACGGGATACCTCCAGGTCCGGGATGGACGGGGTTTCCACGGATTCGCCTGCCAACACCTCTAGGGGAAACCTATCGGGATGACACTCTACAGATGATGTGGTGACCCCTACGGCTGGTATCCCCGCATCGGGATCCTCGGGCACTGGGCCAGATTGTCGTCTGTCCCTAAGGGAAGGCATATCGCTCTTCCATAGAGTCCAGAATAAAGGAAAATCCCTTCCCAGTATGGCGGCATAAGGGATTTGGCGTCCCACTCCGACGACATGCTGCACCTCTTTGCCCAACACGGACATGGTAACCCTGGCAGTGGGGTACTCCCGGCGATCCCCATGGATACAGACAATGGACAGGGTTTGCTTCTCTGGGAGTGTCTCAGACACTAAGGACTCATGCACTAGGGTTACCAGGCTCCCAGAGTCCAGCAAAGCATTAATCGGATGCCCATCGACCAAGACTTGGCACAGAGGTGGCATATCTGCGTCCGGCCAGGCATCTGCGGTACATACAGGCCGGGCAAAGAAAGAGGACCGGCGAGCGAACCCGCAGTCCATTGGTTCAGGTGTTTGAGGACAGTTCGCTGCCCTATGTCCCAGGCCGTGGCAGTGCCAACATTGAATCCCCGTGGTCCCTCCCCGGTCTCTCTTCCCTGGAGTAGGACTAGCCTTCCCCCCCCTTTGTGGTTGGGACCCTTTTCCCGGATCCCTAGCCTGAGAGGGAGCCTGACGGGATTCCCGTACCTGCGTTGAGTCCCGCACCAAGTCCTGGGTCGCCACATACCTCTCGACTAGGCTTACTAACTGATCCAGGTTGCCGGGGTCTCCCTGACCAACCCAGCGCTGTATGGCCCTTGGCAGGGTCCGCACCAAACGATCGACCACCACCCGTTCCACCATCTGCGAGGGGCTCAATGTCTCAGGCTGCAGCCATTTTTTTACTAGGTGTAACAGGTCATAGGCCTGGGACCGAGCAGGCCGGGACTCAGAGAAGGCCCACTGGTAGACTCGATGTGCACGCACATAGGTATTAACCCCAAGACGAGCCAACACCTCCCCCTTCAGCCTCTTATAGCTCTTGGCTTCCTCCTGACTGAGGTCGAAGTAGGCCTTTTGTGCGTCTCCCACCAAAAATGGTGCTACTACTTCGGCCCACTGTTCTGCAGGTAACCTTTCCTGTTCCGCAGTGCGTTCGAAGACCATCAGGAACGCCTCGATATCATCCTCGGGGCCCATCTTTCTTAACGCTGAGCGCACCTTATCCCGGGCAGCAGGTAGGACTGCGGTTCCCCCTGGGACGGCTTGTTGTTGTAACACACGCATGGACTCCTGCATAGTCGCCAGTTGCTGGGCCAATAGACTATTCAACTGCCTCTGGTCTCTCAGGGCTTCCTCATGTCTCCGAGTAGCCTCCTCATTACTTTGCACCAAGTGTCTAATGGCTTCCTCCATCTTATCTGGAGCCACAAAACTTGCCGGTTTAATATATGACATACAGTCCAAACAACACAATTTTCCGGCCTCACTGCTGTTTGCCCGCTGAAGCCACCAATTGTGGGGATCCGCTCTGGTAGGCAGTGGTAGTGAGTGCAGTATAGAGGCAACACAGACCGGTCTTGGTGTAAAACACAATGCTTTGTTTATTCACACGGTGCATATTTGTGAAAGACGGTGCAGTTCATAGGGAGGGTGGTCACACACAGCAAAAATAACAGTTCAAACACAGCAAGTCCCTGCTGCAGGCTACTTGAGGCCTGTTTCAGTCACATAAAGCAAAGTCTATTTAACGCAAGGAGTAATGTCACCTTTTCTCCTTGGTGAAGTAAGTCCATCGGTCCGGCTCCTAGCCACAGGACATGGATCCCTCCTGGATTCAGCTGCGGGTCCCTGCACACTCCTTTACAGGCCTCAGCACGCAGCCCAGCTCACCTCCACTCCTCACTCTCACAGCCAGAGAACCCACAAGCTCCACACTGTGCACCACACCCTTGTTGCTGGTCAGGTTTTAACCCTTCCCTGCAAAACCTGGCCTGGACCGTGGGGAGACAGGCACCCGCCCGCATATCTGCCTGCTCCCAATAAGAGCCGGCCCGGATCCGTTGTTAACAGCGTAACTGCTGCAAAATGCACTTTTCCGGCTCTTACTCCAGCGGGGCCAGGACCCCCCGCTGGCACGTACCTCCCGTTTACGACCACCCCAGGTACTCTCCTACATCGCGCATATTACGATCATTCTCCAGTGACGGAATTAAGGACGGTACGTTGTCCTTGTAACGGGGATCCAGCAGCGTGGCCACCCTGTAATCAGCACAAGTTAGAATGTGGGCAAATCGGCGGTCATTGCGGAGACACTGCAGCATGTAATTGCTCATGTGTGCCAGGCTGCCCAGAGGCAACAAAAAGCTGTCCTCTGTGGGAGGTGTATCGTCTGTGTCCTCTGTATCCCCCCAGCCACGCACCAGTTATGGCCATGAGCTGGTTTTGGTGCCACCCTGCTGTGAACACGGTTCCTCCTCCTCCATCTCCTCCTGCTCATCCTCCACCTCGTCATCCTCCAGAATTGTGCCCTGGCTGGACAATTGTGTACCTGGCGTTTGTGGGTGCAGGAACCCACCCTCGGTGCCACTTGTGAATGACTGGCCAGAAACCCCATGAAATGATCCCTCTTCCTCCTCCTCCTCCTGTGCCACATCCTCTTCCATCATCGCCAGCAGTGTTTTTTCAAGGAGGCATAAAAGTGGGATTGTTATGCTGAGAACGGCGTTATCGGCACTGGCCATGTTGGTGGAGTACTCAAAACAGCGCAACAAGGAACACAGGTCTCGCATGGAGGCCCAGTCATTGGTGGTGAAGTGGTGCTGTTCTGCAGAGCGACTCACCCGTGCGTGCTGCAGCTGAAACTCCACTATCGCCTGCTGCTGCTCGCACAATCTGGGCAGCATGTGCAAGGTGGAATTCCACCTTGTGGTCACATCGCATATGAGGCGGTGAGCGGGAAGGCCGAAGTTACGCTGAAGCACTGACAGCAGCAGGGCGAGAACGCCGAAAGCGCGCACAGACGGCCCGCACTTTATGCAGCAGCTCTGACATATCGGGGTAATTTTTGAGGAACCTCTGCACCACCAAATTCAGCACATTCGCCAGGCAAGGAATGTGCGTCAAACCGGCTAGTCCCAGAGCTGTTACGAGATTTCGGCCATTATCGCACATCACAAGGCCGGGCTTGAGGCTCACTGGCACTAACCACTCATCGTTCTGTTGTTCAAGGCCCATCCACAGCTCCCAAACAGATAAGTTTTAAAACTGCCTGCTGTCGTTTACTCCTGGCTGTGCTGAAGTTGGTGGTTAAGGTGTTACGCGGATCGGATGAGGAGCCAGGAGAGGATGAGGAAGCGGAGTAGGAGGAGGAAGCAACAGAAGGCAAACTGAACCGCCCTGCAATCCTCGGTGGTGGAAGGACATGCGCCAAACTGCTATCCGCCTCAGGCCCAGCCGCCACTGCATTTACCCAGTGTGCTGTTAGGGATATTTAACGTCCCTGACCGTGCTTACTGGTCCACATATCCGTAGTTAGGTGGAACTTGTCACAGATGGCGTTGCGCAGTGCACACCTGATTTTGTCCCCCACTTGGTCGTGCAGGGAAGGGATGGCACGCCTGGAAAAGTAGTGGCGGCTGGGCACGACATACTGTGGGACAGCCACTGCCATAAGGCTTTTAAAACTCTCAGTAATCCACCAGACAGAATGACAACATTTCAAAGGACAGTAATTTTAAAATGCTGGCATTCAGGGCCTGGGATCGCGGGTGGGTAGGGGGGTACTTCCTCTTCCGCTCCAGTGTTTGGGAGATGGAGAGCTAAACGTTTCCGTGGGACATTGTGGAGATGCTTGGTGACCCAGGTGGTGGTGTTGCTGGCAGATCCTCTGTTTGCGGGGTGGCAGGTGCCACTGTTACTCCAGAGGTGGATGAAGAGGCCGCAACTGCAGCAGAAGAGGAAGCAGGAGGAGCCGTAGACCTTTCTTGGTTTTTGAGGTGTCTACTCCACTGCAGCTCGTGCTTTGCACTTAGATATCTGGTCATGTAGGTTGTGCTCAGGTTGAGAACGTTTATGCCTCGCTTCAGGCTCTAATTGTACAGCGTGCAAACAACTCGTTTGTGGTCATCAGCACATTGTCTGAAGAACTGCCACGCCAGGGAACTCCTTGGAGCTGGCATTAGTGTGCTCGATCCTTTGCTGCAGTAGGCAGTAGCAGGAGTACTGTCTAGGGGAGGGCCGCTCCGCTTTTGCACCCTGCTTCCTCTTCTGCTGTGCTGGTGGCTCTGTGCGACCACCGCCTCTTCCTCCGAACTACACAGGTCACTCGCATGACCTTGATTCCATGTGGGGTCGAGGACCTCATCCTCATCATCATCTTCCACCCAGTCTTCACCCCTGCCCTCCTTGTCAGTCTGCACACTTTCGAAAGCCACAGCATTTGTCACCTGTGTTTCGTCATCATCCGAAACATGCTGCGGTGGTCCTCCCATGTACTCATCTTGAAACATAAGTGGTTAGGCATAGGTGCACTCAATCTCTTCCACTTCTGGGGCAGGGCTAGGTGGATGGCCCTGGGAAACCCTGCTAGCAGAGTCATTAAAAAGCAAAAGAGACTGCTGCATGACTTGGGGCTCAGGCTGCTTGGCTGATTTGCAAGGGAGTGAGGTGAAAGGCTGATGGACATCGGCTGCAGGTGCCAACTCTGATCTTTCAGCAGGAGACTGGGTGGGAGACAATGTAAAGGAACTGGAGGCACTGTCAGCAACCCAATCTACTATCGCCTATACTTGTTCTGGCCTCACCATTCATAGAGCCGCATTAGGCCTGACTGAAGGTTCTATCGCCTACTAGCACCTGAGTAAGGTGTTTCACTTGTGCGTGTAGCTGGCACAGATCGACCACATAACCCTGTAACAGGAGCTCCACCAGCAGCACCACGACCGGTGCCAAGTCCCTTATTTGACACTCTCCTTATATTTCACAAATGTAGGATCTTGCCCAAAATAATAACAGAATAAAACAACAGTATCTAAAGGGTGTATCTCACAATGACAGATGCAGCAAAGGCTGCAAAATTAAGATTTTTGCCCTAAATAGGTGTTTTTTTTTAATACCAGAATAGAACAACAGTATCTAAAGGGTGTATCTCACACTTACAGATGCAGACAAGGCCACAAATTTAGTTTTCGGGCCAAAATGGGTGTTTTTTTTTTAATAACAGAATAGAACAGCAGTATCTAACGCATGCATCTCACACTGACAGATGCAGCAAAGTCTGCAAATTAAGATTTTGGCCCAAAATGGGTGTTTTTTTAATAACAGAATAGAACATCAGTATCTAACGCGTGTATCTCACAATGACAAATGCAGCAAGGGCTGCAATATTAAGTACTTTGCCCAAAATGAGTGTTTTTTTAAACCCAGAATATTATTGCTGTATTTCAAGATTATATCTCACACTGACAGATGCAGACAAGGCCGCAAATTTAGTTTTTTGCCCAAAATGGGTGTTTTTTTTAATAACAGAATATGACAGCAGTATATAACGCTTGAATTTCACACGTACAGATGTAGCAATGTAAAATTGAGTATTTTGCCCAAAAAGGGTGTTTTTTAAAACCCATCAAATTATTGCTGTATTTCTAGCTTAAATTGCACACTAACTAATGCGGCAGAGGCCTCAGATGGAGGGTATTGCCAAAACTGGGTGTATTTTATTTCAAGCTTGTTTTTAACAATCATAGATGCAGCAAACGCTGCAATATTAAGTACTTTGCCCAAAATGGGTGTTTTTTTTATAACAGAATAGCACAGCAGTATCTAAAGCGTGTATCTCACAAATACAGATGCTGCAAGGGCTGTAAAATGTATTATTTTGCCCAAAAAGGGTGTTTTTTAAAACCCATAAAATTATTGCTGTATTTCTAGCTTAAATTGCACACTGACTAATGCGGCAGAGGCCCCAGATTGAGGGTATTGCCAAAAATGGTTGTTTTTTAAAACCCAAAAAAATTATTGAAGTATTTCAAGCTTGCTTTTAACAATCACAGATGCAGCAAAGGCTGCAATATTAAGTACTTTGCCCAAAATGAGTGTTTTTTTACTAACAGAATATTATAGCAGTATATAACGCTTGAATTTGAAACTGACAGATGCAGAAAGGGCTGTAAAATTTAGTATTTTGCCCAAAAAGGGTGTTTTTTTAAAACCCAGAAAATTATTGCTGTATTTCTAGCTTAAATTGCACACTGACTAATGCTGCAAAGGCCACAGATGTAGGGTCTTGCCAAAAATGGGTGATTTTTTTAAACCCAGAATATAATTGCAGTAGTTCAAGCTTCTATTTGACTGTCACAAATGCACATATGCTGTGCTGTTGCACAGAACTTGAATAAAATGACCGCCGCCGCCGCCCACCTAACTAACAGACGGATAAAAAATTTTTTTCTGGGTCACTGGGCTCAGGGCAGGGTAAAAAGATTGTGCACTGCACCCACAAAACATAATCTAGGTAGATCGCTGAGTTAACAAGCACTTCTGATTAAATATTCTGTCCTATTCTCTCCCTCACAGCAGCAGCATCCTATCCCTACACTAATCAGAACAGAGTGATGTGCAGCGCAACGTGTCTACAGCTTATATAGAAGCTGGGTCACATGCTGCACTGGCCAATTACAGCCATGCTATTAGTAGGCATGGCTGTGATGGCTTCTAGGGGCACAGAATTAAACGCTTGTTGATTGGCTGCTCTGTGCACTTACTGTGTCCCGCCTGTACCCCCACAGAGAGAAGGACCTTATCTCCTGAGAGTACAAAAGGATTAGCTGCTGAAATTCAGTGCTCCTGATCCTTCTCTACCCATAACAGATGATGAGTCATGAGTATAGGTAAGCGAACCTGTGTTTTTCAAGTTTACGTTCGGGTATTTGTGCAATTCCATTATGGATTCCATTATCATGGAGGCATTCCGTTTTTTGCAATCCGTCATAATAAAATTCAATGGGCAGCATAACAGGAGTCCTGCATAATGGAAACCAGACGGATCAGTTATGCTGCCCATTGACTTCTATTATGACGGAATGTAAAATGGAATGCCTATTAAAGACTTCCGTAGTGCATTCTATCATAGCATTCCGTTATATTCTGTCATAACGAAATCCATAACAGAATTGCACAAAAACCCAAACCCGAAAAAAAAAACACAAGTTCGCTCATCCCTAGTTGAGAGCTCCAATACACATTTGGATGCTAACTTTAACTTCTAAACACTTTCATGACCAAGGGTCATTGATGCCCCAGTGTCCAGGTCAAAATATACAAATCTGACATGCGTCACTTTATGTGGTAATAACTTTGGAACGCTTTTACTTATCCAAGCCATTCTGAGATTTCTTGTGACATTGTACTTCTTGACAGTCATAAATTTGAGTCAATATATTTCACCTTTATTTATGAAAAAATACCAAATTTACTAAATTTCTATTTCTCTGCTTTTAAAACAGAAAGTGATACCTCATAAAATATTTATTACTTAACATTCCCCATATGTCTACTTTATGTTGGCATAATTTTGTAAATATAATTTTATTTTTTAGGACGTTAGAAGGCTTAGAAGTTTAGAAGCAATTCTTAAAATTTTTAAGAAAATTTCAAAACTCACTTTTTAAGTACCAGTTCAGGTATGAAGTTATTTTGCAGGGCTTACCTAGTGGAAACCCCCCATAAATGACCCCATTTTAGAAACTACACCCCTTAAGTTACTCAAAACTGATTTTACAAACTTTGTTAACCCTTTAGGTGTTCCGCAAGAATTAAAGGAAAATGGAGATGACATTTTTGGCAGATTTTCCATTTTAATACATTTTTTTCTTTAAGAGGTTAACACATTGAGGGTTAACAGCCAAACAAAACTCAATATTTATTACCCTGATTCTATAGTTTACAGAAACACCCCACATGTGGTCGTAAACTGATGTAAGGGTGCACGGCATGGAGCTCCACATTGTTTTTGGAAGGCAGATTTTGCTGAACTGGTTTTTAGATGCCATGTCCCATTTAAAGCCCCCCTAATGCACCCTTACAGTAGAAACTCTCAAAAAGTTACCCCATTTTGGAAACTAGGGGATAAGGTGCCAGTTTTATTGGTACTATTTTGGGGTACATATGATTTTTAATTGCTCTATATTAAGGTTTTTTGTGAGGCAAGGTAACCAAAAATTAGCTTTTTTTTTTTTTTTTTTTACAAGATTTGACAGGTTAGATCATGTACTATTTTTATAGAGCAGGTTGTTACGGACATAATGATATCAAATATGTCTACTTTGTTTGTTTGTTTCAGTTTTACATAATAAAGCATTTTGGAAAAAGAAATTATGTTTTTGTGTCTCCATTTTCTGAACGCCATTTATTTTTTATTTTTCTGCCTATTGTCTTGTGCAGGGGCTAGTTTTTTGCAAAAAGAGTTGAGGTTTTTATTAGTACCATTTTTGGGTACATAGGATTTTTTAATCATTCATTATTACACTTTATGGGGCAAGGTGACCAAAGAATTGGTTGTTTTGGAACAGTTTTTATTTATTTATTTTTGCAGCGTTTATCTGAGAAGTTAGGTCATGTAAGATTTTTATAGAGCAGATCATTACGGACGTGGCATTACCTAATATGTATACTTTTTATTATTTATTTAAGTTTTACACAATAATAGCATTTTTTAAACAAAAAAAAATTATGTTTTAGTGTCTCCATGTTCTGAGAGCTATAGATTCTTTATTTTTTTAACAATTTTCTTATGTAGGGTCTCATTTTTTGTGGGATGAGATGACGGTTTTATTGGTACTATTTTTTTGAAATACACCTTTTTGATCGTTCAGTGTTGCACTTTTTGTGATGTAAGGTGACAAAAATTGCTTTTTTTTTTACACAGTTTTTTTTTATGGTGTTTATCGGACGGGGTGGATCATGTGATATATTTATAGAGCTAGTCGTTACGGACGCGGTGATGCCTAATATGTCTATTTTTTTCCCCATTTTTTATAGGAAAAGGCAATTTATTTTATTTTTAATTTACATTTCTTTTTATTTATTTATTTTTAATTTTTTTATCAAGTCTCACTTGGATCTTGAAGATTCAGTGGGGCTGATGGCTGTACTATACTTTGCAATGCTTCAGATGTCCTGTAGATGGCAACACCGGACTCCTTTACAAAGCGTCGGGCAGGGGGACCGCATCGGGGGCAGGGGGCACAGATGGGGGGACCGCATCAGGCTGACACTCGCTGGGGGCCAGATACATGGGGGCAGGCGTGGAAAGACGGCTGGACGGGAGAGCACCTGCCCAGCAAAGAGGCAGGGCTCACGGGGTGGGGGGGGGGGGGATGGAGGCGCACAGAGGGGCTCAGATCGAGGGGCACGAGCATACACTACCTGATTTCAGAGCCTGGAACAGGCATTTTTACACTGCCGAGATTCGATTGGTTAGTCTGCATAGAGGTCAAATACCGGACCAGATTTTATGTGCCGGTCCGGGTTTTGGCATCACCTGGCTGTCCTTAAATAGGCAGCTGGGCTCAGAAGCCAGGTCTGTGTGCTGGGATCTGAGACCTGTGCTGGGCTGGAAAGCTGAGACCCTTGTGTCAGGGGAACAGGCTCCTAAAGCCTGTATTTGGACTTTCTGAGGCAGAACTACCACCAAGTTGACATTTTGTTATATTAACTTGCCATTGGGTGTGAAGTAACACCAACACCAGCAAAAGTGAAGTTTTGTTTTTGGCACCATGCGTGAATAAACACTGAAGTTTGAATTACAAACTTGTATTTGGCCTCTGTACTGCGCCCGCTTATCCTAACTACCAGAGTGAATCCCCACAATTGGTGGAGGATGACCGCAAGCGCAAAGAGGCAGGCTTAAGTATCAAAATATTGTTGTTGTTTTGTTTTTTTTCCCGCCGGGCACAGTTGTATGTCTTGCATTAAACCCGCTAAATTTCAACCTGTGACCCTTGACAAAATGAAGGCGGTAATAAGGGCCCTTGTGGAGGATAACAAACAGCAGCAAGCAACAAATCTGCAACAGCGGGAGGCTAACAGGCAGCAGCAAGAAACAAACCAGCTACTGCTACAACACGTGATGGCTTTGCAGACAGCAGGAGCAACCCCGAGCGTCCACAATGCCCGGAAAGCAGTCCGAGCGGCGATCCCCAAGATGACATCCGCAGATGGCGTCGAAACCTACCTGGCGATGTACGAGAAGGTGGCCACAAGGGAGAAGCTACCCCGAAACCAGTGGGCTCAGGCCGTCGCTCCGTTCCTGGCATCTGATTCCCAGCGGGTCTATTTCGACTTGCCGGACGATCAAGTGGCCGGCTACCAGAAAGTCAAGGGTGAGATTCTGGCAAGACTGGGGGTCAATGTGTTGGTCCGGGGCCAGTGGGTCCCCAGTGGGGGTTCAACCTGGGTGAGCCTGCAAGACCCCAGTATTATAACTTACTTCACCTCTTGCATAAATGGCTACAGCCTGAGGTGCTGAGTCCCACTGCTATGCTGGATTGTCTGTTAGCCGATATGTTCTGGAGGGCTTTGCTCTCCAGCATTGGATCGGTCAGGTGTCTCTTGGCAATGCCCTTGAGATGGTGGACCTGGTAGAACGCTATGAAACTACCAGGAATCTAAAGGTGGGTTCTGTCAAGAGGGGGTCGGCAAACCCTGGAAATCTCCACCCCCAGGCCCGGAGATTTGATCTAATAAAACCCACTAGGGGTGTACCCATGGCGGACCTGGCTCCAATAGTCTGCTGGCGGTGTCAGGAGCCTGGCCATATAAGGGCTGACTGTCCCCATCGGGTTGAGCCCATGGACACTAACTATGGCTACCGTCAGTCGCTATATGCCAGGAGGCTGTGTGAAACAGGTACCCCAAAGTCTCTAGATCATTTGTGCCAGGTGGAAGTGGGAGACACTCTGGCAGAGGCTCTGCTGGACTCAGGGAGTCTAGTGACCCTAGTAAGGGCTACCCTGGTGTGGTCCACTGAGTATACTGGCCGGAAAGTTGGGGTAATGTGCATCCACGGAGACTTAAAAGACTACCCCACCACGCTGGTTTCTCTAACCACGGTGGCTGGTAGATGGACCCACGAGGTGGCTGTCACCACAAATCTACATTATGAACTCATTGTAATGGGGTTTCGAAGGTACACTCAGTCCCCCATTGCCCGCAGAACTGTTGCTTAGCTTTGGGAATGAGGATCTGTGTTTGACCTCATTCCCAGGGCGGCTTTACTAGCTGGGTGGCTCCCTGCTTCTAAGTCTGCCTTGAGCGCCGAGCTGATCACTCGGTGCTCGACTGGTTGGTCTGTCGGTCATGTGACGCTGGCCACGTCACATGATCCTCACTCCCCACTATAAATACAGGCAGCCTGCTGGCCACAGGTTGCCTGTTAATTTAGATTCCACCTGTGATTTGGTCTTTCCTGGCGTACTTACCTCCTGCTGAATTCCTGACGATCCTCTGCCTGCTCCTTGTGTACTTTGCTGCTCTCCTGGTATTTATGACCCCGGCTTCTCCTGACAATTCTCTGCTTGCTCCATTTGTACTTTGTAGCTTTCCTGGTATTGACTCGGTCCGTTCACATCCTGTTGTTTGTCTGTCTGTCATCCCTGCACTTATTCCAAGTTAGGGATTGCCGTCCAGTTGTCCCCTGTCATTAGGACTCGCGAGGCAAGTAGGCAGGGCCAGGGGTAAGGGTGGAGGGCAGTGGTCACTTCCCTCCCCCCTGTGTGTGTGTGTACGCGACCGTTACACTCATAATAGGGAGAGACTTCCTGGGTTTCCTGGCACTGTGGCCTGCTAGGAGAATTACCGATATCCATTAGACAGGGGTAACCCCAGCAGAGCGGCTTTGCTCAGGGGGAGACCACAACCTTGGGAACCCGATGCCAAAGAGCCAGCGGTAGGGGCGACCGCCACTTCGGTGAAAGAGGGGGAGACAACCGCTGAGTGAGATGGTGGGAGACGTGGAGAACTTGCCACCGGGTCCTGAATTGGCAGAACTCAGTGTCTCCGGGGATAATTTTGGTACCGCACAACACCGGGACCCAACCCTATCCCGAGCCTGGGAGAATGTGTTAATAGTTAAGAGGTGAGAATATTGAACAGTTGGTGGTCCCCAAGGCTTATCGCAAACTCGTCTTAGATCTAGCCCACCAGCACGTTCTCGGGGGTCACCTGGGGTTGCAGAAAACACAGGATCGTATACTACAGCGTTTTACTGGCCCAGCATATTCAGAGAGGTAGAAGAGTTTTGTAAGTCTTGCCCGACCTGCCAGATAACTAGCCCCTAGTCACATTTCCGTAGTCCCCTAGTTCCGCTCTCGATTATCGAGGTACCCTTTGACAGAATAGCTATGGATCTCCTAGTCCCCTACCGAAGTCAGCCAGAGGGCACCAACACATCTTAGTCATCCTAGACTATCCCACTCGGTACCCGGAGGCGGTGACACTGCGACATACATCGGCCAAACTCATAGCTAAGGAGTTAATGGAGATGTTTTCCCGAGTAGCACTACCTATAGAGGTTTTGACCGATCAGGGGACCCCTTTTATGTCCAAGGTGATGAGGGAACTCTCTAAGTTGCTGCACATAAAACAGCTAAGGACGTCCGTTTACCATCCGCAAACAGACAGTCTGGTAGAAAGGTTTAACCAAACATTTAAAAATATGTTGAAAAGGGTGGTGGCTAAAGATGGGAAGGACTGGTACCTTCTTCTGCCCTATCTCATATTCGCAGTGCTAGAGGTACCCCAGGCCTCTACTGGGTTCTCGCCCTTCGAACTGCTATATGGCAGACACCCTCGTGGTCTCTTGGATGTAGCCAAAGAGGCATAGGAACAACAACCCACTCCGTATAAAAGTGTTATTGAGTATGTTACCCACATGCAAGAATGGATAGACAGTGTTGCTTCTTGTTAGAGAGCATATGGAGGCAGCTCAGGGAGCCCAGAGTCGAGTCTATAATCGGCAGGCTCGGGCCCGAATCTTTAATCCGGGTGATCGAGTTTTTGTTCTGGTACCGACCATGAACAGTAAGTTCCTGGCTAGTTGGCAGGGGCCCTACGAGGTACTTGAGAAAGTTGGAGATGTGAACTACAAGGTACACCAGCCAGGGCGGCAAAAGCCGGAACAGATCTACCATGTTCATTTTCTTAGTGCCGGTCCGGGTTTTGGAAGCACCTGGCTGTCCTTAAATAGGCAGCTGGGCTCAGAAGCTAGGTCTGTGTGCTGGGATTGTTGAGCACGAATATTCAAATAGCGAATTGTTATCGCGAATATCGCCACTTCGAGAATTCGCGAATATTTAGAATATAGTAAAAGGGATGCACTGCAGTTTTTCCTTTTGCTACATTTGTGGACGGCTGGTTGCGTCTTCACTCCAGATTTATATTACGGTTGGTGCTGCCTTGGACTTCTTTATTATATTTAGAATATAGTGCTATATATTCGTTATATCGAATATTCTGCATTTTTTCCATCTGAACACGATTCCTTCTCTGCTTTTTACTTGTGGGCCAATGAGAAGGAAGCAATGTCAAGTTCACGACAATACTTAGTGCACCAATCAGTAATCTGTAGTCAGACCTGCTAAAATGTGAAGTTGCACGTAGTGCGAAAAAATATTCTAATCACTGTCGATTAGCGCAATTGCAAATATATTGGAGCACTTGACTCTATCTGCATATAAAGCTATTCTAATGTTCTGCCATGCCAACCATTTTCTCCAGTCTCAGGAAACTTATACCAGCTTGAAAAATGAATATAGAGGGAGGGGGGCTGCACTGGTCACATTTAATACTGGGGAGCGAGGGAGGGGGTCCGCACTGGCCACCAATGAATATAGAGGGAGGGGGGCCGCACTGGTCACATTTAATACTGGGGAGGGAGGGGGGGCCGCACTGGCCACCAATGAGTTAAATACAGGGGGGGAGGGGAGGTCTGCCCCCTGCTGCCTGGCAGCACCTGCCAGGCAGCAGGGGGCAGTCATGTACACAGTTCTCAGTATATTCTAACTTGAAGCGTTCCCATCACCATGGGAACGCCTCTGTGTTAGAATATACTGTCGGATGTGAGTTTCACGATCTAACTCAAATCCGATGGTATATTCTAACATAGAGGCGTTCCCATGGTGATGGGGACGCTTCAAGTTAAAATATACCATCGGATTGGAGAAAACTCTGATCTGATGGTATATTAATAGGGGACTCCTGACTTTACATTGAAAGTCAATGGGGGACGGATCCGTTTGAAATTGCACCATATGCAATGGTCAAACGGATCCGTCCCCATTGACTTGCATTGTAAGTCTGGACGGATCCGTTTGGCTCCGCACGGCCAGGCGGACACAAAAACGCTGCAAGCTGCGTTCGGGTGTCCACCTGCCGAGCGGAACGGAGGCCAAACGGTGCCAAACTGATGCATTCTGAGCGGATCCGCATCCACTCAGAATGCATTGGGGCTGTACGGATCCGTTCGGGGCCGCTTGTGAGAGCCTTCAAACGGAGCTCACAAGCGGAACCCCGAACGCAAGTGTGAAAGTAGCAAAATAATAATCTATGCCATACACACTTCAAGAACGATACCAAGAACTATACCACTAAAACTACAGATTGCACCACAAATAAAATGAGTCCTCACATAGCTTCATAGACAAAAATATAAAATATTTATTAGGGTTAGAATATGGCGATGCAAAAAAAAAGTTTAAAAACCATAAATATTTAGTATCTCTGTAATCATGCTGACCAGCAGAATGAAGTTAATATGTTAGTTACACTGCATAGGGCAAGCTCGTAGTGGCATAACTGTGAGGGGCTCTGTTTGGGTATCTCCCTTGTGGTAATTTTTCTCCATGGTACCAACTGTTATTGCATTGGACTGTGTCCAATTGCACATTTTTCTTAAAAAAGTTGTTTAAAATAGTTTTGTCTTCATGTTCCACATTGTCATCACCAAAGTTGTTTAAAATTCTCTTGTCTTCAAGACCAACATTGACTTCACCTAATGTGTTTAAAATATTCTTGTCTTCATGTTCCACATTGTCTTCACCAAAATTGTTTAAAATTCTCTTGTCTTCAAGTCCCACATTTTATTCACAAAAATTGTTTAAAATTCTGTTCTTCAAGATCCACATTGTCTTCACCAATATTCTTATCTTCAAATTCTAGAATGTCTTTACCAAAATTGTTAAAAACTGTTTTGTGTTCACATTCCACATTGCTTTCACCCCTTCACCAAAATTGTAAAAAAATAATTGTATCGTCTTCAAGTTCCACATTGTCTTCACTAAAATTGGTTTACATTTTCTTGCATTCGAGTTTCACTTTGTCTTGATGAAAATGGTTTAAAATTGTATTCTATTTACGTTCCGCATTGCCTTCACCAAAATTGCACCACCTCAGAATTGTTGCTATGTGACAACGTGCATGCCACCGTGGACATGTGGAGCAACTCCTATGGCCAGAGACAGTGCTTGTCTTTCATGGGCAATTGGGTCAATGTTTTGCGTGGAAGCCATGATGCTGCACCACATAAAAGTGGCCAGGCCCTATTGAAGCCTCTATGTTTGTGTCAGTCCGACACAAGGCAATTATCCACCTCATCCACGTCCTCTTCAATGAACAGCCTCCTGTCCCCAACATAAACAGTGCAGAACATTACTTTCACTCCCCTTCCCTCCTTTCATAATTGTAAACTGAAGTGTTGTCATACTGTCAAAGAACTGATGAATTTGGCAACAGAATCCACACAGTGGATCAGTTGCTAATCTGCATCAAGCAGCCCTCTGGATATATCCTCACTAAGTGTGACAAATACCGTACTGCGACTGATGGCGGAATTCAAATACGTAGAGCCAGCGAGATACGGTATGGTCACTGGTTACCAAGGCGTGACCCTCCTGGAGGAGCAAGAAATGTAAGCTTGATACAGTTTACACAGACACCTCCTGTCCGCACGGGCACAGAGAGGCAGCAAGCTGAGAGAGCCTTTTCACTGCCCCAGTGAAACAGCGCGTTCTCAGCCCGGGTATACTGCCACCAGTTTCTTGTTTGATATAAACCCAGTCAGCTAACGGGATTATATAGGGTAAGAAACCAACCCGTGGTAGCGTCTAACTAGGCCGAAACAGGACGTGGGGATTCGTGATCGAGATACAAGGACAGCACAAGATTAAATTATATATTTAATTGCCTTAAGCGCGCACTAGACGTAACACAATATACACACAAAGAATATATAAAGTGGTCTGAGGTTACAAATACAGATGCGTGGTACAAACAGGGTTAAGCAGAACAAAAGTCAGTTTACCAGGTATAGGAGTCCTTTGGGTTCTGATGAGCTCTTAGCTGTGGTCACATGATAAGCAGTGAGGTCAGCTGGTTGCAGGTCCATCTAAACACATGGCACGATGTGACCTCCCTTCAGAGAAAGACACGCCCACTTGCTGGCACCAGCCTTTTAACCTGTAGCCGGCCCCTCCCCTCCTGGCCTCTAGGCCCCGCATTTAGGGGATATCAAACATGTATGGCACAAGTGAGTGATACATTTGTGGTGCAGTGCTTTTAAAAAATGTACTGTAGCTTGCAGAAGGTGCTAGTCATGTCCATGAGAATATCCTTGCATTTAAACCATTCTTCTTTGACTAAGAAGGCTCTCTTAGACTTGGAGAGACAGATTGATCTGCCTTTGCACTGCTTGATCTAGGATTTTCCAACTGGAATTCCACCCTGGATATGTTGGAGCAGCGTAAAGTGGTCAATGTTTACACCATGCACTAGACCACTTCACCAGGGAACATATGTTATTTTGAGTTCATGCAGTGGCAGCTTATCAGGGACGTGTTTTGCATACACAGGCCCTTTGAAAAGACAACCAGATTTGTGAGTAGGGAAAACAGCAACTTCTAATCCCTCATTGCACTGTAGGAAAATACATCAGGGTAATATCATCAGCCTTAACCCTTTCTCTCCTGTAGGAAGGGTGGCTTCTACACACATGTATTAACGGTTTAACTAACAATGAATTACAGCAGTGTTTCGAAAGACACCTATAGCAAACAGCAATGTACTTAATTGATAAAATTACATAATATCTTATCATAACTTGAGGCCCTTCGGTTAGAGTGTGTGCAACCTCAAAATCCAGCAACATTCTCTCCTATGAACCTTTTGGGTCCAATCACTACCTCTTTGAGGTCTGGACACATGCTCACACCTACTGACATAACTATAGGGATTGCAGAGGTCGCAGTTGCGACCGGGCCCCTAAGCTGAGAGCGCTGTACTCACCCCTCCTCTTTGTTCTCCTCTGGGCTGAGCTCAGTGCTGGCCTTAGAGCTGTACAATCTTGTCACGATCCCTACTCTCGTGTCACATCACTGGGGTGAATTATATTAGTGAGCTCATCAAGTGACCACAGAAATTCCCACCCACCTATTCTAGATGATGGAATTATGCCAACTTACTCCCCTAGATTCTAACACCCCAATATTTTCTATCACAATTGCTGCCACCACCTATACTATAAGGCAATAGGGGCCTATACTCAGATATTCTCTCAACCCAAATTTAACACCGTAAAATAAGTCATCTATATGGGACCTAAAATCCTCTGAGACACTACTGGTAACATTATTCCTCCTGAAAAAGCAAGTTCTATAAGATCACAAGGAAGGGGCTTAGCAATTTTGAAATTTAATACACAATAGTGCAGTACAATACAAAAATAAATTGTCAGAAAAAAGATAAAAATATACATACAATAACAATGCAGTAAAACAGATAAAATAAAAGGGATAAAATACAGAATATTGGCTTACTGAGATGCAGAAGTTATATTCCGGCTGTGGGGACAGCTGAAGATATGGGCAGTCACTCCAAACGATGTGGATCCCCAAAATGGCTGACAATTACCTGTTTACAAACACCCATTTTATCCCCCCTCAGCCGAAGGGTGGGCTGTGAGGGAACCTCCCTCCTTTCAGGTTTTTGCCCCACCTTCCCACAAGGCTGACCGATGTGGCAATATGAGTCACTGTCATTTCTCGCCGTATGACAGGGACTGCGAGTACAGGTATGATCCCATAATCTGAGTCGCCTCGTCCCGGTCATACAGACAACAAATATGATTGAGTTATGATTTATAGCAGGCCATATCCTGAATACGAAAAAATGCCTCATGTTCAGTATGGCGTGTATAGACTCTCCCCGAAGCCCATGTCAGGCTGAACACAATTATTAGGGCTCTGAGGATGTGGGTGTTTTGAGGTCGGAGTTATGGCTTCTGATATTATTTCATTCATCTATTGAATGGGTTAGACCACCCGCTGGTCTAGCAGACATGTCTGTGGTTGCTCCGCATTTTTAATATTTTCCTTCCAGGTCTTCATTAGTGTGCCCAAATGGCTTGTAATTAGCAGGCCAGTGTTAAATAGAGCTTCCTCTGAGAAGGTGGAGTGTCTCCCCTAGTTTTCAGACTGGCTGGCACCTGGAGGTACAATTTGCCTTTACTTAATAGATCAACAGCCACTTATACAATCAGCTATTGATAATACGTTTAGGAAAATATGAACTCTATCTATCTTAATCCTTTTTCCAGTTGAACCGCGCTGCTCCAGAAGGCAGGAAAAACACCACTTTACACTCCTTTCAATAATCCGTGGATATAGGGAAGCAAAAGGCCACAGAAAACAGCAGAGTCTCCACTCATTCGCCTCTGTCATACACCAAAGGATAGCCACAATAGTGAAATACCATCACATAAACGGAATAACATTATTTATTATACTCATAAAAGTGAATAGAATACAAGCAGTATAAAATTGCATACACCCGACCCGGGTTTCGCTTCGAAAAGCTTTGTCGGGGGCATCTGATCCACCCATTCCAGGGCGGTCTTTTTAAATCACAGGAGGGTGTATGCTCCACCTCTCAAGCAACAAAATATAAATAAAAATAAATAAATAAGTCCAGTCAGTTGATCTACATTACATCATAAGCCATAAAAATAGTATAAGATCATAAAATTGTACTAAAACTCTGTAGTAATTTTCATTCATATAGATCCACTCCTATAAAACATCACAACCAATCATAGACCGCTACCTCACAGGTCCCACCTACTTTCATTCAGAACAACGATTGCATCACAAACCACATGACCCGTCCCAGCCAATCAACTTTCCTTTCCCTCCTGCTCTCAAAGGTCCTAGAACAAACTCATAGAACAACAATTGCATCACAAACCACATGACCCCTCCCAGCCAATCAACTCTCCTTTCCCTCCTCCTCTCAAAGGTCCTAGAACTAACTCATATATTCATACGAGGCATGATTTTAGATCAAAATCAACATTCATACCTCTCGGTTGTAGTGTGTCCAACCTATAGATCTACTCAACCTCCTTTAAATTAATATGTTTGATAATATTTCCTCCTCGCCAGTGCGGCTTAACAAGTTCGACACCTACAAATTGTAAACCCCTAGGATCTTTGCTGTACGCTATCTTGAAGTGCATCGAAACACTGAGTTTCCAGCCCTTTTTTTTATATTCCTCACATGTTCCTGGATCCTCACCTTAGGTTTCCTCAGAGTTCGAACCACATATTGGAGGCCACAAGGGCACTCCAACATGTACACAACCACCACACTTTCGCAGGACATAGACCCTTTAACTTTGGTATCTACATCTTTCTGATTTGAATGTACACTCAGCGTATGCCTCTTTATGTTGTCTTTTGTCCTGTTTCTACAAGGTAAGCAAAAACTGCACCAGGTGAACTAGTTTCCTCCTTTCTGAGGTTCTTGATGCTAAAAACTATGGACCAATTTAGTGCGCAAATTGGCAGCTTTCCTGAAAATCATCTGTGGCTGCTCTGGAATTTCCAGTCCAAGCACAGGATCGTTCTTCAGGACGGCCCAATTTTTCTTGATCGCATTTTTAATCATGCCGACATGTGTATTAAATTGGGTGATAAAGGAGAACCGCGGATCTCTGCTCTGTGTCTGGGGCTTATTAGGATCTACTATTCTGCTCCCCTGTTCCTCTATTTCTTGTTCACATCTATCTAAATCTCCCTTCCTATAGCCTTTCTCCAAAAAACGTTCCTTGATGACTTCACTCTGTGCTCTGAAATCCTAAATTTTTTTGCAATTCCGATAGATCCTTTTTATTTGTCCCTTCGGTATATTTTTGATACAAGGGGTATAGTGGCAACTAGAGGTGTCTATGTAAACATTGACGTCTGTCTCTTTGAAGAAGGTTTTCGTTCTGAGCTGATGGTCCTCTACAAAAATGGGCAAATCTAAAAAGTTGATAGAGACATTGCTGACCATACTGGTGAAGGAGAGGTTCCACTGATTTACATTAAGCTGATCAATGAAATCCACGAGTCCTTGTTTCTCTCCTCTCCAGATGATCAAACAGTCGTCGATATATCTCTTCCAACTTAAAAGCTCACCAAAGGTTGTAGCTTTTCCAAGGACGGGTTCAATAGTTAGACGCTCCCAGTGCCCCATGAAGATATTGGTGAAACTGGGCGCGAATTTCACCCCCATCGCCGTCCCAGTTCGCTGAAGATAATGGTTCTCTTTATACTACAAGTAGTTGTGACTAAGGCAGAAATCGACACAATCTAGGATGAATTTGGCTTGCTCCTCAGTCATCACCGGATCTTTCACTAACTCCTCATTAATGGCCCTAAGCCCCAGCTCTTTGGGAATAATGGTGTATAACGATGCCACATCAATTGTGGCCAGCCACATATCAGCGGGGCAATTTTTGAAGTTGCTAGCTAGTTCAACAACACTTCTAGAATCCTTGAGAAAGGACGGGATCAGGGGGACGTATTTCTGGAGATATAAATCTACATATTCACCCAACCTATTCGTCAGGGAATTAATGCCTGACACAATAGGTCTACCGTTTTTTTTTTTTTAAGGCTTTTATGTATCTTGGGCAAAAAATATATCACCAAGGTGACTGGAAATTAGTTATTTAGGTAATCAAACTCTTTTTTGCATAAAATGCCATCTTTCAATCCCCTCTTCAAAAGGAGTTCCAATTTTCCTCTATATTCTAAAGTGGGATTCTTTCTCAATAATTGATATGTCTCTTCATCTGCCAACGCGATCCTTTCTTCTGGTGTGAGATTTTGTTTACCTGGTTTCGATCCTATTTTTTCTACCTCCTTCAATACCCCTCTCTTGAAGGTTTCCAAACAATCATTGTATTTGTTTTTCGGGAAAAAAATGGATTTCTCCTTTAGCTGTGAGTGAACAAAGGCATTTCCCCCACCTTCTGCATTTCTCAAAGGGGCCTGATTACTCAGGAAATATTTGGCGATATTCAACTTGCACACAAATTTATGAACATCAAGAAAAGCCTCAAACTTGTTAATACCATGGGTCGGAGCAAATTTCAAGCCCTTCCCCAGAACCTCTTTTTCAGGCTCAGTGAGGACATATGAACTCAAATTAAATATCCCCATCAGGTGTCCCTGCTTTTTTGGGGGTTTGGGCTGATGTTTCCACCCCCCTCGTTTTCATCTACATGACTTATTTTCCATGGGGTTCCCTGTTTTTCTGTCTCATTCCTTTGTACCCCTTTTATTCCCTGATGGGGAACATTTTGCTTGTGGGTGTTAACTGTCCTAACTGTCTCCCATACAATGGCTCTATTATTTTCACTATATGGCTGCTGAGGTCTGTATGGCTGCTGAGGTCTGTAGGGGCTCCCTTCATAACTCCTAAAGTTAGGCCTATAGGGATAATTCCTCTCCCCATAACCTTGATTGTATCTCGGAGGACAGAAGCCTTGTCCTGAAGAATAAAAATTCAGATTCTGATAAATTGTCCTGTAGTTATACGGTCTATATTGTCCATTATATTTTTGGTTCTGATAAGTTCTAAACCAAGGTTTGGATCTATATGGTCCCTGATCTCTCCTCTGATCACTATTAAAACCTCCCATTCTACCTTTTTGGTTATTGGGAAAATGCATATTATTTTCCGTCATATTCATCTGCGTCATCCTTTGGTTGCCAGTGCTACATCCCTGCAACAGTAAACCTATATCGTTATTCTCAGAATCTATTTATATGGTACTTTGCTCTTCCTTCTTAATTTTCCACTTATAAACTCTATTATTTTTATAGTTGTTACATATTTTAAAAAACTTTATCAGTTTTTTACTAATAACCTCTTTTTCAACCTTCTTTAAGTTATTTTGCCATTTTTCACATAGACTCAAATACTCTTTCTGATCCTTATATGGTTTCAACTCATGTTGGAGGGAATCAATATTCACTTTTAACATCTGCATGGCTCTAATACCGCATTCATTCATCAGTTTTTCCCATTCACCCAAATCAACGGATGCAGAAAAAGGCAACGTACCAGAGACTATTTTATTTATCTATCTATCTATCTGTCTATTACCTCGGAGTTCGTTACACCTCCCCCTTCAAGACATGGCATGGGATCATTGATTTAGCAATCAATATCGCAAGCCATGCTCAGCCGCCTCTCCCATCTGCGTTACCATGCTCACTGCCCGTTTTGTGCTGGATAGTAAAGTCATAGTGTTGCAAGGCCAGGCTCCATCTCAGCAGTTTTCCGTTGTCACCTGCCACCCGATGTAACCAACCGAGGGAGTTGTGATCGGTCACCAGGGTAAACATCCGCCCATACAGATATGGCTGCAATTTCTGTAAAGCCCATACAATGGCCAGACAATCTTTCTCTATAGTGGCATAGGCCACTTTCCTTGGTAGGAGCTTTCTGCTCAAATACATTATTGGGTGCTCATCCCCTTCAGGATTCACTTGGCTGAGCACTGCGCCCAGGCCATAGGCACTAGCATCTGTCTGAACCACAAACTTGAGGGTAAAATCTGTGCCCTTCAAGACTGGAGAGCTAGCAAGAGCAGATTTCAATGCTGACAGAGACCTCTCGCAGTCTGCAGTCCAGTTAACTATTTGGGGTAGCTTCTTTGTGAGGTCTGTCAAAGGTTTTGCTAGGGTGCTATAGTTGGGGACAAATTTCCTATAGTACCCAGCTGTCCCTAAGAAGGACATAACCTGCTTTTTAGTCTTAGGGGTAGGCCAATTGGAGATGGCATCTACTTTCCCTGGCTCTGGTTTAAGCGTCCCTCCACCTACCTGGTGCCCAAGGTACTGCACCTCAGACATGCCTATCTGGCACTTTCCAGGCTTGATGGTCAGTACTGCATCCTGTATTCGCTTGAGCATCTGTGACAGGTGGGTCAAGTGATCCTCCCAGGTCTGACTGAACACAGCGATGTCATCCAGGTAAGCAACGGCAAACCCTTCAAACTTGTCCAACAGCTGGTTCACCAAGTGCTGGAATGTGGCAGGGGCATTTTTCATGCCAAAGGAAATTACCTTGAACTCATAGAGGCCAATAGGAGTGATGAAGGCAGATCTCTCCTGGGCTCCAGGGGACATGGGAATCTGCCAATACCCCCTACTCAAGTCCATAATGGTTATGTACTGGGCACTGGCTAGCTGATCCAACAGCTCATTTATGCGGGGCATTGGGTACGCATCAAGAGCGGTGATGGTATTTAGCTTCCTATAGTCCACGCAAAAGCGTGTGGTCTTATCCTTTTTGGGGACAAGCACTACAGGTGATGCCCACGCACTTTGAGATTCCTGGATCATGCCCAGCCCTAACATTTCCTCTACCTCTCAATTCATGTCCGCTCTCACCTCTATGGAGACTCGTTAGGCCATTTGTCTAATCGGCAGATGATCCCCAGTGTCCACGTGGTGAGTGGCCAGGGGAGTCCTTCCTTCCAGGTATACCTGTAAAAGTGTCGAGAAAGGGGTTAAGTACCTCCCACAGCTGGGATTTCTGAAACTCGGACAGCTGTGAGCTAACTACAGCATCATCAAGGGAACCTACCTCCTGTGCTGAAGCCACTAAATCCAGCAGGGGGTCACTTTCCCCCTCCTCTGGTAAACTGCAGACCGGCAGGATGGACGTATCTTGATCATGATGCGCCTTGTTCATATTCACATGAAAGACTTTGTGCTTCTTGCGAACATGATCGATAGTGACTACATAGTCTACGTCATTTAAGCGTTCATGAATGGGATACAGGCCTTCCTATGCCGCCTGGAGTTTGTTCTGGGTCATAGGGACCAATACCTATACCTTCTGGCCTACCTCGTACACCCTCTCCCTGGTATTTCTATCAAACCACCTCTTTTGATTCACCTGTGCCTGAACTATGTTCTCATGTACAATACTGGTCAGTTCCTGCATTCTTTCCCTGAATTTTAGGACATAGTCGATTACAGAGACTTTGGGTGAAACCAATTCTCCCTCCCATGATTCCTTCAGAAGATCTAGGGGCCCCGTACCCTCCTCCCATACAGGAGCTCAAAGGGTGAGAAACCCGTTGAGGCCTGAGGTACCTCTCTGTAGGCAAATAGCAGGTGCGGTAGATAACGCTCCCATTCTCTCCCATGGGTATCCACAAGAATTTTGAGCATCTGCTTGAGGGTCCCGTTAAATCACTCGCAGAGACCGTTTGTCTGCGGGTGATACGGACTGGCTACCAGGTGTTGCACCTGTATTTTCTTACAGAGGCTCTGCATAAGATTGGACATAAACTGGGTCCCCTGATCCGTGAGCATCTCTCTGGGGAATCCCACATGGGAAAAGATGGTGAGAAGTGCATCTGCCACCTTGTCAGCCCTGACAGATGATAATGCGACGGCCTCTGGGTGACGTGTGGCCTAATCCACGACAGTCAAGATGAAGCATTTTCCGAGCTGCTGCGTACGGCCAAGGGCCCCACAACATCCACAGCAATCCTCTGGAAAGGCTCCTCAATGATGGGCAAAGGGATGAGGGGGGCCCGATGCACAGGTCCTGCCTTCCCCATCCTTTGGCACACAATACAGAACGGCAGTAATCTGCCACATCATTCCCCAAACCGGGCCAGTAAAAGTCATGTTTTAAACGGCTTTTTGTTTTCCTTATCCCTAGGTGATCAGCTAGTGGTATCTCGTGGGCAATCCGTAGGAGTTGCTCCCAGAACTGCCGAGATATCACTAGTTGCCTGTCTTTAAAGATATGCAGTTGGGGGCCAGTGGGAAAACTTTGCTTATACAGCCTCCCCTGGTCCCAGGTTATGATTTCTTTGTCTTCCCCCTCAGGGGTCCGACCAGCCATCTCCTGCAGCTTCTGCAGACTGTCATCAGTGTGTAGGGCAGTCTGAAACAATCAATGGTCTGCATCTGTGCTGGTGGATAATACCACATTCTGACTAATCTCAGCCCCTGGCTGTGGACTGCCAGCTCGCTCCGTTTCTTTTATAACCCAGACAGTAGCGGGCCTGGAACCCAGACCTGACTTGGCCTCCTGGGCACCCTGACTGCGGGTTACTGAAGAAACGGACACACCATTCTCCCCCTCTCGGTGGAGGAGGGTGGATGTGGATGTGACAGAAACTTCATGCATCTCTATGACATTTCCTGCCACTAAACCGCTACATACCCATTATCTTTTGATAGACACGTATCACCTTCTACATTATTGTTAGTTATGCAAACTTCACCCAATGCATTGGTTACTACGTTCAGGTTATCACTAGGCACAGTATCATTATGCAATTCTAGCACATTGGTAAACACAGAGTTAACACATGTAGTAGGCACGGTCTCAATATCACCATATGCGACTGGTGCCAACTCACATGGGGCTGCACGCCCGCGTCCTCCTCAATGTCTGAGGGAATATACCTGAAGACTAAACATCCCAGATCAGTTCTTAGTAGCACATTAGTGGGAATCTTATCTGTCACCCCCACTTCCATTATCCCTCTTCCCGGCACCCAATCCAGGTAAACTTGGGCCATAGGTAAAGCAGGGGTTAGACCTCCAACTCCAGCAACGGTTAGAGTTCTTCCGGGGATGAGGTCTTCTGAGTTAACAAGCTCAGGGTGCACAAGGGTCATCTCGGCACCAGTGTCCCTCAGTCCCATGGTGACTGTGTTGCCCACAGTGACCGCTTGTAAATTGTCCTCTGTTTCCCACCCACAAACAAAACTGCTGGAGATTAAATAGATGGTTTGGGCAAAGGGGTGGTTTTCCTCTTTTCTGTGCAAGCAGTGCTGATATGCCCGACTTGGTTGCACGCAAAACAACTGCGGTTATCCACAGCAGGCCTGGGGACTTGGGCAGGGGTAACTCATGGAGATCTGCGAGTAGGGGGTAAAGGTGTTAACAGGGGTTTTTCCCCCCTTCCAACCTCGTACAGCAGGCTTTCGTGCCTCTGGCACTCGACTGGCAGCATATACATCCGCAAACTGGGCAGCTTTATCCAGGGTCCTGGGCTCCCGTTCAAGAATAAACTGTCTATTTTCCATAGAACAGGTGTGGAATAACTGGTCCAGAAGCATCAGATCCTCCAAGTCTTCCAAAGTGCTAACACCCCATGCCTGGGTCCACTGCCTGAAATGGTTCCTTAGTCCAACAGCCAGGTTTGAGTAGCTGTCAGTACCTGTGCGCTGCAAAGTCCTAAACTGTTTTCGGTATACTTCTGGGGTGAGGTTAAACTGTTGGATTAAGGCCTTTTTAATAGCCTCATAATCTTGATCCATAGTCATGGGGAATGCTGCAAACACCTCCAGTGCTTTGTCTCTTAGTCCTGGAGTCAGATACTTAGCCCATTCTGCAGGGGGTAGCTGGAATTGCCTGCAGACCTTTTCAAAACTTTTGAGGAAAACATCCAGATCACTGTCTTTCTCCATGACAGGGAAGCGATCTAGATGAGATTTAAGGGATACAGTGTCCGTGGACTCACCCTGGGGTGACGATGAAGCACTTTGTAGCTGCATTTGTGTCAACCTTAGCTGGTAGTCCCGCTCTGCCTGGCAGTCTGCAGCTTCTGACTCTGCTAGGCGTTCTTCTCGCTCTGCTTGTCGTTCTGCAGCTTCTCGCTCTGCTTGGCGCTCTTGCAACAACAGCTGCGCCCTCAGATTAGGATCACAGGCACCAATCTGCTGGAGAATTAGAGGAAGAAAAGATTCCATACTGCTTTGAGCACTGGTACTGTCCTGCCCAGCCAGTTCCTGAATAGGATCTTCTGTCTGTTCCTCAGAGGCTGAAGTTCCCTGCTCTGGTTCCACAGAACGATGGGACTGTGTTTCAAACGCCATCAATGATTGTATCAGCTCCCCTCTGGTCTGGTTTGTTGTGTCCAGTCGTCTCTCCGCATAGAGGACCAGCAGATCAGCTTTTGTCCTGTTCCTATACACATCTGCCATCCTAGCAGCGGTTTTGTCAAATAAAAGACAGGAAAGAAAACTGTCTGTTCTGCACGTATGTATGTTAACTGACAATTAGTATAGACTGAGTCCTTCCTTGTGAACTGTCGTATCCTTCCCAAGGAGACTCCAGCCGTTAAGTGTAAGGGTTAATTTATTAAACCAAACACTTAACGCAGGGGCGTAGCTATAGGCTCATTGGCCCTAGTGCAAGAATTAAGTTTGGGCCCCCCCTACCCTCAATACCATTTCCTAACACCACCAGACCCCTGCACGCCCACCGTGCCCATGCCCATATTGATGATGATGATATAGCTGCCGCTTGTGCTGGAATCAGTCTATGGCCGAATGCACACGGCCGTGAACGGTCCGTGGTATCCCGGCCTGGATTCCTGCTGACAGCAGGAGCGCACTGACGCCGTGCGCTTCATGCCGCCACTGTACTACAGTAATACACTTGTATAGATCATACGACTGTATTACTGTAGTGCAGCGGCGGCATGAAGCGCACGGCGTCATAGCAACCAATGACGCCGTGCGCTCCTGCTGTCAGCAGGAATCCAGGCCGGGATACCACGGACCGTTTACATAGTTCTTAATTTTCCTTCACTTATCCTTTCAGTTTGCTTCATCATATGCCAGCAGAGCTATTAACATCGCCGCCAAGCCCGCCATTATTGCTCACACAGGGCTGGTTAGCACTGGATATATGGGATTGCAACTGCAACCACTATGGATGCAGTGACTGTCACCATATTGCCGTGAGTGACTGATGATATGCAGCGTACTCAAGTTAGGTGTAGAAATGTTCCTGGATGTTGTAGTGCAATAGACACTAACCTGAGACGGCTGACTCTCTGCAAGGGCAGGTGATGATGAGAAATGTTCGTGACGCCAGTGCCAATTAAACGGTGGCACGCCGTTTGCTGATAGCAGGAATAATTGAGGAACCACGTGATGTTAAAGCAGAACTCAAACTTTAGTAGTCATCATATAGGGACATTAACGGAAACACAGTTCCTTTGCAGACAGTTGATTTTCAATACAGTTGATGCAGGCAATATATGTATAGCAAGGTGACTTCAGAGTGTTAAACACAGGACTTGTAGTACAGGCAGCTTGCACTCTATTCCTGACTGATCCTGGAACCTATAAACTCTTCTCCAAGGCCCAATGCCCTAGCTCTGGCGTATATCCTTGGTTTTATCTTCATCAAGTACCTCCTCTGTTGTCTTGAGTACCTCTTGCTTTTCTGAGCTTGCCTCTGTCTCTCTCTCAGCTTCCTCAGGCTCTTTAATTGAGGTGTTCCTGCTTCTGCATAGGTGAACTCAGGAGGGGAACCTTCTCTTTGAATCTGGAACCCGGTTACAGGGACTGCAATACCCTCTCCTGGTCTGCAGGCTTCCGGCCTGGACTTGACTCTGACATAGTCTAAACTCCAGCTGCTGTAGACTGGCTTTAGACTAGACTGACTGTAGACTCACTTTTGACTGACCTTCCTTTCCCTGACTGGGCCTTATATAAACTAGGGCTCCCTAGCTCCCTCTAGTGACTAAGAGCTGGAATGACACCCCTAGCAGGCCTGTACATGCACATTTTACAGCAACAGGGAAATACATAGCATTACATTACATTAAATTTTATAAAGACGACTTATACCAACTTCCCCATAAATAAGGGGGACGACAGCACACAAGTGACCCTTCTGTAGTGACGGGCATTACAGTCCCCGTACACTACATACCCCACTGCTTTAAGCTGAGTACGACCTCGTACTCCATCAGGGCCCGCCCAACTGGAATCTTTACCTGAAACAGAAAAAGAAACATGCAGGCATACATATATGTAATTCAACTGCATTTACATTCATATCAGGTCCAATTGGCAAAGGTGAAGGGTGGTGACAAGGGGCGTCGTTCTCTTCTTCTCAGGATAGTGAATGGAACTGGGGCGCTGACCTGGCACAGCGTAACATTATAACCAGGATAGTCCATGACAATGAATAAGTCCATAATAGAACAGCAAAATAGATGAAACAGTATAAAAGTTCTTGGAGGCTCAAAGAACAAACATGAGTCCGTACCCAGGTTATTTTCCTATTAAATCACAGAGGCTCTCGTGCGGTGGAGTCCATCTCTGGGCACATTTCCTTTAAAAAGAGTAAGAATCTCAGAGGCTCAGGTTCTTTTGAGTCTGTCTCCGGGCACGGTTCCTTAGTATCAAGTTGCACAAGATAAAACAGGTGCTGTAATACCCCTGATCAACCTGAAAAGGGGGGTAAGGGTAAAAGGTGCAACTAAGGAACAGGCACAACTTGGCGTGGGGTAGGAGATCCTGGAAACAAACTTGGCTTTGTCGACTTTGATATTTCAGTGGTCAACACCTACCACTGAGCCGTGGATAAACTGGCAGCAGCAACAAACGACCAGGAAACATAGGACTCCTGTCCTGGAAGGGTTAACAACATCATTCTTTGGTGAAATAAATCAAAGGCCTAGCAGGCTGATTCACAGTGGCATATCATAATTACCCGGCTCTGCTGGCAAGTACGGCCTGTAGTAGTCCTCTACAGGAGGATGTGCCCACATAACGGTGTCAGGGGGCAGCTGCAAGGTAAAGGGGCCCCTAATAGGTATTGGCCCCATGGGCCTAGGGGTAAACCCTCGAGTGGACCGTACCGGTCCCGGCATACGGATTGTGGGTGGTGCTGCATTGGGTACCGCCGCCGCAAGCGGTCCGGTTGGCTCTGTGCAGCAGTTCACAGCAATAGCGGGTCCTCTTTGGGGCCGCAACGGAGCGGTGGTGACAGAAGGTGGTCTACGGGTGGTGACAGGCACCCTTACCTCATCCTTCTTTGGCGGCGTCCGGATCCTGGCGGTCGCGATCTTGCGCAGCTCCCGCAACTTCTCTTCCAGCCGGACAATCTGGTGACCGATGCTCTCCGTGTCGGAGTCGCTGTCGTCTGCTGGCGCCGTCGGCGCAGGTACGGTCAACGATGGCTCGGACTCGGCCTCTGCAGGTTCTGGTGGCGCATCAGGTCTCCGACCCTTCCGGATGTTCTCTAAGGTAACCCGAAGTCCTTTTAAGTTCTCCAGGTCCTGTATGGTCTTCTCCCGACGAGGCAGCTCGGGGGAAGGATAAGGGCTCACCCATTTTTCCAACACGGTTGGCTGCCAGAAGACATTAGGCCCAATGAAGGAGCTCCGCTCCTGGAAGGCGTGATGGGCCGGCTCTGGAGAGCGTTCAGGTTCTCGCTCGCAGCCAGAGTAGTCTTCTTCTGCCTCCCAGTCCTCAGGTTCTCGCTTGGGACGGGTCACGGCAGTTGCATAAGGGCCTCTCAGGCTCTCGGCAGGGGTGAACTCCACTTTCTCTCCCTCGCGGAGACTGTGCTGATAGGAAGGGAGGTAGTCTCTCTTGACAGATCTTCGGTTAACATACAAGTCTCTGCCAGTCAGATAATCTTGGATGAACCCGTAGCCACGGGTTTTGTCAAAGGACACCACCAACCCCTTTCTCCTTTCCAGGCGGGGCTGGGTGTCGGTGTGTCGTTCATGGATAGTCTTGGTCAATTCCTCATAATAGATTTTAGTCTTTGTATTCCGCTTTATAGCGGCCTCCCGGATCTCTGCCATTAGTGAAGACCACTTGAAAGAGGGCTGAAAGAAGTCTCTCCAGGAGCCATAGTAGGGCTCCGGTTCTTTCTCCCGTGGCGGGCAGGCGGGTCTCACCGGTCCCGGAGAGTAGGCCGGTGGAGCCTCCTCAGGCTCTACACCAACATAATCCATTTTTCGGTATTTCAGGCGCGGACGTGGCTGCAAAGCGGTGCTCACTCTCCAACATGCTCGATCCTTCTCTGGAGAGCGATAGGGTGGCGCCAATAAGTTCAGCCAGCTCCTCCCATTGCACTGGGAGGCCGCCCCCCAGGTATTCCAGTATGGGGAAGGCGGAGTCCATGCTGGCCGACATGCAAATGTCAAGATAAGCAGTGGCGCCTGACCTTGAACTCCTTCCCGCTATTTCCTCAGAAAGGCGCCAAATTTTCCCGCTTTTTCGGGATGAAGATGACGCAGCAGCTATTTCAGTAGCCTCAGCGGCCATCTTTGGTAGAAACGCTGTCTATTCACTGACAGCAAGCAGGATGGTAAAAAGTCCATAAAACCACACTCCGGTGTGGCGATTTTCTTCCTCTTGATAGCGCAACACTGCACAGCGCTTTTTGGAGGTTTTTGGGACACTTTGGGTATGTTTTTCAGTCCACAAAGTCCACTTTAATAAAACAGGCAATATGTCACTTTGGTCACAGGGCAACTGTATAAGGCACAAAGTTCACGCTTCTTGCACTAGAAAGCGTGCGTATCCTGTTCGTGACGCCAAAAGAGAGGTGCAGCGTACTCAAGTTAGGTGTAGAAATGTTCCTGGGTGTTGTAGTGCAATAGACACTAACCTGAGACGGCTGACTCTCTGCAAGGGCAGGTGATGATGAGAAATGTTCGTGACGCCAGTGCCAATTAAACGGTGGCACGCCGTTTGCTGATAGCAGGAATAATTGAGGAACCACGTGATGTTAAAGCAGAACTCAAACTTTAGTAGTCATCATATAGGGACATTAACGGAAACGCAGTTACTTTGCAGACAGTTGATTTTCAATACAGTTGATGCAGGCAATATATGTATAGCAAGGTGACTTCAGAGTGTTAAACACAGGACTTGTAGTACAGGCAGCTTGCACTCTATTCCTGACTGATCCTGGAACCTATAAACTCTTCTCCAAGGCCCAATGCCCTAGCTCTGGCGTATATCCTTGGTTTTATCTTTATCAAGTACCTCCTCTGTTGTCTTGAGTACCTCTTGCTTTTCTGAGCTTGCCTCTGTCTCTCTCTCAGCTTCCTCAGGCTCTTTAATTGAGGTGTTCCTGCTTCTGCATAGGTGAACTCAGGAGGGGAACCTTCTCTTTGAATCTGGAACCCGGTTACAGGGACTGCAATACCCTCTCCTGGTCTGCAGGCTTCCGGCCTGGACTGGACTCTGACATAGTCTAAACTCCAGCTGCTGTAGACTGGCTTTAGACTAGACTGACTGTAGACTCACTTTTGACTGACCTTCCTTTCCCTGACTGGGCCTTATATAAACTAGGGCTCCCTAGCTCCCTCTAGTGACTAAGAGCTGGAATGACACCCCTAGCAGGCCTGTACATGCACATTTTACAGCAACAGGGAAATACATAGCATTACATTACATTAAATTTTATAAAGACGACTTATACCAACTTCCCCATAAATAAGGGGGACGACAGCACACAAGTGACCCTTCTGTAGTGACGGGCATTACAGTCCCCGTACACTACAGATATAGCTGCTGCTTGTGCTGGAATCAGTCACTCACGGAAATATGGTGACAGTCACTGCTCCCATAGGTGTTGCAGTTGCAATCCCATATTTCCAGTGCTGACCAGCCCTGTGTGAGCAATAATGGCGGGCTTGGTGGCAATGTTAATAACCCTGCTGGCATATGATGAAGCATTGATGATGATATAGCTGCCGCTTGTGCTATGAATGTGATGTTCTATGGGCCATAGACCATCACATGATTTATAGGACTCTGCTGTGACATCTACCAGTACTTGTAGGATAGCAGTAGTGGGTCCTCTTACTTGCAGAGCTTGTTTGCAGCTGCACATGTGGCTAGAACGGTGCTAGTAAGAGGACCCACTACTGCTATCCTATGTGATGCTAGTGTACTCTAGCTACTAGCAAGCACCCAACTGCCAGAGCAGAGACTGTCTCCGAGTCTCTGCCAGTCACGTAGCCGCGGCCGCCCTCACCTCACTCACTCGGGCGGCACGCATCTTCTCCTCCGCCAGTACTCCCAGACTTCTCCTCCACTTCCGGCTATTACTGCCAGACGGGACCACTCCCTCTCCACTGCTGCACGCACGGCTCTGCCTCCGCCCCCCCTGTGAAGTTAGCCGCGGACAAGTACTGTAAATCAGGGGCCAGGGCTTCACTCCGTCTCGTCTGGGGGGCCCCGCGGGCCCCCCTGACTTAGGGGCCCGGTCGCAACTGCGACCCCTATAGCTACGCCACTGACTTAACGTCTTTAACAGTGTAAAAACAAGAACACTATCCCACTGCTTGCCACCAATCTGGTATGATCCCTACTCTCGGGTCACGTCACTGGGGTGAATTATACTTGTGAGCTCATCAAGTTACCACAGAAATTCCCACCCACCTATTCTACATAGTAACATATTACATAAGGCCGAAAAAAGACATTTGTCCATCCAGTTCGGCCTGTCATCCTGCAAGTTGATCCAGAGGAAGGCAAAAAAAAACTGTCAGGTGGAATCCAATTTTCCCCACTTTAGGGGTATAAAAAATTGGTTCCCGACTCCAATCAGGCAATCAGAATAACTCCCTGGATCAACGACCCCTCTCTAGTAGCTATAGCCTGTAATATTATTACGCTCCAGAAATACATCCAGGCCCCTCTTGAATTCCTTTATTGTACTCACCATCACCACCTCCTCAGGCAGAGAGTTCCATAGTCTCACTGCTCTTACCGTAAAGAATCCTCTTCTATGTTTGTGTACAAACCTTCTTTCTTCCAGACGCAGAGGATGTCCCCTCGTCACAGTCACAGTCCTGCGGATAAATAGATGATGGGATAGATCTCTGTACTGACCATTTTTATCCCCCCTCCTCCGAGGTGGGCTGTGAGGGAACCTTCCTCGTTTCGGTCCGGCCTTCTAGGACATCTGATATTATTCAGGTTTTTGCCCCACCTTCCCACAAGGCTGACCGATGTGGCAATATGAATCACTGTGATTTCTCACCGTATGACTGGGACTGCGAGTACAGGTATGATCCCATAATCTGAGTCACCTCGTCCCGGTTATACAGACACCAAATATGATCGCGTTATGATTTATAGAAGGCCATATCCTGAATACAGAGAAATGCCTCATGTTCAGTATGGCGTGTATAGACTCTCCCCAAAGTCCATGTCAGGCTGAACACAATTATTAGGGTTCTGAGGATGTGGGTGTTATGAGGTCGGAGTTATGGCTTCTGATATTATTTCATTCATCTATTGAATGGGTTAGACCACCCGCTGGTCTAGCAGACATGTCTGTGGTTGCTCCGAATTTTTAATATCTCCCTTCCAGGTCTTCATTAGTGTGCCCAAATGGCTTGTAATTAGCAGGCCAGTGTTAAATGGAGCTTCCTCTGAGAAGGTGGAGTGTCTCACCTAGTTTTCAGACTGGCTGGCACCTGGAGGTACAATTTGCATTTACTTAATAGATCAACAGCCACTGCTATACAATCAGCTATTGATAATACATTTAGGAAAAATATGAAATCTATCTATCTATCTATTGTAAGGGATCGCCTCTTATTCGGGGGTCATTCTCACAATGATCTTCATAACCACTGGGTTTCAGGTCCAAACAGTGCAATTTATTTTACACTCTTCATACACAACATGGCATAAAACAAAAGCCTGCCCGTCTGGGCTCTACCCAAACATAATAAACATCGTATCCCTAACTTGGCTATACGATAGCGTTCCCACATGGAACCAGGTGTGGCTTACCCCAGACATACAGTCCACCAGCCCTCAGGCTGTAACAAATGCAGTACCTTTGGAGGGGGTTGTGGTCTAGCAGTCCTCCTGACTCTGACCTTTCAATGCTTGTTCCCGGGTGTCGCTGAGTCCCCCAAAGTCCAGGCTATTGCATAGCCTCGTGGCCCCTCAGCCTTGCCTAGCTGAGACCACACTGACAGAGCCTCACCAGGCCTCTGTCTGCACACTCTCCAGAGTGAGACACACCCAGGATCCAGTAGCAGGATTAAATAGGATCCCTGGACATGAGCATGCCCTAAGTCCCGGACTGGAACCTGGGGAAACAACACCTCAATCTTCACATTGCCACATATTCCCCCCCTCTGTTCAAACCTGTGGGGGTGAACACATGTACCAACTGGATGCTCGTGACAGGGCATCCGCATTTTCTTGCCATCGCCTGGCTCAACCTTCCCCCTGGAAGATGTGGTCAGCGTCAGAGGCTTCCCTTTATTTTGCCAGACCCATGCCATCAGTGCTTGGTTTGTTACCCACACTGACATCTTGCCCAAGAGACATTGTCTACAATGTTCCCATGTCCATGTGACAGGCAGATCCTCTCTTTTTATTTTTTTATCTTTCTCTCTATTTGACTTACACAGCTGCTTCAGCCGAGCACGCTTCTTATGACTCGCCTCTTTTTGTCTCTTTATTTTAACAGCAGATCGTACATTTATTTTTTCTTTACTCTTCGAATTTCGATCTCGGCTTCTGGAACTCCCTTCAGAATATATTTTTATGCAAACGACCGACTCTCTGTTTGACTTCGCTGGCTCTTGCAGACGCTTAGGCCTTTTCTTCTTGTCTTTGCGAAGCTCCGTCAGCAGAGCTGGCTTGTCCCCACTCGCTTCTTTTTCAGCAGTGGTTTCCTCAGATGGTGCCTCAGTTTCAGGGTCTTCTGCCTCTTCACTGCCTCTCCCCACTTCGGCTTTACCCTTGATCTCTGGAACATCCAAGGATTTCTCCCACTTCAAGAGCTCGGCCTTAGCTTCCTTGGCCTCTGTCTCTTTGGCGTCCTGCTTTACTTTATTAGCCTTCTCACCATTCAGGGACATGGCATCATATCCTTGCTTTCTTAATTCCTCCTTCCCTTTCACATCATGGTTGGAGGCACTGGGGTCTTCAGCATACTCCTTGTCTTCTGGCGTTTTCTCCAGAGGCTCACCCAGGACACTGGTCTCCTTTTGGAGAGGAGTCAGGAGAGACAGCCCATCGTAATAGCCCGGATCTGCATACTGGTCGTCCATCTCCTCATATTTCTTCCCCAGCAGGCTGCTGGCTACTTGGAAGGCCTTGTAGGCGGAGGGGATGTCTTTTGCGACCTGGTCCTGGTTACACACTGTCATGAGACTCTTGGCCTCTGCATCCACATCAGCCCCATCAACTGGTTCAGCCGATACCTTTTCCACCTTCTCTGCCTTGGCCAGCACCCCGGCACCACCATCTCCAGACCCACTCTTACCAGGCTCTGACTTCTTGGCACCTTCCAGAGGATCTTCCTCTTCCGGTTTCTCGTTTTCTTCCACCTGCTGTGCAGCAGCACGCTTAGGCTTCTCCAACTCATAGATGGCATCTTTTGAGCTCATGAGAGCTTCAATCTCTGCTCTGAGTTGCTTGTTCAGCCTCTCTAATTCATTTCGCTCCTCAAGTACTTCTTCAAGGGCTCTAGCCAAGGAGAGGGCCTTAGTTGCCTTCTCTCGAGCATCAGTCTCCGCTTGGTCACGTTCTTCAGCATATCTGGCCGAGGTGGTTTTCTCTTCAGCCCGGAGCTTGTCCAACATCTTATGTTTCTTCTCCAATTTAGACACAATTTGTTTCTGGTGGTCCAGGTCCACCATCCGAACACGCAACTCTTGATCAAGTTGAGCCATCCTGGCAGGGGCGTAGCTAGAAATGCATGGGCCCCATAGCAAAAAAAAATTATGGGCCCCCCCCCCCCCCTCTGTGCCATCCACAGATCCCCCTCCCCATAGCAGTGCCATCCACAGATCCCCCTCCCCTAAATAGTGCCATCCACAGATCCCCCTCCCCTAAATAGTGCCATCAACAGATCCCCCTCCCCTAAATAGTGCCATCAACAGATCCCCCTCCCCTAAATAGTGCCATCCACAGATCCCCCCTCCCCTAAATAGTGCCATCCACAGATCCCCCCTCCCCTAAATAGTGCCATCCACAGATCCCCCCTCCCCTAAATAGTGCCATCCACAGATCCCCCCTCCCCTAAATAGTGCCATCCACAGATCCCCCTCCCCTAAATAGTGCCATCCACAGATCCCCCCTCCCCTAAATAGTGCCATCCACAGATCCCCCTCCCCTAAATAGTGCCATCAACAGATCCCCCTCCCCTAAATAGTGCCATACACAGATCCCCCCTCCCCTAAATAGTGCCATCCACAGATCCCCCCTCCCCTAAATAGTGCCATCCACAGATCCCCCCTCCCCTAAATAGTGCCATCCACAGATCCCCCTCCCCTAAATAGTGCCATCCACAGATCCCCCCTCCCCTAAATAGTGCCATCCACAGATCCCCCTCCCCTAAATAGTGCCATACACAGATCCCTCTCCCCTAAATAGTGCCATCCACAGATCCCTCTCCCCTAAATGGTGCAATCCACAGATCCCCCTCCCCTAAATAGTGCCATACACAGATCCCCCTCCCCTAAATAGTGCCATCAACAGATCCCCCCTCCCCTAAATAGTGCCATCCACAGATCCCCCCCTCCCCTAAATAGTGCCATCCACAGATCCCTCTCCCCTAAATAGTGCCATCCACAGATCCCCCCCTCCCCTAAATAGTGCCATCCACAGATCCCTCTCCCCTAAATAGTGCCATCCACAGATCCCTCTCCCCTAAATAGTGCCATCCACAGATCCCTCTCCCCTAAATAGTGCCATCCACAGATCCCCCCTCCCCTAAATAGTGCCATCCACAGATCCCTCTCCCCTAAATAGTGCCATCCACAGATCCCTCTCCCCTAAATAGTGCCATCCACAGATCCCTCTCCCCTAAATAGTGCCATCCACAGATCCCCCTCCCCTGAACAGTGCCATCCACAGTATCAGGTGCCTCTCTCTCCCCCCCCCCCCCGCCATGTGCCAGTATCAGGTGCCAAACCCCCCCCCCCCCAGGTGCCAGTATCAGGTCAGGTGCCAACCCCCCTCCCCCCATGTGCCAGTATCAAGTGCCCCCCCCCCCCCGCTCCCCCCATGGCAGTAACAGTCGGGTATTAAAAAAAAAAAAAATAAACACTTCTACTTACCTCCATGTCAGCGATGCGATGCAGCCTCTTCCTGTGTCCCTCCCTGTATTGTGTCCCGCCCTGTATGTCCATATATGGAGTCACTGCTTGTATTTCAGAAAAGGTTTCTGCTGGGATTCGAACCCACGACCTTCTGTATCAGAGGCAGAGCACCTACCCTCAAGACCATAACAGCTGCCTTGCTGCTGACTGAAAAATTATGAGACTTCTACTGTTATAGCTGGCTAAGTGTACATCTATACACATAGCTGCTCATATATAGAGATATAGCAGAGCTGAGTGTGCTGGGATAGCTGTCATATAGAGATATAGCAGTGCTGGGTGTGTTGGGGCAGCTGTCATGTGTATAGATGTACACTTAGCCAGCTATAACAGTAGAAGTGTCAAATTTTTTCAGTCAGTTGCAATGCCTTCTTTATGGCTGTGAGGGTTAATGCTTTGCCACTGATACATTGGAGGTTGTGGGTTCGAATCCCAGACACATCAGGAGACTTTAGTATATACAGTAAGATTAGAGCACATTAGCGAGGGAACATTAAGACCGCTGCTGTGAAGGGGCCCTGAACAGTAAGACATCGATATTTAACTAACTTGAAAATAAACTGTCGGGCCCCGAAGCAGCTGCTTCCCCGGTAGTTACGCCACCTCCTGGCTGCCTGTGTGTAGTGTCTGTGTGTGTTAATAAAAAATAAAAAAAAAAAAAAAAAAATTTGAATGCGGTCGGACGGGCCCCCTAGTGGCGTAGGGCCCCATAGCCACTGCTATGGTTGCTATGGCGATCCCTACGCCACTGCATCCTGGCTTCCAAATGACTTTTCTCCTCCACGAGAGCAGATTTTTCTGAGGCGCTGTTTAGAACCTCATCAGCCAGCTCATCTCTTTCCTGCTCTGCATGAAGTCTTGATCGCTCATAAGCTGCACGTTCCTCTTGAAGTTGGAGAATTTCCGCTTCTATTAGTGACTCTAGTTCCTTCAGTTCATTCATCTCTTTCTGTGACTCCTCTGGAGATTCCTGCAGTTGCTCTGCGAGAACCACTAGCCCCATTTCTAGTGTATCTAGGGACTGTGCAGAGCGAGAGAAAACATCTTCAAGTTTGTAGCTGTACTGTCCTGTCCCGTCATCTACAACTGTCAGGATATGAGCTTCAGACACTAGGCTGTCGCCCGACTGAACTCTCGTCTCGTCAGATATAACTGTCATCTGGTCGCTAGACTCGCTACTAGTAACCACTTTAGTTTTGCTGGGTCTTGACATGGTAGCCTCACTCTCGGAGTTGCTAATTGTCACGGCACATATACTGCTCGTGTCATTATTAACCCTGACCTCTAGGGGCACCCAGGATTCAATCCCCACCTGGGACATTTTATTAATCATAGAAACCTGTGGAGACTGCACATCCACCTCTGGTACATGTAGTACACCCTCTAGCCCCTCCACATTGTCTACAATGGGGTCTCCTAGCGGTGTTTCTTCAACATTTATCAACACTTTTATATCAGACACATGTTTATCAACAGGGTTAGCTTTTCCTCAATCACAGCCTGCAAAGGAAAAGGCATGTCATTATTATCACATATTTCACATGACATCACATTTCCATTATGCATTTCGTACCATCACTTTGCACCTTATCTGCACCCTTGTTCTCAATGTGCAGCTCCTTCACATTATCATTTAAAGGGACAGGTACAGGTTCTGCAGGAGTTTTGTCACTCTCTGCAGAAATGTCTCCATTACTTAAAACCTCCAAGCATAGGGGGAAATTACGGCCCACCATTTCCTCATGTATGAGCGTATTTGTAACATCAGGTTCACAAATCCCAGTTCTCACTGGAGACTCTCCCTCAGTGAGAACCACCTGAGAGTCCGTATTATTCACATAATTGTCCCAAACATGTAACACTCTACCAGTCTCTGGGGGCGGCCATCATGCTACCTCTTACCTGGGCTAGCATGGGATCTCTGACTTTCACCACCCCAAATCTAGCTTTGATCACAGGCTCTTTGGGAGACCCAGAAACCTTCTCCCCTGCAGGTTTCTGCGAGGGAGCAATCACAGCAGGCTTATCCGCCTGTTCAGACACAGTTTTTTCTCTGTGTGACTTATTACCTACCGGACCAGCAGGTATCCACTGCCGCCGGCTCACTGTCACTGGGTCTGCCACATAATTAATAACAGGAACAGTCTTACCCTTTGTAATCAACCATTCTGGTAAAGCAGTGCCATTCTCTCCCGCGGACTCATCAAGGTTGTGGTTGCTCCTAGCAACAGCTTTACTGCACCTCCGCACTTCCTCTCTAGGACTCGGACACAGTCGCAGGGAAGATATGCACTCCTGAGAACCGCACCGCGCTCCACCTCTTTGTCTTCCCGACGGTTGCCATTGGCAACGGCACATATCTGCTGTTCATCGGATTCTCCAGGTACACAATTTGTAGCATTTTCTCCTCTCCTAAGCTGCCAAAATAACGGGAAGTCTTTGCCAAGCACAAACTCCACTTCCAGGGTCTCACATTTTAAGAGCTCCCACTGCACAGGGCCATAGTCTGTTATAAAGGTCAGAGACACGGTGACATCTGTCTCTGGCCCTCTCTCCAGAAAGTCCAGAATTTCAGGCAGGACCTGAGACACTTGTTGGCGGGAGTCTAGTACAACCAGCAGCGGGATCCCCCCGATCACCATCTCACAGGACTTTGCTCGCATCCTCCACCAATTGTAAGGGATCGCCTCTTATTCGGGGGTCATTCTCACAATGATCTTCATAACCACTGGGTTTCAGGTCCAAACAGTGCAATTTATTTTACACTCTTCATACACAACATGGCATAAAACAAAAGCCTGCCTGTCTGGGCTCTACCTAAACATAATAAACATCATATCCCTAACTCGGCTATACGATAGCGTTCCCACATGGAACCAGGTGCGGCTTACCCCAGACATACAGTCCACCAGCCCTCAGGCTGTAACAAATGCAGTACCTTTGGAGGGGGTTGTGGTCTAGCAGTCCTCCTGACTCTGACCTTTCAATGCTTGTTCCCAGGTGTCGCTGAGTCCCCCAAAGTCCAGGCTATTGCATAGCCTCGTGGCCCCTCAGTCTTGCCTAGCTGAGACCACACTGACAGAGCCTCACCAGGCCTCTGTCTGCACACTCTCCAGAGTGAGACACACCCAGGATCCAGTAGCAGGATTAAATAGGATCCCTGGACATGAGCATGCCCTAAGTCCCGGACTGGAACCTGGGGAAACAACACCTCAATGTTCACATTGCCACACTATCTATTACCTCGGAGTTCGTTTACAAATCTGTGTAATTTTTCTCCTGCACGGGATGCCTCTCCTTCAGGACTGGAGAATGGACAGGACTACAGGCCGTACACAGCATTTACAGCAGAAGCAGAAACCTGCAGGACCTTTAGTGATGTCATAGTCACCTGATCGAGGTCCTTAAGCCAAGCAGGGCACAGGAACAGGACTAAACTGAGTGTGAAGAGGGTAAGTATTTATGTGGTGTGCGTATAGGAGTCATCTCTATGTGTGTGGTGTGTGTATAGGGGTCATCTCTTTAGTGTGTGGTGTATGTGTATAGCGGTCATCTATATAGTGTGTGGTGTGTGTATAGGGGTAATCTCTAGTGTGTGGTGTGTGTATAAGGGTCATCTATATAGTGTGTGGTGTATGTAAAGGGGTCATCTATATAGTGTGTGGTGTATGTATAGGGGTCATCTATATAGTGTGGGGTGTGTGGTGTGTGTTTAGGATGTTCTCTATATAGTGCGGTGTGTACAGATGTCACTTGGTTCCTGAAATCTTAGACCCAACTGCACGACGTCTTGAAAATGTCAAGGAAACTGAGCATGCACTTCAGCCGCTATTACCATGCAAAACACACCCTCTGAGCTGCAAAGGCCGAATGGTGTTCCCCTACATCGTCTCACATGTGACGTTGCACACATGTTGAAATTCCACCCTCCATATGTTGAACCTTCTGTATGAGCAGAGGATACCCGTGACGGATTTCTTGATGATGCAGATGGGCAGGACTACTCCCCTGTATAACTTTGATGTTAGACAGTGGAAGCTTATGGGTAACACCTGCCATTTCCTCAGGCCCTTTGAGGTGGTCACTTTATTTGTCAGTTGCCCAGGCCTACGGGATGAATGATGTCAATCCACTCCTTCAAGTCCTGGGTGGATGCTGAAAAATCTGACTGGCAAGGGGCCAGAAGATGTGGCACCTACATCTCACAGCCACCTGAGCCCTGTGGAGGCTTAACTGGTTCATGAGGAGGATGAGGAGGTGGACATAAACGCCCAGGAATTCTATACAGACCTAGCTGGTTTACCTGCCCAAGTGACAGGAGAGGAGCACAGGGAGCTAGAGGGTGACGAGGAAGATGACGCAGATGACCGAGACAGACTATGGCAGTATATAGTGGAGATGGAGTCAGGGTATCCCTCCGAGTCCCTTGCACAAATGGCCAGATGCATGCTGAGTTGCTTGCATAGTGACAGCTGCATTATCACCATTCTGCAGAGGGATGACTACAGGCTCTCCACAATGTTAGACCCTCGCTACTGGTGCAAAATGCGGCCCTTTTTTACACCTTCTGAGAAGGATGAAAAACTCAACTACTATCGAGATATCCTATGTAGTCGGTTGGTTGCTGCCTATGCACACGATTACCTAACCTCATAAAGGTATAAAAGGGGTGAGCCTCTGAACTCACGCTCCAGTGCCATGACTGCTGGAAGGAGGTGGGAAACTTAAGTCTTGTGTCTCTGATGAGCACTTTTCTTCACCCAGAAACTACCCAGCAGCAGAACATAGAGCAGAACCTGAACCAGCAGGTGGTGGCATACTTTGACTGCTCCCTATCACCCCAGATCCAAGATCCTCTGGACTAATCGGCAACCAAACTTGAATCGACTGTAGTGTGCTGCCACACCAGAACATTGTGACAAATGGCTTGTTACTTCTGCCCAGGTGCTACTGCCACTATTCTGATGCTGTCACCTGCCTGATGCCACAAACTTGCTTCCTCTACTGCCATCTGCCCCTACTGTGATCTGCCACCATCTTGTGCTGTTACTGCTGCTGCTGTTGTCCCCCTCCCCCCTCTGTTCCGGGACCACTATTGTGACTCTTCATGCTGTTGCCATTCTCACCAGTCTGTTCCGGGCCACTATTGTGACCCTTCAAGCTGTTGTCACGCTCACCAGTCTGTTCCGGGGCCACTATTGTGACTATTCATGCTGTTGCCATCCTTGCCAGTTTGGTACAGGGCCACTAGTGTCCCTGTTTGGCCATGGTAACATTGCCATTTATTTTTATGTTCCTCTGATCTGTCAGTTGAACAGAAAAATAACAAAAAAAATGGGTCCTGTTTGAGCTTCTATCACACGGGCAGTATTTTGCATCAGTATTTGATCATGATTTTGAAGCTAAAAGCACGAGTGGGTCCAAAACACAGAAGACATGCAAATATTTCCATCACATGGTATCTCTGTTTTGGACCCACTTTTGCCTTACCAATACTGATCATATGCTGACCAAATACTGAGGCTGTGAAGGTGGATACTCAAACTACAGGATCTGCTTTTTTTGGGTTGTTCTTCTGGCGGATTAAAAGAACAGAAAAATAAACAGTGATGTGAACACAGCCTTACTTCTGACACCCTCACCACTGTCATGGGGCCACTTTTTGATTTTTAGGCCACTGCAATGTTAAGTCCATGCTAATAAATTAGACCTGACTCTACCATTGACCTGTAAGGTGGCGTTCACAATTCTGTTATTTGGTCAGTTATTTCCATCGCTTATTGTGAGCCATATTGAGGAGCCAACCCTACTCTTGGATTAGGTATCAAGACTAGATCTGCACCTGTTCTGTGGGTTTGACTTGCACCTGCTTTGGACTGACAATAACTGACCAAATAAGTGAAGTGTGAACTAAGCCTAATAGTGACGCACAGTCATTCTATATCTAACAGAAGGGATTCAAACACATGTGTTTGCACTGCCATAACCTAGATTATTTATTCTCCAGTACTTTATTGGTACTACCTCTATGTCCTTATTTTGTTCCACTAAAGCAGGGCTGGCCAACCTGCGGCTCTCCAGCTGTTGTAAAACTACATTTCCCACCATGCCCTGCTGTAGGCTGATAGCTGTAAGCAGTCTAGGCATGCTGGGAGTTTTGCAACAGCTGGAGAGCCTCAGGTTGGCCAGCCCTGCACTAAAGAGTCATTGGGACACCTGCAGGGATATATAGCGTTTTCTTTTTTTTTTTTTGCTTCACTGAGGGATGCTGCATGCTTTTTTTTTGTTTAGCTATGGGTTAGCTAGAAAGGTTGTTCGCCTGCACGACGATGCCTGTCATTCAGACGAACAGTAACTGTTTTGCTACCAGAAAAGACTAGCTATGCATATTTCTGCATTGCACAGTGATGTACTCCAGGATGCATTCTCCCTAAAGTTTAACCGCAGGCCAGGATAGACCTGATTTAACACAGTTTGCAACAAATTAATTTGGATAAAAAAAAAAACTTTTTGGGGAAAAAAATCGGCGAAGGGACTGCATTTTTAAAAAACTTTGCTCATAGTTTTCAAAAATAAGCTCAAAACACATATGATAAATTAAGAAATTGGGCCTATTCACATGTACACATACTGTACAGAGAGCTTACCATAGTAATGTATCAAAGAGTTGCAATGAGTGTCTATATAATCAAAGGAAAGCATTCACACATAGTCTCAGCTTTAGTACTGCTTATAGTAATCAATATAATGATATCATGATTGTGAAGAGATGTCTACCTATGTCACATGTGGATAACCAAATAGCCTGTATTTAGACTCTGAGTGAGGCACATACTTGGTTTCCACATACTATCAATGTGGATAGGTGAGATGTAAAACCTGCAAGTTCATGCTCAATTCTCAGAATATTAATGCTTGTACTTGTGGCAATAACTTTTTTATCAATTGCTTTGTGAACTGTGGTTCACGTTGTGTATGTAGTCACCTCTGTCTCCTGTAATAAACAGTATTTAGGTTCCACCATACACTCACTCCGATAGAGGATAGCTGAGCATGTACAGTTGCAAGAAAAAGTAAGTGAACCCTTTGGAATGATATGGATTTCTGCACAAATTGGTCATAAAATGTGATCTGATCTTTATCTAAGTCACAACAAAAGACAATCACAGTCTGCTTAAACTAATAACACACAAAGAATTAAATGTTACCATGTTTTTATTGAACACACCATGTAAACATTCATAGTGCAGGTGGAAAAAGTATGTGAACCCTTGGATTTAATAACTGGTTGAACCTCCTTTGGCAGCAATAACTTCAACCAAACGTTTCCTGTAGTTGCAGATCAGACATGCACAATGTTCAGGAGTAATTCTTGACCATTCCTCTTTACAGAACTGTTTCAGTTCAACAATATTCTTGGGATGTCTGGTGTGAATCGCTTTCTTGAGGTCATGCCACAGCATCTCAATCGGGTTGAGGTCAGGACTCTGACTGGGCCACTCCAGAAGGCGTATTTTCTTCTGTTGAAGCCATTCTGTTGTTGATTTACTTCTATGCTTTGGGTCGTTGTCCTGTTGCAACACCCATCTTCTGTTAAGCTTCAGCTGGTGGACAGATGGCCTTAAGTTCTCTTGCAAAATGTCTTGATAAACTTGGGAATTCATTTTTCCTTCGATGATAGCAATCCATCCAGGCCCTGACGCAGCAAAGCAGCCCCAAACCATGATGCCCCCACCACCACACTTCACAGTTGGGATGAGGTTTTGATGTTGGTGTGCTGTGCCTCTTTTTTTCCACACATAGTGTTGTGTGTTTCTTCCAAACAACTCAACTTTGGCTTCATCTGTCCACAGAATATTTTGCCAGTACTGCTGTGGAACATCCAGGTGCTCTTGTGCAAACTGTAAAAATGCAGCAATGTTTTTTTTGGACAGCAGTGGCTTCCTCTGTGGTATCCTCCCATGAAATCCATTCTTGTTTAGTGTTTTACGTATCGTAGATTTGCTAACAGGGATGTTAGCATATGCCAGAGACTTTTGTAAGTCTTTAGCTGACACTCTAGGATTCTTCTTCACCTCATTGAGCAGTCTGCGCTGTGCTCTTGCAGTCATCTTTACAGGACGGACACTTCTAGGGAGAGTAGCAGCAGTGCTGAACTTCCTCCATTTATAGACAATTTGTCTTACCTTGGACTGATGAACAGCAAGGCTTTTGGAGATACTTTTATAACCCTTTCCAACTTTATGCAAGTCAACAATTCTTAATCGTAGGTATTCTGAGAGCTCTTTTGTGCGAGGCATCATTCACATCAGGCAAAGCTTCTTGTGAAAAGCAAACCCAGAACTGATGAGTGTTTTTTATAGGGCAGGGCAGCTGTAACCAACACCTCCAATCTCATCTCATTGATTGGACTCCAGTTGGCTGACACCTCACTTCAATTAGCTCTTGGAGATGTCATTAGTCTAGGGGTTCACATACTTTTTCCACCTGCACTGTAAATGTTTACATGGTGTGTTCAATAAAAACATGGTAACATTTCATTCTTTGTGTGTTATTAGTTTAAACAAACTAAGAAGACAGGTTGGCATTAGCAGGAGGTGCTCAAACCCTGTGAGGCCTGGGACATATCAGCCAGTCTTGAGTGGGACTCGCAGACTCCTCCCTCCTCCCATTGCAAGCATGGCTACATGCTGGAGGTAACTGGTGAGCTGTTTGTGAGTCGGCCTTATGCTCCTGTAATTTGCCCACTGGCTCCTGGTATTGCCCATACGGCTCAGGTAGGAGAGTGTTAGGTCCCGGGCTACTTAAGAAACCTTGGTGTGGTGCCCGGGCTTAGACATGTTCTACACCGTAGGACATGTTGACTAATCTCTCAATTTTAAAATCAGTTTGAGGGTTTAGTGAGACTGTAGAGTGCACCTGTCTTTGTTATTGTTTTGTTATATTGTTATATTAATTATGACATCCGCACTTGTTACCTTGTGTAGGATGTCTATTGTGGTACTTGTGGTTCGCCGCGGGCATCCTCCACCGTATGCATCTTGCTGGGGATTGCCATTAGCAACGGGCCACAAGTGCAGGATTTGCTCCCCTATATATATGCACAACTGCATGTGGGTTTGAGCACCTCCTGCTAATGCCAACCTGTCTTCTTAGTTTGTATATATAGATTCCTGGAGGTGTATAAACTCCAATTTAAATGTGCCTGTTTTCCATCTACAGGCCACATTTAGGTGCACCTGTGAGGCCTGGGACATATCAGCCAGTCTTGAGTGGGACTCGCAGACTCCTCCCTCCTCCCATTGCAAGCATGGCTACATGCTGGAGGTAACTGGTGAGCTGTTTGTGAGTCGGCCTTATGCTCCTGTAATTTGCCCACTGGCTCCTGGTATTGCCCATACAGCTCAGGTAGGAGAGTGTTAGGTCCCGGGCTATTGAGAAACCTTGGCGTGGTGCCCGGGCTTAGACATGTTCTACACCGTAGGACATGTTGACTAATCTCTCAATTTTAAAATCAGTTTGAGGGTTTAGTGAGACTGCAGAGTGCACCTGTCTTTGTTATTGTTTTGTTATATTATTAGTTTAAGCAGACTGTGATTGTCTATTGTTGTGACTTAGATGAAGATCAGATCACATTTTATGACCAATTTGTGCAGAAATCCATATAATTCCAAAGGGTTCACATACTTTGTCTTGCAACTGTATATGAGGTTTTTAGTATTAGCAATAGGAATATATATGCAGTATCACAACATTTTCGCTATTTCCATGGAGGTGATTTATTGTCCCTGAGAGAACTGGGGTGTGAGCGAGTGTCCATACTTCAATGAGGTGGTGATTAGACCCATAAGGTTCATATGAGAGGATTTTGCTAGAGTTTGAGGTTGGACATATGCTCACTGAAGGGTCTTAATAAATCAGATATTATGTATTTCTATTAAGTATTTAAGCATGTTTCTGTTTGCTATAGGTGTCTTTCAAAACATTATTGTAATTCATTGGTGAACAAGCGGATAATATACATGGGTGTACGAGCAGAAGGGAGAGGGGATAATGGCTATTCAGCCTTTTAATTATTGGTATGCATGCACTTTCACTATGCCATGACTAAGGACAGGTTGTAACTGTCTGAAACCAGTAGTCTATGCCTTCTATTTGTATTCTTCTATTTTTATAAGAAGAAATAAATAATCTACTGTCAGCACAGTAGGCAGGAAAAACACATTTACACAGTGTGCCCTAACTTTCACCCAACCTGCTGTCCCTGCCTACTTGCAGAGCAAGCCCTAAGAGGTAAGTCGACCATCCCTATGCTGGTAAGTGCAGGCAGCCAAACCAATTACCCACAGTTAAAACTGCAGGGACCTGTTCACACAGCTGGAACCCAGAAACAGACAAACACACAGAGAAAGGTCATGCAGGAAAACATCAAAACCGGGAGGTCAATTCAGTACCAAATTACAGAGCAGAGAGAGGTCCAAGTCAAGCCGAAGTCAAATCCAATAGTAACAATCCAAAATAGCAACTAAAGCACTGTAAGGAAAACTTTTAACTGGCAAGGGTGTATTGCCCGCAGGGATCAGAACCTGATAGGTCCATGACTCGGTGCTCCATTAGTCAGAACACAGCACACAGGAGAGATCAGCTGAACAATCAGCCCATTGCTAGTCTCCTCCAGCACACGCCCGCTGTTGGGAGAAAGCATTGCGTCCAGTTGCCAATGACGCTGTTGCATGACCAGGGGTGGTGGCTTAGAAGCATGTCTCTCCCGGCGCCAAAGCTGGAGATCTAACTGCCGGAGCCCGGACAGGTACTTTTGTGACATCTACATTTTAGTACAAGCTGCTGAAATACCTACTTTTTCTCTTGCTTGCATAGCCATGTCATTGGCGAGGCATTTTCCCACGCACTATCCACTATTTGGGATCTAGAATTCTTTACAACTAAGGTTGAGCTGAACTGGTCTCCCTCAGTTTTTATACCGCTTCAGGATCCATCATTACCATCTGTTGTAGAGCACTGCAAGGTGTAGTGAGACCCACTTCCTCTCACCCCCCCAAGTCATCTCTGCAAATGAAGGCAACCAGTCCTGCTCACATTTTAGGACAGGATGCTGATGGCCATTTTAAATCATTCCTGGAGAACCCCTTTAAGATGTTCATAGTTTACTGTTTTTGTTCTTTACTTTGCAGGTTTTATATGGTGGGTTTTACATCCATATGTCAGTCTGCTTAGTTCTCAAGAGAAATTGAATGAAATTAAATGTTATTATTGGATTTTCCAATTTAAGGCCATTGACCTTAACCACTTCACGTTAAATAATACATGGCTTTGACTAAGTCTTTTATCTATTATCTTTCAATGTTTTTTTAAATTAAAAAGCCTTCTGCCATGGATATAATTAAGTTTTTTTTTTTTCCTCTGCTCTCAGTGCATAAGTTAGAACATTTATAGCAGAGAAAGAGATATCATCCATTGAAAAAACTTCAAAGCCTGGATACATCAATTAACTGTATATTTTGGGTATACAATAGAATAAGAGATAATAGAGACTAAGACGCATTAATAACATTGTCAACTATGACATTTTGAAAAGTATGATTCTAAATATGATATGACACTATGAGATATCTTTTTTTAGCCTTCACAGCATAGGTGATAAATGTATGATTGCTAGGTGTCTAATTGCTGGGACCCCCATTGATTACAAGCACGGGGATATGTATGTGCCCTATGTATATGGAGTGGTAGTGTGTATGTGTCACCCTCTTTGTTCTCTGTCTATAAGACTGCTGAGTAAAGTACTTGGCTAACTCCAGAAGTCCCATAGAAGTGAATAGGGTGGTGGTCACACATGCACACTATGACTCCAGTCACATGGAGTCTCAGTGACTCCCATTCAAATGGCTGTTGGGTGTCCTAGTCGTTGGACTCCAGCGAACATGCGTTTATAACCAGACTCAAACTGTAAATGGCCCCTGTGCAAGAATTTTACATGGGCCACCTTCTTTCTAATAACTCATCATAGAACACCCTTTTATGTCTCTCTGACAAGTAAATATGAGCAATGAAATAATTTAGCTCAGTCCCTTAAAGAGGACCTGTCATCTCTCCTGACATGCCTGTTTTAATAGCTACATAAATTGCTAGCAGTCTGCAGTTAGGGTACAGAGGGGTGGTAACCAGTTGGAGCTGCATCCCCGCACAGTCTCACTCTATACAGTAAGTGCTGCCATTGTCAGACTGTGCAGGGACACCCCCCAACTGGTTAACACCCTTCTGCACCCTTACTGCAGACAACTATCAATTCATTCATAACTTCTAGTAGAAATAATAAAGGGATGACACATTATAGAGTCATAAGAAGAGATGTTCCAGAATTGTTATTACATGGGGAGTGGTGAAAGGTCCTCTTTAAATGGAGTCTAGTACTCAGTAGGGAGCTGTTTTTAGCATGATAGAGGGTACCTTTGGAACTGCACGGGTTGCACATTTTGTATGCCTACCACTGTTTATCTCCTTTTTTGTAGATAGGTGATACATGTTTTTCATGTGCCAACTGCTTTAACATGGTTGCTCAGATTGGAGAGGTTAAACATTTTAAAAAGTAAAAACAAACAAAAATATAAAGAATTCTAATCACCCCTTTCCCAATTTCACATATAAAAATAAATAACAAAAAAATAAATATAACAGGCACACATCACACATCTACAAATGATCAAACTAGGGATGAGTGAACCAATATGTTTCAGGTCCGGTTCACTGACTTTTTGAAAAAGTTTGGTTTACACCCAAATCGATTTTGACTGAACCAAAGTTGCTCCAATTGCCCTGAAAGTTGGTATTTAACCCCCTATAGCCTCCTAGGACTGTTATCTTTTTTTTTTTTGTTTATTTTTAATTTTTTTTTTTTTGCCCTGCCCAAGCTCTGGAACGCAATGACAGCAATATTAAATGATGTCTGAGTGACTCTGACATACATAGCTATGGGTAAACGCACTTTGCATGGTATTAACATACCAAGTGTTTAAAAACACACTGCTCCGGCACATGTCTTATGCTTTTTAATGTTCCAAAGCTTCCAAAAATTGTCCCTTATCAGGGGCAGATGAGTAGATGAGTAGACACACACAGTGTTTGCCTTGGTAGCGAGGGTCTAAAAGCATGGCTATCCAGTAATCATTATACTGCTTGATGTCAACGATACACCTGTCACTGCGTAAGCAAGTGAGCATACAGGTCGTCCTTCTGGACAGTGTGCCCGAGGAGCCTGTTCCTTCCCACTGAGACGATTGGGTGTCGTGGCCGGTGTCACCATCATCATCCTTTTTCTCTTCCAACTCTGATTCCTATTCCTCCTTCTCAAGTAGCAGCAACTCCTCCTCCCCCCTCATGGGAGTTTCTCCTTGTGGGTCCCCAACAGCTCAACAGCTACAGGGCCACCTGTTACATGAGTGTCAGCATCTCTTCAAAAATACATATGAGGGGGATGAGGGTCAACTGCAGCATGAAAAGCATGAGCTGCCAGTGCCCTACCTGGAAACAACACATGTTCCCTGCTGAGGCGGTCTGGTGCATAACCAAATCGTTCACGGCTTTCCGCTACTCGTACAGATTCTTGCATACCATTCTAATACTGCAAGTCCAGGAGAGTGTTCCTTACCACACGAGGATGGCTGAAAAGAGAGACAGTCTACCATACATTACCAACACCTTGTGCAAGCCAGTGCATTTTCTTTTTAGTTGGTGCTGCTACTAACCACATTTTTGCTCTGGGTCTTTTGTTTGGAACCTTTCCATAGCACTGACGTTTTTGGGCCTCTCAGATAATGTTGTGCACTACTGTCACGGCTGTATGTGAGCAACAAGAGCATGCACAGAAAATAGAGCTACTGACTGGACCCAAACTAGGGAGGATAAAGGGTGACCCCTGTCAGACCCTCAAAAGCTCTCCCTATGCTGCTAAGCCCATGCCCGGATCCAAATGGTGGAAGGAGGCATGCCCGCGTACCTAAGACTGATGACCACTGTAACCCCTACAATAGTGGAAGGGGCACGGCCACCGGTGCCCTGCTCAGTATATGGAGGGAACCGTGGTCGCCTCGGATCCAGTCAGAAAACACACAGATACACAGCAATGTCTGCACACTTAGCTGAAGGGCTGCAGCCGCAGTGAAGACGGATCCAAAGACAGGCTGGCAATATCCGGAGTACTTGATGCAGCAGAACACAGGTCCAGTGAAAGGATAGCATACAAGGGAAGATACTCAAGCAAGAGCTACAACCCAAATGAGAAATATAATCCACACCTACAATAGGAGGAGGGGGAATATAAAGGCAGGAGGAACAGCTGGGAGGAAGGAAACAGAAAACTCCTCCCAGCTCTAGTAGTGACATCATCACAGGGGTGGAGAAACAGAGCTGTGAGAACGTCCCAAAGCTCTGGTAGTGACAGTACCCCCCCCTCTACGGGTGGACTCCGAACACCCAGGACCCACCTTCTCAGGATGAGCTCTATGAAATGCCCTGATGAGGCGATTGGCTTTAATGTCCGACACCGGAACCCACATCCTCTCCTCAGGACCTTCCAATGAACGAGGTACTGGAGAGAACTGCGGACAATGCGAGAGTCCACAATTCTGGAAACCTCAAACTCCAGATTGCCATCAACCAAAATCGGAGGAGGAGGCAAAGAGGAGGGTACCGTGGGCTGGACATATGGTTTTAAGAGAGATCTGTGAAATACATTATGTATCTTCCAAACCCGTGGAAGATCAAGACGGAAGGCAACAGGATTAATGACTGACAAGATTTTAAAAGGCCCAATAAACTTGGGACCCAATTTCCAGGAGGGAACCTTCAGTTTAATATTTCTTGTAGACAACCACACCAGATCACCCACACTCAGGTCCGGACCAGGCACACGTCTCTTATCAGCCACACGCTTATACTTCTCACTCATCTTTCTAAGATTACTCTGAATCTTTTGCCAAATGGTAGACAAAGACGAGGAAAATCTCTTCTCCTCAGGCAAACCAGAAAGAGCCCCTCCCGAGAATGTCCCAAACTGCGGATGGAACCCATATGCACCAAAGAATGGCGACTTATCAGAAGATTCCTGACGACGGTTGTTCAGAGCAAACTCAGCAAGAGGGAGAAATGAACACCAATCCTCCTGGTTCTCTGCCACGAAACAACGCAAATATGTCTCCAGATTCTGATTGAGGCGCTCAGTCTGACCATTCGACTGCGGGTGAAAAGCAGAAGAGAAGGAAAGCCGAACCCCCAGGCGAGAACAGAAAGCCTTCCAGAACCTGGACACAAACTGCGTGCCTCTATCGGAAACAATATCAGAGGGAATGCCATGCAATTTAACAATATGGTCGACAAAAGCTTGCGCCAACGTTTTAGCATTGGGTAAACCAGGGAAAGGTACGAAATGAGCCATCTTGCTAAAACGGTCCACCACCACCAGGATCACCGACTTCCCTGAGGAACGAGGAAGATCCGTGATAAAGTCCATGGACAGGTGTGTCCAAGGACGGGAAGGTATGGGTAACGGGAGAAGGGAACCTGAAGGCCGTGAACGAGGGACCTTAGCGCGAGCGCACGTCTCACAAGCAGCCACAAAACCCTCCACCGACTTACGAAGAGCCGGCCACCAAAATCTCCGAGCAATAAGATCTACCGTGGCTCTACTCCCGGGGTGACCAGCAAGAACAGTATCATGATGCTCCTTGAAGAGTTTGTGACGTAGCTCAGGAGGCACAAACAACTTCCCAGAAGGACAACGGGCAGGTGCCTCAGTCTGGGCAGCCTGGACCTCGGCCTCCAAATCCGAATATAGAGCAGAAACAACTACCCCCTCCGCCAAAATGGGACCTGGGTCCTCGGAGTTTCCTCCTCCCGGAAAACAGCGAGAGAGAGCATCAGCCTTCACATTTTTGATCCCAGGGCGGAATGTGACGACAAAATTTAATCTGGAGAAGAACAGAGACCATCTGGCCTGTCTCGGATTCATACGCCTGGCCGACTCCAAGTATGCCAGATTCTTATGGTCGGTAAAAACGGTTATAGGGTGCCTGGCCCCCTCCAACCAATGGCGCCATTCCTCGAAAGCCAACTTGATGGCCAACAACTCCCTATCTCCCACATCATAGTTTTTCTCTGCTGGGGAGAGTTTTTTAGAGAAAAAGGCACAGGGTCGCCATTTGGCAGGAGAAGGGCCCTGGGACAAAACCGCACCCACACCCACCTCGGAAGCATCCACCTCAACAATAAAAGGTAAGGAAACATCGAGATGCACCAAGACGGGAGCAGATGCAAAACTCTCTTTAATCTTAGAAAAAGCTGCAAGCGCCTCCTCCGACCAAGAGGAAAAATCCGCCCCCTTTTTTGTCATGTCAGTGAGGGGTTTGACAACAGAGGAATAATTCAAAATGAACTTTCTGTAATAGTTCGCAAAACCCAAAAAGCGCATCAATGCCTTCTGATTCTCAGGAAGCTCCCACTCAAGTACAGCACGGACCTTCTCCGGATCCATGCGAAAACCAGAAGCAGAGAGGAGAAAACCCAGAAATTGAATCTCCGATACCATAAAAACACATTTCTCCAGCTTGGCGTACAATTTATTTTCCCGCAGAATCTGCAGAACCTGAAAAAGATGATCCTGATGGGTCTGAACATCAGGGGAAAAAATCAAAATATCATCAAGATACACCAATACAAATTTCCCCATTAAATGGTAGAAAATACTGTTAACAAAATGCTGAAAGACAGCCGGAGCATTCATCAGGCCGAAAGGCATAACGAGATTCTCGAAATGCCCGTTAGGGGTATTAAAGGCCGTTTTCCATTCACCCCCTCTCTGACCCTGACCAGGTTGTACGCGCCTCTCAAATCCAATTTGGAAAAAACCTTGGCCCCAACAATTTGGTTGAAGAGGTCCGGGATCAGAGGAAGGGGATAGGGATCGCGAATCGTGATACGGTTCAGCTCCCTAAAATCTAGGCAAGGTCTCAGAGAGCCATCTTTTTTTTTAACAAAAAAAAAACCCAGCGGCAACAGGTGATTTTGAGGGACGAATATGCCCCTTATCGAGACTCTCGGAGATATAGGTTTGCATTGCGATTCTTTCCGGTTGTGAGAGATTGTAGAGGCGAGCTTTTGGCAGCTTGGCGCCGGGAATGAGGTTAATGGGACAGTCAAACTCCCGGTGAGGAGGTAGCTCCTGAACACCGCTCTCGGAAAACACGTCCGAGAAATCAGAGAGAAATGATGGCACAGTTTTAGTAGACACCTCTTCAAAAGTTGCTGTAAGACAATTCTCTCTACAAAAGTCACTCCACTCATTTATTTGCCTTCCTTGCCAATCAATAGTGGGGTTATGTCTAGTGAGCCAGGGTAACCCCAAAACTAGAGGAGAAGGCAATCCGTTAAGGACAAAACAAGATATATCCTCCACATGAGTGTCACCTACAGCTAACCGGATATTGTGAACAATGCCCTTCAGAGATCTCTGTGAGAGTGGAGCAGAGTCAATAGCAAAAACAGGTATATCCTTTTCTAATGTGCAAACCTGAAAACCATGCATGGCTACAAATTGAGTGTCAATAAGATTGACGGCCGCTCCACTATCAACAAAAATCTCACAAGAAATGACTTTGCTCTCTAGCGCCACCCTGGCAGACAGGAGAAAACGGGAACTGCAGGTCAGAGGAAAAGCATCAATTCCTACATCAACTTTGCCCAAAGTAGCAGATGAAGCAGAGTTTGATGATTTACCTTTTGAGGTTTTTCTCTTATTATCGCTCTTAGTACAGTTCAAGAATCTCCTAGACGGACAAACATTTGCCAAATGACCTATGCCCCCACAACAAAAACACACCATACTCTGAGGACTAAATCCTCTTTTATCAGGGGCAAGTCGACCTAGCTGCATGGGCTCCTCCTCAGAGGGGAGCGAGACAGGATGAGGCCCCTGCACACTGAATGAGTCCGCACCACTGCCCCTAGACTGACAATGGCTGGACAGAGAGGTCTCGTTTCTTTCTCTTAGACGCCTGTCAAGGCGTACCGCCAATGACATGGCAGACTCTAAGGACGTTGGTCTCTCATGGAAAGCAAACGCATCTTTCAATCTCTCTGAGAGACCATGACAGAACTGCTGAAGGTGAGAGGCAGAGTGGAGGGTGGTTGAGAGGGGGCAAGGAGGACCGCAGTGGTTGACGTGGCTGAAGATGCTGGACCAGGAGGAGGATGGTGGCTTTGAGTTTGTGTGCTGCTTGTACTCATGCGTTGATCCCATAGGCGTTTGTGATGTGCGATCATGTGCCTTCGCAAAGCAGTTGTACCTAGGTGGGTGTTGGACTTCCCACGACTCAGTTTCTTTTGGCACAGGTTGCAAATGGCATCGCTGTTATCAGAGGCAGACACACACAAAAAATGCCACACTGCTGAGCTTTACAATGACGGCATTCTGGTGGTGGCAACAGCATGCGTTGATTGGCGTGCTGTCTGGCTGACCCCGCGTGCCGATACATGCTGTCTGACTGTGCCACTAGCTCCTTGCGACGACCTCCCCCTGCTTCCAACTCGTCTCCTCCTCCTCTCTGTCTCCCCATCTGAACTTTCCCCCTGTTCTTCTTCTCTTTGAGCGGGCACCCACGTGACATCCACGGACACATCGTTATCATAAACCGCTTCACTTGTATCTGACAACTTAGCAAAGGAAGCAGCAGCGGGTACAACATCATCATCATCATCATCATCACACCGTACGGCCATGTGTGTAATGTTGCCTGACTGAGACATATCCCTGTTATCTACATCCTCTGGCAATAATGGTTGCGCATCACTCATTTCATCGAACTGATGTGTAAATAACTCCTCTGACAGATCAAGTGAAGCGGCTATGGTGCTAGTGTTGGTGGTGGCGGCGGGCGGGCGAGTGGTAACTTGAGAGGTGCCCGAAGCTGAGCTGGAGGAGGTTCCGAGCGGAAGCTGTAGAAGATTGGGTGTCCTGTGTAAGCCAGTCAACTATGTCCTCAGAATTTTTCGAGTTCAGGGTACGTGGCCTCTGAACACTGGGCATTATTCTAGGGCCAAAGGAAATCACAGCACCACGACCACGACGGCCCCTGCGGGGTGGCCTGCCTCTGCCTGTCATTTTTTTTTTAGTTTAGTGGTACTATGCGTGCAAGTTACTGTGCCACCCTATATGAGTGGTGGGCAGTGGGCACAGTACAGTCAGTGGGCCTGAAACTCACTGGCAAGCAACTGCAATTATATTACAGAGGAAAAATTAAATGACTTTTTTATCTGCAAGGTACTGTGCCACCCTATATGAGTGGTGGGCAGTGGGCACAGTACAGTCTGTCGGCCTGACACACACTGGCAGGCAACTGCAATTATATTACAGAGAAAAAATTAAATGACTTTTTTATCTGCAAGGTACTGTGCCACCTTATATGAGTGGTGGGCAGTGGGCACAGTACAGTAAGTGGGCCTGACACTCACTGGCAGGCAACTGCAATTATATTACAGAGGAAAAATTAAATGACTTTTTTATCTGCAAGGTACTGTGCCAGCCGATATGAGTGGTGGGCACTGGCAGTGGGCACAGTACAGTCAGTGGGCCTGACACTCACTGGCAGGCAACTGCAATTATATTACAGAGGAAAAATTAAATGACTTTTTTTATCTGCAAGGTACTGCGCCACCCTATATGAGTGGTGTGCACACAGTACAGTCTGTGGGCCTGTGGCCTCTCACACACGGGCAGGCAACTGCAATATATATATATAAAAAATAAATAAAAGCAGACTGATGTACCAGCCCTAAAAAGGGCTTTTTGGGGTGCTGTCAGGACGCTGTCCTTACAGCAGATGAGTCTTTGAGGACTGGAGTGGACACAGAACACTGGCCTAGCTAACGCTTTCCCTATTAATTCAGCAGCAGCAGCACTCTCCCTGCTCTCACTAACACTGCAGCTTCAGAATGAATCTAAGAGGGCTGCCGTCCTTGCTTTTTTATAGGAGGTGGGAGGGTCTGGGAGGGAGGGTATGCTGATTGGCTGGAATGTGTCTGCTGACTGTGAGGTACAGGGTCAAAGTTTGCTCAATGATGACGTATAGGGGGCGGACCTAACATCGCATATGTTCGCCCGCCACGGCGAACGCGAACAAGCGATGTTCGCTGGGAACTGTTCGCCGGCGAATAGTTCGGAACATCTCTAGAAGTGGGTGGTTCGCTGAAGATGGTGGGTGAAAGAAGGAGCACTTGGCATTAGATGTTTGGCATCAGGCGGGTAACAGCATCAGAATAGTAGCTGAGGCAGGTAATATTTCACCCAAATATTTCAAAAGAGATTTTAGCGCATATCAGTGCAGTGCTTAACGCCGAATACAAGATTTTTTCTGAAGTGAACGGAAAGTAGTGGAGGAAGTAGGTCAGCGCTGGACCTCGTGCGGTTTCTGTGCTGCAGAAAAGTCCCCGTAGTGTCCAGTAAGAAATACCGTAGATAGCTGTGGGCTGGTGTGAATTATTTCGCATTTTTGTGCAGGGTTAGTGCATAGTGTAGTCACCTGTATTGGTGCGCCGCTCTTATGTACAGTCATGTGAAAAAATTAGGACACCCTTTGAAAGCATGTGGTTTTTTGTAACATTTTTAATAAATGGTTATTTCATCTCCGTTTCAACAATACAGAGAGATTAAAGTAATCCAACTAAACAAAGAAAACTGAAGAAAAGTCTTTTCAAGATCTTCTGTAAATGTCATTCTACAAAAATGCCTATTCTAACTGAGGAAAAAGATAGGACACCCTCACATGTATTCCCTCTTAAATTGGCTCAGATCTCACACAGGTATATCACACCAGGTGCACATAATTAGTAGATCGTTACTCTGCATGTTGAATGAGGCTTGCCCTATTTAAACCTCAGACATTTAGTTTGGTGTGCTCCTGACTGTTGAAGTGAGAGTGAGCACCATGGTGAGAGCAAAAGAGCTGTCAGAGGACTTCAGAAAAAAGATTGTAGCAGCCTATGAGTCTGGGAAGGGATTTAAAAAGATCTCAAAAGATTTTGAAATCAGCCATTCCACTGTCCGGAAGATAGTCTACAAGTGGAGGGCTTTCAAAACAACTGCCAACATGCCCAGGACTGGTCGCCCCAGCAAGTTCACCCCAAGAGCAGACCGCAAGATGCTAAAAGAGGTATCCAAAAACCCTAAAGTGTCATCTCGAGAACTACAGCAGGCTCTGGCTACTGTTGATGTAGAAGTACATGCCTCTACAATCAGAAAGAGACTGTACAAGTTTAACTTGCATGGGAGGTGTGCAAGGAGGAAACCTTTGCTTTCCAAGAGAAACATCGAGGCCAGACTGACATTTGCCAGCGATAAAGTTGACAAAGACCAGGACTTCTGGAATAATGTTCTTTGGACAGATGAGTCCAAAATTGAATTATTTGGACACAACAGCAGAGGACATGTTTGGCGTAAACCAAACACAGCATTCCAAGAAAAGAACCTCATACCAACTGTGAAGCATGGAGGTGGAAGTGTCATGGTTTGGGGCTGCTTTGCTGCAGCAGGACCTGGTCAGCTCACCATCATAGAATCCACGATGAATTCTACTGTGTATCAGAAGGTGCTTGAAGAACATGTGAGACCATCAGTTAGAAAATTAAAGCAGAAGCGGAACTGGACCATGCAACATGACAATGACCCAAAACATACTAGTAAATCAACCAAAGATTGGCTGAAAAAGAAGAAATGGAGAGTCCTGGAATGGCCAAGTCAAAGTCCAGATTTGAATCCCATTGAGATGCTGTGGGGTGACTTGAAAAGGGCTGTACGTGCAAGAAACCCCTCAAACATCTCACAGCTGAAAAAGTTCTGCATTGAGGAGTGGGGTAAAATTTCCTCAGACCGATGTCGAAGACTGGTAGATGGCTACAAGAACCGTCTCACTGCAGTTATTTCAGCCAAAGGAGGTAACACTCGCTATTAGGGGCAAGGGTGTCCTATCTTTTTCCTCAGTTAGAATAGGCATTTTTGTAGAATGACATTTACAGAAGATCTTGAAAAGACTTTTCTTCAGTTTTCTTTGTTTAGTCGGATTACTTTAATCTCTCTGTATTGTTGAAACGGAGATGAAATAACCATTTATTAAAAATGTTACAAAAAACCACATGCTTTCAAAGGGTGTGCTAATTTTTTCACAAGACTGTATGTCGTCACGTAAGTGCACAGTGTATGAAATGTAAATACAAAATTTCAACACAACGTAATTCAGTCCATACCGCAAAAAGGACTTTCCCACTATAACTGCAGCGCTGAACTCTGAATCAACAGAAATAACTGCAGAAGTGAACTGAAAATGTATTTTTCTTGTTGGACTGAAATAGGCCACTATACGCTTTCAACAGAAATAACTGCAGAAGTGAACTGAAAATGTATTTTTCTTGTTAGACTGAAATAGGCCACTATATGCTTTCAACAGAAATACCTGCAAAAGTGAACTGAAAATATATATTTCTTTTTGGACTGAAATAAGCCACTATACGCTTTCCCCAGCTGTGCGTATGTTTTTTTTTTTATTAAATAAGCCCCTATACTCTTTCACCAGAAATGAATGCAACCGTGCAGTGAATTTAAATGTTTCGTGTATTACAGAAATACCGCCCTATGCTCTTTCACAAGAAATGACTGCAAATGATTTTAGCGTAAATAACCACAAAAGTGACCTGCATATATAAATATTTTGTATTGTATTGATAGGCCACTAAATGATATCAGCTCATTTAACAGCAAAAGCGACTTGCGTATATATGTATCTTTTTCCACAGATAAAAGCCACTAAAGGCTTTTCAACATAGCACTTGCACCCCAATAACTAATTGCTCTGGAATGACAGAGAGGTATTATGAGACTATCTAGATCCCCATGTAATGTTTCCCTGCACTTGTAAATCGATTCTTTTTACAATGAGGAATTTACTATAACCCTCAAGCATCTGCACATGTCTCTACCTGACTGTGAAATGATTCATCTCACTTGTCCTTTCCCTGCACTAGTAAATCGCGTCTTTCCTTTTTATTTTTTAACAGTTTTTCTTTCACTCTCAATATCGCCTGCATACACGTCTGTCCCTGAACAATGTACGATGGTGAATGGCGGCATCTAAGATGGCAGCAGTATTTATAGGGCTGTGACATCACCGGGCTGGCTGCTGATTGGCTGCATGCATGGCATTATGGGTCATCCCGCCTTCCCAAAGTTACTTGCCCCATATCCTCACACATGTAGCCGCAATTTTAGATGCCATTTTAGGAAATAATGCAATTTGTTACCATGAAGCGTGAGGAAATTTTCATTCGTTCAGAATCAAATTTTTCCTGAAATTCGGAACTAATTCGACTTTGTCAGCTTCGATTTGCTCATCTCTAATCACAACAGTTGCATTAGTTGTTCCAATAGTGTTTGTCCCTCTGTATAGCTGCGGTATCTCAGCAGAACAGCACACAACTGCTGCACAATAAAAATGCACTATATAAAAAATTATATTATAGGTATATCACACCCCTGCCTCAATCAGTTTTATTGGCGGGCACTGGTATATCACACTAGTTGAAATTAGTTGTTCCAGTAGCATTTGTCCCTCTGTATAGCTGCGGTATCTCAGCAGAAACGCACACAAATGCCGCACATGCACTATATATAAAGTATATTATAGGTATATCACACCCATGACTCAATCAGTTTTTTTGGGGGGGCAACTGGTATATCACACCAGTAGAAATTATTTGTTCCAATGGCGTTTGTCACTCTGTGTAGCTGCGGTAACACTGTAAAACCGCAAAAAAATGCTGCACTACCCAAATGCCCTATATAGAAACTATATAATTGGTATATAACAACCCTGCTTCAATCAGCTTTTTTGGGGGGCAACTGGTATTTAACACCAGTAGAAATTATTTGTTTCAATAGCATTTGTCACTATCTGTAGCTGAGGTAACGCAGCTAAACTGCCAACATATGCTGCACTAACCAAATGCACTATATAGAAAGTATATAATTGGTATATAACACACATGCTTTAATCATTTTTTTTGGGGGGCAGCTAGTATATCACACGAGTAGAAATCATTTGTTTCAATAGCGTTTGGAACTCTGTGTAGCTGCAGTATCGCAGCAGAACCGCACACAACTGCTGCACAATACAAATGCACTATAATATACTTTCTATGTCAAAGTATAATATAAGTATATTACACCCATCAGTAAGTCACACCTATCGATAGCACACCTATACCAGTCCTTAAAAGGACTTTTGTGGCCCTATTAGCTAGCGTTTTGTGTCCCTAACAGTCTATCCCTGCTCCACACAAAAAGTTGATGACGCCGGATAACCCTCTTCCTCAAAGTCTGACCGCTGGCTTGCCGGGACTGCTAGCCCGCCAACTACTGCCATATAAACTGGTGGACTTGGAGGCCTTTAGAAAATTTGTGGCCATTGTCACACTGCAATGGAAGGTCCCCGGTAGGAAATATTTCTCCTAGAAAGGCATCCCTGAACTATATGGCCACGTTCAGCGGCAAGTTAATATATCTCTGGCACACAGTGTCGGTGCCAAGATACATCTGACCACAGACACATGGTCTAGCAAACACGGGCAGGGAAGGTACATAACTTTTACTGCCCACTGGGTGAAACTTCTGATGGTCATGAAGCATATAACCCGTGGCTCCCGTGTGGATTTGGTGTTACCACCAAGGATTGCATGCAGGCCTGCCTCTTCTTCCCCTACTCCATCCTCCGTCTCCTCCTTGGCTGACTCCTCCTTTTCCACTGCTACCGCCCCTTCCGCTGTGCCCCCCAGGCTACCCAGAACCTATTCGACGTCCCAGGTGAGACGTTGCCATGCTGTGCTGCCGCTGTTGTGCCTGGAAGCCAAGAGCCACACTGGTCCTGCACTCCTTTCAGCTTTGCGTTCACAGGCCGATCAGTGGCTAACCCCGCTCAGTTTGACAGTTGATAAAGTGGTGTGCGACAATGGTGCCAATCTGCTGAGCGTGCTGAAACAGGGCAAAATGACACACATGCCATGCGTGGCACATGTCCTAAACTTAGTCGTGCAGCGATTCGTTGCCAAATACCCCGGGGTCCAGGATGTCTTGCGGCAGGCCAGGAAATTCTCGGGCCATTTTAGAAGATCTTACACGGCCATGGATCGCCTTGCTGACGTTCAGCGGCGACACCACTTGCCTGTCAGATGTCTGATTTGTGACAGCCCGACATGCTGGAACTCCACCTTGTATATGCTTTATAGGCTGCTCCAGCAGCAATGTGCCGTTAACGACTACCTGTACGAACTCTGCAGCAGGACAGGTTCTGGGAGCTTGGTTTCCTTTCACCGTGCCAGTGGCTGCTCATGCGCGATGCATGCAGACTTCTAAGGCCATTTGATGAGATCACCAAACTGTTCAGTCGCAGCCAGGGCACCATCAGTGACATCGTACCTTATGCCTTCTTTCTGGAGCGTGTATTGCGTTGTGTCATTGATCAAGCAGTCGAGGAGCAGGAAAACGAGGAAGTCGCAATGCTGAATGAATTCCCAGGGGGGGCTATTCCATCTGAGACTAGTCAGAGGAGAATGGTGGCTGGGAGAGGAGGAGGAGGGCAAGAATAGCAGGGTTTGAGGGGAACTTTAAACTTTTCAGGGATCCCTGGTGTTGTCCGTGGCTGGGGGGAGGAGACTGAGGACGACATTCTCCTGGGCGATGAGCAGGGGCCAGGGTGCTCCACTGCTTCCAATTTAGTGCAAATGGGGGCCTTCATGCTCCAGTGTTTGAAGAGGGACCCCTGTATAAAAAGTATAAAGGGCAAGGACCAGTACTGGGTGGCAACGTATTTAGACCCCCGGTACAAACACAAAATGGCGGACATGTTACCAGCATCACAGAGGGCTGGCAGAATGCAGCACTTCCAGGCCTTGCTGCGAGAGATGCTGCATTCTGCTTTTGCGGGCACTGGCAGAATTTCCACCCACAGCAAAACAGGTGCGGGTATCAATCCTACCGCGCCTGCAAGAAGAGGGCGGTTTGAAGATGTGTTGGTCAGTTCGGATATGAGATCATTCTTGCTGCCAACCCATCGACAGCCGCCCTCTGGATCCAGCCCTAGGGAATGCCTAGACTGACAGGTGTCCGACTACATCGGGTTAACAGCCGATGTGGACGCTCTGAGAAGCAAGGAACCTCTGGACTACTGGGTGTGCAGGCTTGACCTGTGGCCAGAGCTGGCACGATTTGTCATGGAACTCTTGGCTTGCCCCTCGTCGAGTGTCCTGTCCAAAAGGACGTTCAGCGGCAGGGGATATCGTGACCAATAAGCACACTCGCCTAGCTCACGAGAGTGTGGACTACCTCACATTTCTAAAAATGAATGAGGCATGTATCTCGGATGAATTCAACACCTGTGACGATCATGTGTAATTGAATTTCCTCATGCTAGTCCACACATATCCGCCACCACATAGAACAAAGAATGGTCCTTGTCTTATGTATATACAGCGGCATAAAAGGTCTTTTCTGTCAGGTGAATGCCTAATTTTTGGGGCCTGTACTACCCTACAGTAAACTTCTTTTCCAGTGACCTTCTAATGTACCTCCAGCTACTTCATCACAAGTTCTTTTCTGTCAGGTGAATGCCAAATTTTTGGGGCCTGTACTCCAGCGGCCTACAGTAAAATTTTTATCCAGTGACCGTCTAATGTACCTCCAGCCACATAATCACAAGTTCTTTTCTGTCAGGTGAATGACTAATTTTTGGGGCCTGTATTCCCGTGGCCTAAAATACAATTTTTCTAGGCTCCAGCAGGGCACATTTTAGAGAGTTTCCCTTTAAGACGCATAAAAATGGCCTCTGATTAAAATACATATTTTTTTGTGGGAATTTTTGCCAATGATCCCCCTCTGGTATGTCACTGTCCATGTTGTTGGACTATTTGTGCACTTCTAATAAGTATTTGGTGGCTGAAAATATGACCTGAAGGTTTTTCAGGTTCGCCTGCCATTAAAGTCAATGGGGCCCACCACGAACACGCGGTTCACGAACATTTGAACACGCATTCGCGAACTTCCCCGGCCGGTGTTCGTCCATCACTAGTCTTTTGTGTATGTAGAACAGGTTTCAGATCTTTGAGTTCAGCTCATGCAAAATGGGAGCAAAACCGAAAGTGTTGTGTTTATATTTTTGCTCAGTGTATATATGATATATAAAGCTGAGTGTATCTATGTATGTTCGCTAAAGGAATCCACACCGTCGCATTTACAATCACAACATTTGCCACACCGGTACATCAGGTGTCCAGGAAGGTTTTAGACCGGGTCCCAGCTCTCTAGGACGTACTGTTCTTGAGATATTACCAAAAAATGCTAATATGGCACCATCACATGACCTACGTAAGCTAATAGAAGCCTGCAGGTCTTTTTCCTCATATCCTAACTGCCATACACACGATCACATGACCCTTATCAGCCAATAGAAGCTTGCAGGTCCTTAGTCCCCACATACACACTGTTTTACACCAGGTTTCCATAACAACCCAGACATTTTTCTTCACTGCTGTAGGTCAGCTTTAAAGGGGCACGGTGCTGTGGATGACCCTGTTAAGGGAGCGGAGTGCTGTGGAGGTTACAGTTAAGGGGCCAGGCTGCTGTGGAGGTTACAGTTAAGGGGACGATCCGCTATGGAGGTCACTGTTAAGGGGCAGATTGCGGTAGAGGCCACTGTTAAGGCTGTGGAGTGTTGTGGAAATCGCTGTTAAGGAGATTGGGAACTGTAAAGGTCACTAATAAAGGTGCGGCCACTGTGGAGGTCGCTGTTAAAGGGGTGGGCCTCTGTTGAGGTCAATGCTAAGGTGACGTGATGCTGTGGAGGTCACTGTTAAAGGGTTGGGCACTGTGGAGCTCTCTGTTAATGGGCGGGGTGCTGTAGAGGTCACTTTTAAGGGGGCGGGTTATTGTGGAAATCACTGTAAACGAGACGGGGTACTATGGAGGTCACAAATAAAGGGCCGGCCACTGTGTAGGTCACTGTTAAAGGGGCGGGCACAGTGGAAGTTACTGTTAAGAGGGCAGCGGACTGTGGAGGTCACTATTTAAGGGAAAGCTGCTGTGGAGAACACTGTTAAAGAGGTGAGTTATTATGGAAATCACTGTCAAGGAGACGGGGTACTGTGAAGGTCACTAATAAAGGGGCAACCGCTGTGGAGGTCACTGTTAAAGGGGAGGGTGCTGTGGATGCTACTGTTAAGGGACAAAGGGACTGTGGAGGCCACTATTTAAGGGGCAGCGGGGTACTGTGAGGTCACTGTTAAGGGAGCGGGGTACAATGGAGGTCACTGTTAAGGGAGCAGGATACTGTGGCAGTCACTGTGGAGGTCACTATTTAAAGGGTAGTCGCTGTGGAGGTCTCTGTTAAGGGGGCCAGGAATGGTGGAGGTCACAATTAAGGGGACTTTAACCTATGGTCAGTGTTAAGGGGCGGGTGCTGTAGAGGTCACGGTTAAGGGGGTGGGCCCCTGTGGAGGTCACTGTTAAGGGGGTGGGGTGCTGTGGAACTCACTGTTAAAGGGGTAGGCTGCTGTGAAGGTCAAAGTTAAGGGGGTGGGCCGCTGTGGAGTTCCCATTTTAAGGAGGCGAGGCACTGTGGGGGGGTCAGTGTTAAGGGGTGGGGAGATGTGGAGGTCACTGTTAAGGGGGTGGGGTACTGTAGATGTCACTGTTATAGGGGATACTGTCGATATCTTTTAATGACTCACACACAAACATTAAATAGATGAAATATACCCGTGCAAGCCGGATCCTTCTGCTAGTATATATATATATATATATATATATATATATATATAGTGGGAATTACTCCGGTAGACAGGGGTGCGGGTGCAATATAGAGGCAAATGGAGTCCAGGTAATGAAGCAAAAGAGTGTTTATTTCACACTTGCTCAAACAGAAAAGCAGAGCAGTCACTTGGTGTTAGTTTGCACACAAAATAACAGAGAGCGTCACCTGGCTCCTTTACTGGAATGAGTCCTGTCCTGGCCGATCGCACAGCCACATAAAGTTTCCTCACAGGATGATGGGCGCTCTGTACGCCTGTGTAGGTGTCCAGGCCTCAGTTCCACACACTGCAAAAACCACCCAGACTCATAGTGATTTTCCTTCCTTCTCCTCCCAGCTGAGGTTGCTGCCTCGTAATTTAAATCCCAGCTCCAAAACCTGGTTCTGGAACATGGGGAGTAGGCTCCCGCCCAACTCTTTAAATACTCCCAATAAAAGCCGGCCCGGATTGGCTTTGCAGCCATACTAAGTATTAAAGGTGTCAACAGCTTCTGCTGTTAACACACAAAATCCGGCTCTTACCTCACCGAGGCCAGGAACCTCGGTGACACGTATTTGCCATCCATTACAGTACCCTGCACCTTACCACATACCCCCCCCTTTGTTCAACCCTGAGGGGGTGGACACACGAAAAACAGTGTACCCGGGAGAGGGCGTCCGCATTCCTCAGTAATCGGCCAGCTTTGTGCTCCACTATAAATTTGTAATTCTGTAGAGACAGAAACCACCTGGTGATTCGGGCATTCCTCTTTGGCCTGGCTCATCCACTTTAGAGGGTAGTGGTCAGTCACCAGGTGGAAGCTTCTGCCCAACAGATAGCAACTGAGAGCCTTGAGGGCCCATTTGATGGCGAGGCACTCTCTCTCCACTATACTGTACCTTGTCTCGGCTGGGGTAAGTTTACGGCTGAGAAAAACAACGGGATGCTCCTCCCTGTTTACTTCCTGAGACAGTACAGCCCCAAGGCCAACCTCAGAGGCGTCGGTCTAAACTATGAACTCCTTCTTGAAATCGGGGGTTACCAAAAACGGGGACCCACACAGGGCCGACTTTAGGGAGGAGAAAGCCTTTTCCGCCTGTTCATTCCAGTGGACCGTCCCTGACTTACACCCCTTTAATAACCCTGTCAGTGGCGCAGCTATAGTGGCAAAGTGGGGCACAAACCTCATGTAATATCCTACAATTTCCAGGAATGATTTTACCTACCGAGTAGTGACGGGCCGGGGCCAATTTCTGATTGCCTCAATTTTGTGTACCTGAGGTTTTACAACTCCGCGACCAATTACATATCCCAGGTACTTGGCCTCCTCTAACCCTACTGCGCATTTTTTTCGGATTCGCGGTTAAGCCTGCCTTCCTAAGGGAGTCCACTACAGCCTGCACCTTAGGTAAATGACTCTCCCAGTTGGTACTGTGGACCACGATATCGTCCAAGTAGGCTGAGGCGTACTGATGATGGGGTTGCAGGACAATATCCATTAACCTTTGGAAAGTGGCGGGGGCTCTATGCAGACCAAAGGGTAATACCTTATACTGATACAGGCCTTACGGTGTATCAAAAGCCGTTTTTTCTTTGGCAGACTCTGTTAAGGGTACCTGCCAGTACCTTTTGATGAGGTCTAGCACAGAAAAATAACGGGCTTTTCCTAGTCTCTCAATCATCCACACGGGGCATAGGGTACGCGTCAAATTTGGAGACTTCATTTAGTCTGCGGAAGTCGTTACAGAAACGTAGGGTCCCGTCCGGCTTGGGCACCAAGACAATAGACTAGCCCACTCGCTTTTCGACTCTTCGATGACATCTAATTGTAACATCCATTGCACCTCTTCCGAAATGGCTTGTCGGCGGGCCTCAGGTACCCGAAATGGTCTCAACCCGAGGCTCCATGACAATGTCATGGCGGACGACAGAGGTGCGTCCCGGAAGGTCCGATAACACATCCGTGTTCCTGCTAACGAACTCCTTGACCTCTTGAGCCTATTTAGAAGACAGATTGTTAGCAACCTTTATCGTGGCAACAGCTTCCCCCGAGTTAGACTGGACACTCTAACCCTAAAAACCCTGGCCGAGGACGGCCGTCCGGACTGTTAGCCCTATCTCGCCAGGGCTTTAATAAATTTACATGGTACACCTTCTCCGGCTTCCTCCGTTCGGGCTGGGGTACCTTGTAGGTCACCATTCCCATTTTCTCAAGTATTTCGTATGGACCCTGCCACCTAGCCAAGAATTTACTGTCGACTGTAGGGACCAGTACCAGAACCTGGTCTCCAGGGTTAAAGTTCCTCACCCGAGCCTGGCGATTATATACCCCCCCTTGGGCTCGCTGGGCGGCTTCCATATTGTCACGAGTAGGAGGTCCCAGGAGAGACCACCGCGTCGTCAAGCAATAAAAAAACGGAAATCAGGTACAGACATACAAGAGTTTATTGCATAAACAAAAACCAGGGAAGGCAGCACAGACAAAACATAAGCTCTATGTACCGTCAGCACAGTGGGAGAAAACCCCCACTGCGCCACTGTCTAGTAATACTCCAGAGGGGTGTGACTAAGCAACTCCTGGTATTCACTAGAGCCCTAGTTGGTAGGGTTAGACTTTGCTGCAGGAAGTTGCCAGGGTCCACTCTGGAGCGTGAACTAGACAGTGACAGCAGGAACGAATGGACAACAGGTACCAGAAGGTACCGACGGCACATAGGCAAACATAACAGACAGGCAAATACAAAACAGGGCAACTAATAACACAAGCAGAAATACATAGCAAGGAAACAGGAGTGACAATGAGCAGAGAAGGACTTGCTCCACCAGTGGTATACTGCGTGGCCTTGCGCATAGCACTCTGCAGCTAGGCGCTTGCTGAACCGAGACATATGAATACACACAAGGTAACTAAGAATACAAGCAGAAGTTCACGCAAGGGAGCAGGAGTGGCAATGAGCAGAGAAGGACTTGCTCCACCAGTAGTAAACTGCATGGCCTTGCGCATGCCACTCTGCTGCAAAGGCTTGCTGAACACAGACATATGAAAACACACAAAGTAACTAAAACATAACTGGCAGAACAGATAACGGAAAGAGGACGGGAATGAACAAGTAGGGAAACGCACAGAGCACAGACAGACAGACACGGATACCATGGGTCAGCAGCATGGGAGAGAGTACAAACCAGGAGCAGGACAAGACAACACACACCAGGAGAGCTGACACAGAACCCCCACCTTTCGACCCGTGTATTTGACGGGCAGCACCAGGGCAGTGCTAACTAGGGTCACCAGGCTCCCTGAGTTTAGCAGCGCCACCGCCAAAGTATCTCCCACATTCACTTGGCACAGGTGGCTTGTGTCTAAGGTCTCAAGGGCACCGGCTACACAGAGTCTCCTGGCATACAACGACTGCCGATAGCCATAGTTGGTGTCCATAGGTTCGTCTTGACGGGGACAGTCAGCTCTTATGTGACCCAGTTCCTGGCACCGCCAGCAGATAATGGGAGCCGGGTCTGCGGGGGGCACGTCCCGAGTAGGCATTGCTGGAATGCGCCGTCGGGTCGAAGGCGGGGCTTTCCTGGCTTTAACCGGCCCCCTCCCAAAAGAACCCCCATGTATATTTTTAGTGGCCTCAAAACGTTCCACGAGGTCGACCATCTATAGGGCGTTACCCGGCGATACCTGGCCTACCCAGTGTTGGAGAGTGTATGGCAAAGCCCTCCAGAAGATGTCAGCCAACAACCGGTCCAGCATAGCAGCGGGCCTCAGTGTCTCTGGCTGCAGCCATTTTTGTAAACGATGCAACCAGTCATAGTACTGGGGTCTGGCAGGTTCAGCCGGGTTAAACTCCCACTGATGCACCCGCTGAGCCCGTACCAAAACGTTCACCCCCAGTCTGGCCAATATCTCACCATTGACGACCTCGTAATCAGCCACTTGGTCCTCGGGCAGATCGAAGAAAACCTGCTTGGGTCCAGACGACAGGAATGGAGCGAGAATCTCAGCCCATTGGTCTCGGGAAAACTTCTCCCAGATGGCGACTTTCTCAAACACCGCAAGGTAGGTCTTGACCTCGTCAGATGGCGGCCCGAACTGCTTTCCTGGCATCAAAAGTGCTCGAGTTGCTGCTGCTTGCAACGCCATTACATGTTGTAACAGCAGCTGGTTAGTTTCTTGCTGCTGTTTGTTCGCCTCCCGCTGCTGCAGGTTAGCCTCCACGAGGGCTTTCACAACAGCCTCCATCTTGTCAAGGAACTCAGGGCGCAGCTTTGCCGGCTTAATGTATGACATATACCGGTGTTTAAGGCAAAACAAAACTTTCCCGGCCCTCAGGCCAGCCTCACTGCAGTTGCCCGCATCCTCCACCAAATGTGGGAATTACTCCAGTAGACAGGGGTGCGGGTGCAGTATAGAGGCAAATGGAGTCCAGGTAATAAAGCAAAAGACCACCCAGACTCACAGTGATTTTCCTTCCTTCTCCTCCCAGCTAAGGTTGCTGCCTGGAAATGTAAATCCCAGCTCCAAAACCTGGATAATATAAATACAAGGAAAGTGTGGTTCAGTGCCATATTCAACTGTAAAGGGCTTCTGTCAGTAGATTTATACTAGAGGTGGGATGAATCCAATTTTTTTAGGATCCAAAAAGGTTCTCGAATCTATGGAATCTATGGAATCTTTTGAATCTCGAATCCTACGAATCCTGTACATAAGAATTGTGTGAACGGTGTTAGAAACAAAGTGATCCAAACACTTATGGGGGGATCTGTGGATGACACTGCTATGGGGGGGATCTGTGGATGGCGCTGTTATGGGGGAAGATCTGTGAATGGCACTGTTATAGGGGATCTGTGGATGGCACTGTTATGGGGGATCTGTGGATGGCACTGTTATGGGGGATCCCTGGATGGCACTGTTATGGGGATCTCTGGATGGCACTGTTATGGGGGGATCAATGGATGGCACTGTTATGGGGGGATCAATGGATGGCACTGTTATGGGGGATCAATGGGTGGCACTGTTATGGGGGATCTGTGGATGGCACTGTTATGGGGGATCTGTGGATGGCACTGTTATGGGGGATCTGTGGATGGCACTGTTATGGGGGATCTGTGGATGGCACTGTTATGGGGGATCTGTGGATGGCACTGTTATGGGGGATCTGTGGATGGCACTGTTATGGGGGATCTGTGGATGGCACTGTTATGGGGGATCTGTGGATGGCACTGTTATGGGGGATCTGTGGATGGCACTGTTATGGGGGATCTGTGGATGGCACTGTTATGGGGAATCTCTGGATGGCACTGTTATGGGGGATCTCTGGATGGCACTGTGATGGGGGATCTATGGATGACACATATATAGCATCTTATGCTATGTGCCATTCACAGATCCCCCCCATAACAGTGTCCCTGCAGTGTGAATGACCCCCAATACAGGGGCTGGGGGCTTGCATCTGGATTAGGAATGACAGCGGGGACCGATGCAGTCCCTGTATTCAAATGCACCGGCCCCACTCACTGTAGTATAATCTTAAGATCTAACCAGCGTTGTTAAGATATAATAATCCATCTGTATTACTTACATTACAACATTAAGTTCCATAGCAGAGAGGAGGGAGGAGGCAGGCCGGGAGGTCGGGCGGGGCGGGGCGTCACTCACTACATCACGCGCCCGTGCCGCCTGCTTCATTCATAAAGTCGGCGGAGCATGCACGTGACGTAGTGAGTGACGCGCCACCCGCCCGTCTTCGCAGCCTGCATCCTCTCTCCTCCCTCCTCTTTGCTACGGAACTTAATGTTGTAATGTAAGTAATACAGATGGATTATTATATCTTAACAATGAAGGTTAGATCATAAGATTATACTACAGTGAGCGGGGCCGGTGCATTTGAATACAGGGACTGCCCCGATCCCCGCTGTCATGGATTAGTCGGATTCAAATTTAGTAAATGAGGTCGGGATTCGAGTCCACGAATCCCTCGAATCCAACAAAATTCGAGGGATTCGTGGATTCGACGGATTCGTTGTCCCACCTCTAATTTATACCATAAAACTGGATGACCTGATGCATGTGCGCTTGCCAGCTGAAGGCATCTGGGTTGGTCCCATGTTCATATGCACCCGCATTGCTGGGAAAAATGAAGTTTTAATATATGCAAATGAGTCTTTCTCCTAGAGGTTCAGGTCTCTCTGCAACTACTGTGTCCTCTACACTTTGATTTTCAGGGCCAGGCAATGCAAATGTGATCAATCAAAGTGCAGCAGGAGTTGCAGTTGCAGAGAAAGCAGAGCCTCTAGGAGTAACAACAACACCCCCTTTGCTCCTAGAGGCTAATTTGTGTATATATTAACACTTCTTTTTTTCAGCAGTGCAGGCACATATGAACATGGGACCAAGACAGACGCCTTCAACTGTCAAGCGCACATGCAACAGGTCGGCTAGTTTGATGGGTACAAATCTGCTGGCAGATGCCCTTTGAAGTTCACCTACTTGAGACCCAATCTACTGTATGAGCCAGAATGCAGAGCTGCTAATTTCGTTGGTTCCCACTCTGGCATATATGACCTGTCCATGTATTATATGGATGTCCATTCATATGAATGACCACAATATAATAATACATTTCCCATTCCGCAAAATGTACCGTAGTTCTATTGTGTTGGCACTGAAAAGGCCAGTCCTACCAGGTTTCTTCACATAAATTTCCTATTACAGTGCTTGTAAAAATCAGTGAAGCTTTCCAGGGCTGTATTTAGAGTTTATGTTGCCCTAGGCATGTTTAGGCTAGTTTCACACATATGGTACAGCAATCCGGCAGGCTGTTCCATCAAAAAGTAGCCTGCAGTAGTTCTCTGGAAGTAGCATAGCTGGATAGTGCTCTTTGCCCACCTGGCATCATTGACTAAAATTGCAGTATGCAATGTTTTTTGTCCAGCCAAATCCTAGCATTTATTCCAGGCAGTGGACGGATCCTATTCGGTTGCCGTTATAGTCAATGAGGTCCAGAGGCATTAACTGGCTATGCCAGATCCAGACAACTCTGTCAAGATGTTCTCTGCCAGAACAGCCTTCCAAATTGCTGTTTTACATGTTTGAAAGTAGCCATAGTGCTTACATCTCCTATTAGTTTTGCTAAAGCTGCATGTTGACTTGAAGGTATGCAGAACCTCTATCACACGGTCAGTATTTGATCAGGAGTTGGTAAGGCAAAAACAGAAGTGGGTCTAAAACAGAGATGACACATGAAGGAAATATTTGCATATCTTCTATGTTTTGGACCCACTCCTGCTTTTAACTCCAAATCATGAGTAAATTCTGATGCAAAATAATGACTGTGATAGAGGCCTTATAGATGCTTCATAAACAGGATCTGTTGTGTTTTACATTTTTCAGTTCTTCTGACGGATCAGGAAAATGGTAAAATAAAATGTGATGTCAACAAGGTCAAACAAGGACACTAGTGTCCCCAGAATAGACTGGTGAGGGTGGCAACAGCGTGAGGAGTCGACAGAGTGGCCGAGTCACAAAGTAGTGAGGGTGGCAACAGCATGAGGAGTCAACATAGTGGTCCAGTCACAGAGTAGTGAGGGTGCCAACATCATGAGGAGTACATATAGGGCCCGAGAAAATGGCAGGTGTCACGCATGAGCTGCCACTGGCTAACGTCGAAGTTACACAGGGGAGTACCCCTGTCCATCTGCATCATCAAGAAATCATTCATGGCCTCCCTCTTCTCCTATATAGTCAGTCCAACATGTAGAGGGTGGAGCTCCAATGTGTGGAAACGTTGCATATGAGACGATGTTGGGGAAAAAATTTCTGCCTTTGCAGCTCAAGGAGGCTGTGTTTTGCATGGTAAGAGTGACTAATGTGCCTGCACAGTTTCGGGGCTATTTTCAAGATGTCTTGGAATAGGCTGAAAGACTTCAGAAACAGGGTTACAAACAGATTAAAGACATGTGCCATGCAGGGAGCATGGGTCATCCCTCCTTCACACATATCCGATAGAATGTTCTTCCTATAATCGGTGACCATGGTTTTGAACTTCAGTTGGTGAGGAGACAGCAAGCATTTCTTAGTTGATGACGCAGAGGAGTTCCTCACCGGTGTGACTCCATTCGCCCAGGCTGGCCAGGTGCAGAACAGTGTGACACCACTGTAATCTGCATAGGTGGTATCCTGGAGGACCACTCTGAACTGTGCCTACAGTGGAGGCTGAGGACAAGGTAAAGGATGAGGAGGCAAAAGAAAACATTGGCGCTGGAATCAAAGCATGGGGGCGACATTGCCATCACCTGGCCAAGTTGCTGGTCTGCCTGGGCAGGAACCACTTTTACCCAGTGAGCCATAAAGGACATATATTGTCCTTTTTCTATAGTCAAAGCACACATACTTCAGCGCTGCTGTGAACTTTACCAGACACTGACAGGCTCAAGGACTGGCCCACCTTCTGCTCAACATATGTGTACAGGGCTGGTACAGCTTTTTTTTAGAGAAGTAATGATGGCTTGGGACTCTCCACCTTGGCTTGGCAGAGTCAACCACATGAAAAGGAAGGGACTTTAGTACCAGCAACTTGGCTGGGAGTGCATTCAGCTTCTGCACTGTTGGATGAGTGCATGCTTACTGTTGTGCTTTTGCAATTGCCTTTGTGATCGATTGCTGGCAAAATGCGTGATGATGAGGAGGAGGAGGAGGAACATCAGGACCAGTAGACGATGGGAAGGAATCATAGCTCCCTTCTGGTGAAGTGGTGGAGCCTTGACTGCTGGAGAAGGGGTGTGGGCCACTGAGAGATGCAGCGGTTGCTGCGTCAAGTTATACCACTACATTAGCGCCTCAGTTTTCTAAGGCCATTTTATGGTGACGCTCCATGTGTTGATGCAGGTCCATTGTGCCAACATACACTTCACCTTCTGCCCACAGATCCTACATATGGTCACGCTAACATCCTCCAGCAACTTGATAAAAAATTACCACACTGGCGAGTATGTAAGTTTACCCCCACCACTGCATGCTGACTGCCTGCCACTGCCTCTATGAAACTGTGCACCGCTAGTTTTTTCTGGACAGGCAGCCTTCTGAGTAGCAGACGGTCTACTCTGGGCACGTTTGGCCCCAGATCTCACACTGCTGCCACCCTGCTGGCTCATGGTTATGCTTGCACCCTGCTGTCTCAGCCGCACGCGGCCACCCTGCCACTGTCTCATGCGCAGGCTGCCACCCTCACCCTGATGATGATGATAAGGCCACCACTTCACCCGGCTCCCACATGCGATTGGTTACATCATCATCCATTACTGTCTGCTCATCACTTATGTCACTCTCACCAGTCTTGGCCACACTACTGACTGCTCGCAACACCTGCTCCTACGCGACTCTTATCGCATAGCTGGCAGCATACAATACGAGCAGAAGGAACAGAAAAAGAAAGAGGTAGGTTCAGGACAGGTGAGGGCACAGGGCTTGCTCCTGGGCCGTGCCAACTAAGTGTGGTGTCAGAGGAACCCACCAACTCTTTTCTGTGGGTGTCTGGTGTCAGTTAAGATGATGTTGAAGACTGAGACAACCGTTCAAGGACAGCTGGATTGCTGGTCAAAACACGACCACTGGATGATAGTGGCAGCTCAGGCCTGTTGCTGCGGCTGCTGCTACCACCCCTCCTTTTTCTGCTGCTACTTCTGCCGGCCTTAGCAACATTTTTGCCACTGCCTGTTCCCTGGGAGGGCCCTGGCACCTGTCTGTTGGACATACTGTACAGTAACAGTAACTGTATACACGTATGTAAAATAAGTTATTCATTGTCAATGTGGACACCCCAATAACAGTAGTATTAGACAGCTTATTCACCCCAATTTGATTATCAAGGCCTAAAAGGATCACTTATCCATAAAACAAAGATAAAACAAAGGGAACACCTCAATAACAGTTAAATTACTCAGCTTATTCGCCCCAATTTACAAATCAAGACGTAATAGATCTGCTTATCTATTTAACAAGGGGGACACCTCAATATCAGTAAAAATAGACAGCTTATTCATCCCATTTTGAGAACTAAGGCCTAATGGAATTGCTTATCTATTTAACAAGGTGGAAACCCCAATAACAGTTAAATTACACAGCTTTCATTATGGAAGCGCTCATTAGTACCGGAAGACCGGGAAGCAGTGAAGGCTCTGTACTCACCGATTCCTGGTCCCCGGCTGTTGGCTGTACAGTGGCTGTGCACAGCGTGAGGGCGCTCTCTGACCTCACCCTGTGCATGCTGGTTCACAGCCGACAGCAGGAGGAAGAAGAGCACGGGCGGTGAGGAACGGCGGCGTCCAGGAGCAGGAGAAGTAAGTGTTTTTTTTATTTTGTGATCTGAGGCTGGGGGCTGCTAAATATGGCTGGGGACTGATTATATGACTGGCAGCTGATTACATATGGCTGGGGGCTGCTGAATTATGGCTGGGGGCTGATCACATATGACTGGGGGCTAATTACATATGACTGGGGGCTAATTACATATGGCTGGGAGCTGATTAAATATGGCTGGGGGCTGATAACATATGGCTGAGGGCTGATCTCATATGGCTGGGGGCTGATCACATATGGCTGAGGGCTGATCACATATCGCTGGGGGCTTATCATATATGGCTGAGGGCTGATAACATATGGCTGTGGGCTGATATGAGGCATGGAGAACTGATATGAGGCATGGGGTCTTATCTGAGGTCTGATTGGGGGTCTTCTTTATATTGGGCTCTAATCTGAGGTATGATCTGAGGTCTTATTAACATTGTGGATCTGATTGGGGCTGTGAGCAGAGGTCTAATTAACATTGGGATCTGATCTGAGGTCTAATGAAAAATATTTTTTTCTTGTTGTCCTCCTCTAAAACCTATGAGCCAGTGTGTCTTATAGGGCGAAAAATCCGGTACACAGCTTATTCACCCCAATTTGGGAATCAAGGCCTAATGCAATTATTTATCTATAAAACAAGGGACACACCCCAATAACAGTTAAATTATACAGCGTATTCACCCCAATTTGAGAATCAAGGCTTAATAGAATTGCTTATCTATTTAACAAGGTAGGCACCTCAATAACAGTTAAATTACCCAGTTTATTCACCCCAATTTGATAATCAAGGCCTAATGCAATTACTTATCTATAAAACAAGGGAGACACCCCAATTACAGTTAAATTACATAGCGTATTCACCCCAATTTGAGAATCAAGGCAAAATAGAATTGCTTATCTATTTAACAAGGGGGACACCTCAATAACAGTTAAATTACACTGCTTATTCATCCCAATTTGAGAATCAAGACGTAATAGATCCGCTTATCTATTTAACAGGGGGGACACCCCAATAGCAGTTAAATTACACTACTTATTCACCCCAAATTGAGAATCAAGACGTAATAGATCTGTGTATCTATTAAACAAGGGGGACACCCCAATAACAGTTAAATTAGATATCTTATTCACCCCAATTTGAGAAGCAAAGAAAATTAGAATTGCTTATCTATTAAACAAGTTGAACATATAGGTCTGATGTAAACTGAGCTGTCTCCTATAATTCCCTTCAGCTTCTGATTACACAGCCTGCACTGTCCCTGCAGTCTCCCTATGCTCTCCCTACAGTGTGTAAAAACTCTCCCTATTATCTCTCTACACTGTCTCTGCAGTCTCCCTATCCAAGATTCTACAATGTAGGCTTTGAAACACTGTCCCTAGCACTTGTCACATCTCTTCCCATGCTCAGCTCACTATAAAATGACTAATACCAGGTGGGATTAGGAATTTATTGGGCTGTGACATCACAGGGGATGGCCATCTGCTGATTGGCTGGCTACATTGCATTATGGGTGATCTCTTGCTCCCGGGCATCTTACTTTCACTTTGTAACACGTCTCCGCCATCTTAGGAAAAAATAGTTTCGTTACCACAAAGAAGCAGGAAATTCTAATTAGTTGAGAATCAAATTTTTCCTAAACTTAAGATCAAATTCCACTTTGGATGCTTCAATCCGCTCAACACTACTGACTAATCTAGATTAAATAACTATGCCTCATTCAAAGTGACTCAGATAGCGCAAATTTCTCATTCTAATAAGGATTCACGCTGAAACGGATTCACAGAAAACTTGCTCACTTGATTCTATGCTGCACTACAGGGACACGTTGGATATATTTCTGAGCAAATGACATATAGAGAAATGCTCCAACATGCAACACAACATACATTATATTTTCATACTCTGATATATTTTATATTTCTGTCAATACCATGTTGAATACTGTGCTTTCTGAAGGTAATTACAGGATAGAATTTCTCCAGAGATCTGATTAGACAGTCTCTCCTGTGCATTAAATTTGAGCAGGTCATGGTTTGTTATCGCTCAGCAGAAATGCCGTTGGTCACATTTGTTTGCTTGCAGTTCTTTTGTGAGTGATCATAATCGGGTGAAAATGGAAGGTTACCCATACGGAGTGAAAAGGAAAGGTCATTTTGCCTCTCAATAGTTTATTCGACTCTGCACTAACTGCAAAGGCTTTTATTCCACAGATATGTCTTACAGATGCTTTGCAATCCCCTGTTGTTACCGTGCAGTATCACTTATTAGATGAATACAGAGACACTTTTACTTACTTTGCTGAATGTAGGGCACCAATCTATTTCCTTGAGCTTGCACTGGCTTAAACACACTGCTTATTGAAATCATCAAAGGATATAGAACTAGCTACAATTGTAAGGGACACTGGCAAAAGAAGATTGTGCTTGTCACTACACAAAGGATTAAAAGTAATCTGCTATTCTAGATGGGCTTCTGTTAAAGGTAATAGTTTGTCCCATAGACCATTTGTTTCACTTGAAAATTGTCGATGTTGTGTACAACATAATACTCAGCAATTTAATACTGTTTCCTGAAAGTGTATCCCAATAAAAAACCAACTTGGCACAATAGCAAATAAAATGTCTGATATCCTTAATTGAAGGATATAAGAACGGATGTGTAAAAGAAGGGTGATCCTTTTTACTCTACACCCCGTCAAACCTGTCAATTTATCTTAGTTCAAGAAGTGAGATCAATAGAATGTAAGTTTTATTTTTAAACATGTTTTTCCAGAATTGATTACCAAGAATTTAGGAGCTCTTTAAAGCCAATGGTTTAGTACATAAATTGAAGTAAAAATACTAAATAGTTGACAACTTGGGTGGCCCACTGTTTCCTTTTCTTTTGCATTTTGGCAGAATCTTTACTCTTGGCTCTAATGTGCTCTAAATAAATTGGTACAAAGTCAAGGCAACAGTATAGTAAAATATGCTTACCAGTCTTGCTCCACTATTTTATGCCCTTTAATGTTTGCAAGTAACTGTCCTTAAACGGATTTCTGCTATTAGTGATGGTATTTTGATAGGATATGCCAAACTTCCTGATTGGTGAGGGTCCAACTGCCAGGATCCTCAATAAACCTCAAAATAAAGGAACTATAAATCTTACACATATTTGTTTTCCTGCGGCACAGTACCATTACCTTGAATGAAACTGTGTAGAAGATCCCCTGAACAGTAGGTGAATGGGAGATCAATAGCTGAAGGCATGTCAGTACCTATGATTTCAGTAGCTATGAGGGACCCAGTGGTTGAAACACCACTTTTTTTTTATTTTTTATAAATGTGTGGTATATTCAAGAAAAATTACATAACGCTGCATGTAGGACATACTCCTTTAAGTAATTAGGTTTAAATCCTTAGTATTCTTTGCATATTCTCACTACCTTTTAAAAGCACCGGACACCTGTAACATTTTTGGAATTTTTAGAAAATGGTTTATGAACTTTTATTCTACTTACATACTGCTGACATATTCCACAGTGCTTTACAGTGAGTGTGTCTTTTAAAAGCACCTGACACCTGTAACACCTGTGGGAGAAAACCCAAACAAAATCCATCGCAACATAGTAACCTAGTTTGTAAATATAAGGAATATATACGAATAATATATTCAGGCAAGGTCAAGGTATTGTGATTATAGTATAGCATCAAATCAATCAGTATAGTTGGAAAAGACCAATTGGCTTATCACTGCAAATGGTCAATAGTATGTTTTATGGTAGTATCTGTTTAAAAATCCAATATTACCATCTTGACCTACAGTCGTGGCCAAAAGCTTTGAGAATTACATAAATATTGGAAATTGGAAAAGTTGCTGCTTAAGTTTTTATAATAGCAATTTGCATATACTCCAGAATGTTATAAAGAGTGATCAGATGAATTGCCTAGTCCTTCTTTGCCATGAAAATTAACTTAATCCCAAAAGAACCTTTCCACTGCATTTCATTGCTGTCATTAAAGGACCTGCTGAGATCATTTCAGTAATCGTCTTGTTAACTCAGGTGAGAATGTTGACGAGCACAAGGCTGGAGATCATTATGTCAGGCTGATTGGGTTAAAATGGCAGACTTGACATGTTAAAAGGAGGGTGATGCTTGAAATCATTGTTCTTCCATTGTTAACCATGGTGACACGCAAAGAAACGCGTGCAGCCATCATTGCGTTGCATAAAAATGGCTTCACAGGCAAGGATATTGTGGCTACTAAGATTGCACCTCAATCAACAATTTATAGGATCATCAAGAACTTCAAGGAAAGAGGTTCAATTCTTGTTAAGAAGGCTTCAGGGCGTCCAAGAAAGTCCAGCAAGCGCCAGGATCGTCTCTTAAAGAGGATTCACCTGCGGGATCGGAGTGCCACCAGTGCAGAGCTTGCTCAGGAATGGCAGCAGGCAGGTGTGAACGCATCTGCACGCACAGTGAGGCGAAGACTTTTGGAAGATGGCCTGGTGTCAAGAAGGGCAGCAAAGAAGCCACTTCTCTCCAAAAAAACCATCAGGGACAGATTGATCTTCTGCAGAAAGTTTAGTGAATGGACTGCTGAGGACTGGGGCAAAGTCATATTCTCCGATGAAGCCTCTTTCCGATTGTTTGGGGCATCTGGAAAAAGGCTTGTCCGGAGAAGAAAAGGTGAGCGCTATCATCAGTCCTGTGTCATGCCAACAGTAAAGCATCCTGAGACCATTTATGTGTGGGGTTGCTTCTCATCCAAGGGAGTGGGCTCACTCACAATTTTGCCCAAAAACACAGCCATGAATAAAGAATGGTACCAAAACACCCTCCAAAAGCAACTTCTTCCAACAATCCAACAACAGTTTGGTGAAGAGCAATGCATTTTCCAGCACGATGGAGCACCGTGCCATAAGGCAAAAGTGATAACTAAGTGGCTCGGGGACCAAAACGTTGACATTTTGGGTCCATGGCCTGGAAACTCCCCAGATATTAATCCCATTGAGAACTTGTGGTCAATCCTCAAGAGGCAGGTGGACAAACATAAACCCACTAATTCTGACAAGCTCCAATTAGTGATTATGAAAGAATGGGTTGCTATCAGTCAGGAATTGGCCCAGAAGTTGATTGAGAGCATACCCAGTCGAATTGCAGAGGTCCTGAAAAAGAAGGACCAACACTGCAAATACTGACTCTTTGCATAAATGTCATGTAATTGTCGATAAAAGCCTTTGAAACGTATAAAGTGCGTGTAATTATATTTCACTACATCACAGAAACAACTGAAACAAAGATCTAAAAGCAGTTTAGCAGCAAACTTTGTGAAAACTAATATTTGTGTCATTCTCAAAACTTTTGGCCACGACTGTACATTCCTCATTAACCTAAGGAAATGACAAGGAAGGATAATAAGCTAAGAGGGTATTACCTGTGTAGGGGTTTAGATGTTAGATGCAGAAAAATATGATACAGTGGTCCCTCACGATACAATGGCCTCAGGATACAATAATTTCAACATGCAATAGTGTTTCCTGGACCATTGTACGTTGAAACTAGACTCAACATAAAATGTCTAAGACTCAGATCCAACCTATCAAGACCATTTCTGTGGTAAAATAGCTGTATTAGTTGCTATTTTGACGATATTTCTGACTGTTATATGCAAGGACTTGTTTTATCAGTCTTAGTTATCTGCTTATATTTCTTAAATCTTAACTTTCTCTTATCTTGGATAAAATTTTGGGGCTTTGTAACCGAATACTCAAGTTTAAAATAGTTTAATCCTGGAACCAATTAATATTGTAACTTGAGGGACCACTGTATATCAGAATAAGCAATTACATAGATAAAACAAAAAAAGGAGCACATCTTAGGCAGGATTACTTAAAATTGGTAGGTGAGTTACGCGTAGATATGCAATTATACTCACCTATTGTAATTTTACACAGGGCACCTCTACCCCACTACCATACTAGCCTCTACAGTTTCTATGTGGATGCAGCTTGTGACCCCTGCCAGCATTAGATCCGGAGAGAAGATATATTCGTGGAGCTTAAGGACTGGGATAAGGCTTTGTGGCACTGTGTGTGTGTTTCTTTTTTAAATACTCTGATAATACATGTATACCTATCTTAGAGTCGGCAAGCTTGATCCCAATTCCTAAGCTCCAGAAATATAAAATAAGAATATAAATGTTCTAAATAGTTAAGGCTGCATGCAGCCTGTAATTGTGGGAGGGGCCAGGTCCCCCTTCTTAAACCCCCCTCGTCCAGCTCACCGCACCGCGCCCGCCGACTCGCACTTCCTGTGACTCACGTCACTTCCGGTAAACACGCTCCCCAGGTAAGTATCGCCGCACGCCTCCCGCCTGGAGTCTCCGGTCCGTCCGCCATCAGGGCTGTGGTCGGCCGCTGGCCCGCTCCCCCTCACCGCCTTCGGCCGCCGTGGGCTCCCATCACCGCCGTCCGGTCGCGTCCGTCCTCTCGCGAGAGGTCGGGCGCATGCGCAGCCGGCTCTGGACCTGCTCCCGGCTGCCTAGAGGGGGGGGGCGCACAGAGGGGGAGCCCCGCTTGCTGCCTCCGTCCCTCGCCGCGGCCGGGCCGCACACCACGCCATGCCCGCCTCCCACGCTCCTGTCAGGGCCGTTCCCGGCTGGCCGCACTTCCATGCCCCCTGATTGCGGGCCGAGACCGGCATGTCCAGAGTGCACCCACTCCGGTGGGGCTGCCAGCTGCTGTCTGTTCATTTGGTGTGCTTAGGTCAGCCGCCGCCCGCGCTGTCCAGCCAGCCCATGGATATCATGGTGGCCAGCCTGCAGTGGCGCAGGCAGGCCAGGTCCCGCTCTAGGTGTAGAGTTGGGCAGGCAGGGATAGCTCTCTGGTCAGGAACACCATGCGGGCGGTCATGACTCCTGGCATGCGTTAATTGCCCATCACGTGTGGCCCACTGATGGGCAATTAACGGGCCACACCCCTGCCCGTCCCACCTTGCTCCTTCCAGGTCGCCCGTGCCTGGCTCCGGTGCTTCCACCCCCAGGGCCCCGCTCCTGCCAGGCTGGCATGCGCCACTGGCTCCGCCACGCACACTCGGGTCAGATCCATGGCTCTCCAGGCCCGTTCACGCCCCGGCCTTCCCACGGCCTTCCAGCTGGGCCCTCGGGGGCTCCGGTCTTGTTGCTCCCATTTTTCACATATGTGTTCCTTTCACAGGTGCCAGTAGCGTTCGTGGTCCCCGACGTGTCTTGTCTCGACTTTCCTGACGTCAGGTTTAGGTCCTGCAGAAGGTCGCTGCTGGCCGCTCGCGGGAATTCTCAAACTTGAGGGTTCAGGTAGGTAATCCTGGGCTGCTCCCAGCAGTTCCTATTACCTACATCCCGGGTTGCCTCCCCGGAGGCACGCAAGGATGTTTTCTCTCTCACTCAACCTGAGACGTTCAGGTGTCTTCTCTGTCCTTCTTAGCCTGAGGCGTTCTGGTGTCTTCTCTGCCCAGGTACCCTGAAGCGTTCAGGTGTCTTCTCTGTCCATCTTGGCCTGAGGCGTTCAGGTGTCTTCTCTGTCCAGATACCCTGAAGCGTTCAGGTGTCTTCTCTGTCCATCTTGGCCTGAGGCGTTCAGGTGTCTTCTCTGTCCAGATACCCTGAAACGTGCAGGTGTCTTCTCTGTCCATCTTGGCACGAGGCGTTCAGGTGTCTTCTCTGTCCAGGTACCCTGAAGCGTTCAGGTGTCTTCTCTGTCCATCTTGGCCTGAGGCGTTCAGGTGTCTTCTCTGTCCAGATACCCTGAAGTGTTCAGGTGTCTTCTCTGTCCATCTTGGCCTGAGGCGTTCAGGTGTCTTCTTTGTCCAGGTACCCTGAAGCGTTTAGGTGTCCTCTCTGTCCATCTTGGCCTGAGGCGTTCAGGTGTCTTCCCTGTCCTAGCACCCTGAAGCGTTCAGGTGTCTCCTCTGTCCATCTCAGCCGAGACGTTCTGGCGTCTTCCCTGCCGGGTACCCTGAGGCGCTCAGGTGTCTTCTCCGTCCACGGTGGCTTGTAGCGTCAGGGTCGGTCCTGGTCTCTCAGCCACAGGTGTGGCCACCGTCACGGTAGTCAGCCGGTGCGTTCAGATCACTCCTCGCCGCTCGCCCTGAAAACTTCTAGGCCTCCTTCTTACCACAGTCCTTAGACTCCGCCTCCTGGCTCCCCAGTTACCCCTTCTTCCTGGTTCATGTTTCATCCACGTCTCCCTGTTTCCGCATTAGACGACACTGCGGTGTGTCCGCGCGCATCCGCGATGGTTTTTTCAGGTCCCGCGCGGCATTTTTCTCACGTCACTCCTAACTTTTCCAGTCCTCAGGGCCAGCCGGGTCGTTCCCGTCGATCCTCAGACGGTAAGGCAAGGGTGTTGATTCCACGCTCTCAGGTCTTGCAAGGTCTCTGCTATTTTGAAGCCATGTCGCAGGTCTCAGACGTCGACGACACATTGTCCCTTCCGGGTACTTCGGTCTCCAGCCAAGGCGGCCCAGTTGCCCTCCGAAGATGGACTGTGCCAAGGCTCATTGCGGAGTTGGGCAGAAGAGGTATCAGGCACCCAGCTTCAGCCAGGAAGGCCGAGCTATACCGGCTTTTGATGTCCGAGCCCAGCCCTCCTGAAAGAGAAGATCCACCCCCAGACATCCAGCAGTCCCTGGTACTGTTACAGGCCTCCTTGGATTCGCTCATCTCGTCCGTTGCCGACATCAGGACCAGGGTGGTGGACTTGGAGTCCAGAACACCGGCGTCATCCCAGGCGGTGGTCCCCATCACCGATCCCCCTCTATCTCAGCTTCCGGCTCCAGGTACGTCCCCGGCTGCTCCGGTGGTGGCTCCTGCGCACTTGGTGCCGGACCACATCAGGAGGGACATCTTGGCGGGCAAGGACGTGAATCTCGCGTCCATCCTGATTGCATCCCACGATGCCGCAGACAACAAGACCTTTGACTGCGGGGAGGTCTCGATGGTCCTTCGGGCCAAGGATGGACGTCTCAACCGCAAGCTCTCTGTACCCGAGTTTGTGTTGGCCTTCGGCCTGTTTAGAGACGTGCTCTGCTCCGCCTTTCCGGCTCGCCGGGAGGAGCTGGACACGTATCTACACAAGGTTACTGGACTTGGGCACAAGTACGGCGGCATGGCTTTCTATGATTACCACCGCTCCTTTTCAGCCAAGGCCGCCGCCGCGCTTACCCAGTTTCAGTTTTCCGTTAACTGGGCTACGCTGGACATGGAGTTGTTCTGCCAGCATTTCGCCGGTCTCCGGGCCCCCGCTTGTTCGACTTGTCAGTCGATTTTTCACTCCACAGAGTGGTGTCCTCAAACTGCCACGGCCCAACCAGACAAGGCCATGGCAGTCCCTCCTCCACTGATAAGTTGGGCAGACCCATTGTTTACCTTGGTAACAGCCAAGTTTGCAACAACTTTAACTTGGGTTCCTGTCTCTTCAGCGGTTGCAGGGCCCTGCACATCTGCTCCATCTGCTTCAGGGCTCACCCCAGGTCCACATGTCCCAAGAAGGCGTACAAGTGCCTATGACTGGCCGACTGCGACATCGACCTCCTGGCCCTCCTGTTACAGGAACATCCGGTGCCGGGATTCGTGGACTTCCTGATCACTGGCCTCTGCTCCGGCTTTGACACAGGGTTGGTGGCACTACCCCATTCCAACTGAGAGTGCGACAATCTGCAGTCAGCCAGGTCAGATTCCGCCGCTGTGCAGGAACTCCTGAATTCGGAGGTCGAGAAAGGGTTCCTCCTGGGCCCCTTCTACCAGGTTCCTTTCTCTCGCTGGCGGATCAGCCCCATAGGTTTAGTGTCCAAAAAAGAGTCAAATAAAAAACGTTTGATCTACGATCTCTCCGCCCCCCATGATTCCGTCATCCCCAGCATTAATTCACTCATTCCTTCCGAAGAATTTTCCATGAAGTATGCATCCATTGACGAAGCCATTGCCCTCATCCTTAGCGCCGGGAAAGGCGCCTGGTTGTCTAAAACTGACATAGCGGACGCCTTCAAACTGCTGCCCATCGCCCCTCACCTTTGGCAGTTCTATGGTATTAGGTGGGAGGGCAGGTTCTATTTTGCCAACAGGTTGACTTTCGGCTCTAAAAGCAGCCCGTGGTTATTCGACCAATTGGCGCAGGCTCTACACTGGATCCTGATCCATCACGGCAGCGCCCCAGCGGTCATCCATTACCTGGACGACTTTCTCCTCATAGAACCTCCGCTATGTCGGCCATCCGGGCTGCACTCCCTCCTGGAGATCTTTGCCGCCCTTTCCATCCCAATATTGCAGGGGAAGACCGCGGGGCCGGTCACTTCCATCACCTTCCTGGGTATTGTCCTGGACTCAGACAGAATGGAAGCCAGGCTTCCAGAGGCAAAGCTGTCCCAGATCCGAGAAGTCGTGGCCAGGGCCATCACCTCTTCCCAGGTGACCAAGGTCGAGCTACAGTCCATCCTGGGTCGGCTGAACTTTGCCTTAAGGGTAATGTCCCAGGGCAGGGCCTTTATTTCCCGTCTGCTCTCGCTCCTTCCCACAGCCTCCGAACCCAGCAGCATTGTCCACTTGGACAGGGCTGCCATGGCAGTCTTGCGCATGTGGGACAGCTTTCTTTCATCTTGGAACGGGGTCAGCCTGTTCGTCCCCTCATGGTCACAGTCATCTACCAGGGTGTTTTCTGATGCCGCGGCATCCCGGGGTTTCGCTGCCATTTTCGGGTCCCAGTGGTTGGCTGGCCCATGGCCTCCTCAAGTCAGCTCCGACCCTCAGTCCCTCAGTTCATCACCTTTCCTGGAATGTTATCCCATTGTGGCGGCCGCATCCGTCTGGGGTCACCTCTGGGCTAATTCCAGCGTCATGTTTATCTCTGACAGTCAGGACCTGGTGGATATCATCTCCAAAGGCCGAGCTAAGTCTGCCAGGGTCATGTCCCTGTTGCGCAAACTGGTCTGGCTTGCCATGATCTATAACTTTCATTTCTCGTGTTCCCATATTCCAGGTGCCAGCAACACGGCGGCCGATGCCTTATCGAGGTTCAATTTTCAAACCTTCTTTCAGGTATGTCCAGAAGCAGACCGGACCGGGGCCCCGATTCCCGGCTTCAGCGACCTGATGTTGGATTGAGGTCTCTGCTGGCAACCGCCAAGGACCTCGTGCACCGATCCCTCTCGGTCAACACGGCTCGCAATTACGGCACAGGTTGGAACCTCTTCCAAAAGTTTTCCAGGGACCATCCCCAACAGGATACGGCCTTCATTGAGTACATCATGGCGTTCATGGCCCATTGCCATGTCAACCTCAAACTGACACCCAGCACCATCCGTTTGTACCTAGCCGGGGCGCAACATTTCTTAGCCCTACAGAACCCAGAAGTTCGCGCGGCATTTACATCCCAAGCCGTCAAGGCCACGCTCAGGGGCATTGAGAAAAACAGTAAAGACTCCAACCCGTCCCGTCGGCCGGTCTCCGGCGAGCTATTTAGGCAGCTGTCTGCAGCCCTAGATGGCAATCCTTTTGGCCCTTCCATTAGTCTGGTCATCAAGGCCGCTATGTATCTAAGCTTCTACGGCTTCCTTCGTCCAGGAGAATTCTCAGTTTCTTCCCAGAAGACGATCTTCCTGAAGAAGAAGCAGCTATCCTGGAGCCAGGATCATCTGGTGTTAAGCCTTCCTTCCACCAAGACGTCCCAAACCGGTCCTCCCATACTGATCCGCTTCTTCAAGTCCGGAAACGCCTGGTGTCCAGTGGTGGTACTCCAACGTCTCCTTGTTTCCACACCATCTCCAGATCCAGAGTCTCCTTTGCCTCCATTCCAAGGGAAACCCCTATCCACGCCACAGTTCGTCTCACACATCAGATCCCTGGTCGCAGGGTTGGGGATGGACCCCAAAACCATATCAGGACATTCATTCCGCATCGGAGCAGCCTCAGCAGCTTCCAAGCACGGGACGCCTCCGCACGTCATCCGTCACATGGGTAGGTGGAGATCTGCCTGTTTTTCCCGGTACATCCCGGATCCGCTGACTGAAACCCGGCAGGTATTCCTTTCCTCGGTTTTGTAATACAGTTCCATCTTGCATTAAACAGCAGCACTTCTCCTACCCGGTGTCTTTTTGGCCCTCTTTTAGGCAGGCCCACGTCCCGTGGCACCAGGCACACACCAGCCACTGTCAAGCCCCCTCCTGTCACCTTACTGACCGTGGCCGCGGCCACAAATAGTTAAGGCTGCATGCAGCCTGTAATTGTGGGAGGGGCCAGGTCCCCCTTCTTAAACCCCCCTCGTCCAGCTCACCGCACCGCGCCCGCCGACTCGCACCCCCCCCCTTTTTCCCACCCCTTTCTTTCTACTCTCCCTAGGGTTGGCCCTCTTTTAGGCAGGCCCACGTCCCGTGGCTCCAGGCACACACCAGCCACTGTCAAGCCCCCTCCTGTCACCTTACTGACCGTGGCCGCGGCCACAATTAGAGATGAGCAAATGAATTCTAAATTAAATTGATTTGTTACGGATTTCACAGAAATTCTTCTGCAAATGACCGTTTCACTGCGAAAATGTGAGGGATACAGGACAGAGAAGATGATGATGGAGGATCACATGAACCTGGGACCCACCAAAATTGACTAGCAGACAGTCTGTGAGCCAATCAGGGGGTAGGATATTGGCAGGTCCTTCAGCTCTGTGCTGTGTGTAAAGCATAGATGCCATTCTGAGCTCAGCCTTCCTTGTGAGAGGACGGGTGTTCGCTTTCTCTGTCAGACACTAATTACAGACACAAGCCAGCCATATTGGGGTGTTGCGAGGGTAGTTTAGGGATATATTTAGTTAGGTAGATATAATTAATAGGTAGAAAAGCTGGAGTTTTATCAGAAAGGGAAACCATAGGGTGAGAGCTCTGTGTGTGTTTGTGTGTGTATGTGTGTGTGTGTTTTTACAGTGGGGCAGCTTCTGGCAAGTGGAAAGCTGTTTAAAATCCTGCAGTCCTTGCACAAACATCCTTTTTTTCTGTGTATCAGCAGCCAGCCTTTTTTTTTCAAACCTACAGTTCATAAGGGTTTTATATACATATTCCCAGCACCCTCAGGAGCATACATCTAGCTGGATATGCCCGATTCTTTCTAGAAATCAGTTGTCTTCCCTCTCAGCGGGTATAAAAAAGGCCCCCATTTTGGACCGGTAGCGAGGGTCCAATAAGGTGGAGAGCCAGAAGTCATCCCTCTGTCGAATGGTGACAATTCGGCTGTAACTACCCAAGCAAGTGAGCATGCAGCGGGCCATTTGCGCAAGTGACTCGAAGGGACTTCCTGCCTTCATCTCCACTGTATACTTCCACTGTGTGTCTGGGTCCTCTGCCTCATCTTCCTCATCGCCCTGCAGCTCCTCTGGCTGCTCCAATGTCCTCCTCCTCCTCCTGTTCAGCCCCCACAGGGCTCATGTGGCCATGAGATCTAGGCGCCACGACTCCAGTCCCCTGACCAGCCAGATTTACTAGCATCTGTTCCAGGACAATAAGCAGTGGAATGACATCATTCATCCAGTAGTCCTGGCGTCTGACAAATAATGTGGCCTCCTCAAAGGGCCGGAGCAAACGGTAGGTGTCACACATGAATTGCCACTGGCTAATATCAAAGTTACACAGGGGAGTACTCCTATCCGCTTGAATCATCAGGAAATCATTTATGGCCTTTCTCTGTTCGTACAGTCGGTCCAACATATGGAGACTGGAATTCCAACGGGTGAAAACATCGCATATCAGCCTATGTTGGGGGATGCCGTTCTGCCGCTGCAGCTCAAGGAGGGTGTGCTTTGCGGTTTACGACTGGCTGAAGTGCATGCAAAGTTTCCTGGCCATTTTTAGGATGTCTTGCAGATGGGTGGAAGACTTCAGAACCGCTTGACAACCAGATTGAACACGTGTGCTATGCAGGGCGCATGGCTCAGCCCTCCTTGACGCAGCGCCGACACAATGTTCTTGCCGTTGTCATTTCTCTGAAGGGTGCAGAGTCCACCACTTGGAAAGAGAGGGACGGCAGCACCAGCAATTTGGACAGGAGCATGTTCAGCTTCTGCACGGTGATGGATTGCTGACAGAATGACTGATGAGGAGTAAGAGGAGGAGGAGCAGGAGCATCAGGACCAGCAGATGATGGGAAGGAGAGACAGCTTCCTTCTGCTGAGGTGGTGGAGCTTTGACTGCCTGAAACTGGGTGCGTGCTAGTGGGCGATGCAGCGGTTGCTGCCACAGGCTGGACCACCACATGGAAGCCACAGTTCCCCAAGGCCACTTTATGGCGACGCTGCATATGTTGACGCAGGGCCATAGTGCCAACATTGGCACCCTGGCCACGCTTCACCTTCTGCCCACAGATTCTACATATGGCCACGTTTACCTCCTCTGGCGGCTTGACAAAAACTGCAACACCGCCGAGTAGGTGATTTTACCCCCAACACTATGCACTTACTGACTGCTAACGCCGCTGCTTCCTTGAACCCTTGCACTGCTACTTCCCGGGCAGGTAGGCTCCCGCGAAGCGGTTGGTCTATCCTGGGCACGTTTGGTTACTGACCTCCCACTGCTGGCACCCTGCTGACTACAGCTCACGCTAGCGACTTGCTGGCTCCGCCGCTGGCTCACGGGCAAGCTGCCACCCTTTTCTCCTGATGATGATAAAGCCCTTTCGTCACCCGTCTCCCAAGTGCAATCTGCTACATCATCATCATCAAGTACTGTTGGGTCAGGAGCCTAATCGCTCGCAACACGAGCTCCCACACCAATCTCCTCATCACAAATTACCCGTCTAGCGGCGGATGTCTCCTCCAGATCTTGGCTGGGCAGTAGCTGCTGACTCTCCTCTACTAGCTCTTCCTCGCTGAAAGGTGGAGCCGAGCCTATGGCATATAATACTCTGGCCAACTAAGCATCGTGTCAGAGTAACCCACCGACTCTTGGCTGGGGGTGTCTGATGTCAGTTGGGACGAAGTGGATGACCGAGTGAACCATTCAAGAACTGTTGGGTTGCTGGTCAAGACACGACTGCTAGATGACACCGGGAGCTCAGGCCTCTCGCTGCGACCCCTGCTGCCACGCCCCCTTACTCTGCTGCGACCTCTGCCTGTGTAAGCCGTGTACAAGGATGGGCTCTTCAGGATATAGAATTTTACTAGTGTTGGGCGCAAATATTCGAATAGCGAATATTAATCGCGAATATTGGCACTTCGAGAATTCGTGAACATTTAGAATAAAGTGATATATATTCGGAATTTCAAATATTCTAGATTTTTTTTTCATCAGTAACCCCCCTTCTTGCTTGTGGGCCAATGAGAAGGCTGCAATGTCTTTGACTGAGCTTAGCAACATCCCTAGCAGCCAATAGGAAGGTTGCCTACCTCTTACTATATAAGAACCTCCACGGCAGCCCTTGTATGCAGTATTTTGCAGATCTGAGAGAGACAGCAGTGTTATTGCTGTGCTCTCTGCTTTCCTGTGTCATTACATTAGATAGTTAGTTAGCTTATATACACTGCTCAAAAAAATAAAGGGAACACTTAAACAACACAATGTAACTCCAAGTCAATCACACTTCTGTGAAATAAAACTGTCCACTTAGGAAGCAACACTGAGTGACAATCAATTTCACATGCTGTTGTGCAAATGGGATAGACAACAGGTGGAAATTATAGGCAATAAGCAAGACACCCCCAATAAAGGAGTGGTTCTGTAGGTGGTGACCACAGACCACTTCTCAGTTGCTATGCTTCCTGGCTGATGTTTTGGTCACTTTTGAATGCTGGCGGTGCTTTCACTCTTGTGGTAGCATGAGACTGAGTCTACAACCCACACAAGTGGCTCAGGTAGTGCAGCTTATCCAGGATGGCACATCAATGTGAGCTGTGGCAAGAAGGTTTGCTGTGTCTGTCAACGTAGTATCCAGAGCATGGAGGCGCTACCAGGAGACAGGCCAGTACATCAGGAGACGTGGAGGAGGCCGTAGGAGGGCAACAACCCAGCAGCAGGACCGCTACCTCCGCCTTTGTGCAAGGAGGAACAGGAGAAGCACTGCCAGAGCCCTGCAAAATTACCTCCAGCAGGCCACAAATGTGCATGTGTCTGCTCAAACGGTCAGAAACAGACTCCATGAGGGTGATATGAGGGCCCGACATCCACAGGTGGGGGTTGTGCTTACAGCCCAACACCGTGCAGGACGTTTGGCATTTGCCAGAGAACACCAAGATTGGCAAATTCGCCACTGGCGCCCTGTGCTCTTCACAGATGAAAGCAGGTTCACACTGAGCACATGTGACAGACATGACATAGTCTGGAGATGCCGTGGAGAACGTTCTGCTGCCTGCAACATCCTCCAGCATGACCGGTTTGGCATTGGGTCAGTAATGAAGTGGGGTGGCATTTCTTTGGAGGGCCGCACAGCCCTCCATGTGCTCACCAGAGGTAGCCTGACTGCCATTAGATACCGAGATGAGATCCTCAGACCCCTTGTGAGACCATATGCTGGTGCGGTTGGCCCTGGGTTCCTCCTAATGCAAGACAATGCTAGACCTCATGTGGCTGGAGTGTGTCAGCAGTTCCTGCAAGACGAAGGCATTGATGCTATGGACTGGCCCGCCCGTTCCCAAGACCTGAATCCAATTGAGCACATCTGGGACATCATGTCTCGCTCTATCCACCAATGTCACGTTACACCACAGACTGTCCAGGAGTTGGCAGATGCTTTAGTCCAGGTCTGGGAGGAGATCCCTCAGGAGACCGTCCGCCACCTCATCAGGAGCATGCACAGGCATTGTAGGGAGGTCATACAGGCACGTGGAGGCCACACACACTACTGAGCCTCATTTTGACTTGTTTTAAGGACATTACATCAAAGTTGGATCAGCCTGTAGTGTGTTTTTCCACTTTAATTTTGAGTGTGACTCCAAATCCAGACCTCCATGGGTTGAAAAATGTGATTTCCATTTTTTTTATTTTTGTGTGATTTTGTTGTCAGCACATTCAACTATGTAAAGAACAAAGTATTTCAGAAGAATATTTAATTAACTCAGATCTAGGATGTGTTATTTTTGTGTTCCCTTTATTTTTTTGAGCAGTGTATATAATACAGATAGTTAGTGGGAGATAGTCAGTGTAGGTTAGATAGTGATATAGTGTAGCTGATTCTGCTGTCTATACATACATGCTACATACATAGTGCTGTATGTATGTATGCTACATACAGTGGGGGAAATAATTATTTGACCCCTCACTGATTTTGTAAGTTTGTCCAATGACAAAGAAATGAAAAGTCTCAGAACAGTATCATTTCAATGGTAGGTTTATTGTAACAGTGGCAGATAGCACATCAAAAGGAAAATCGAAAAAATAACTTTAAATAAAAGATAGCAACTGATTTGCATTTCATTGAGTGAAATAAGTATTTGAACCCCTACCAACCATTAAGAGTTCTGGCTCCCACAGAGTGGTTAGACACTTCTACTCAATTAGTCACCCTCATTAAGGACACCTGTCTTAACTAGTCACCTGTATAAAAGACACCTGTCCACAGAATCAATCAATCAAGCAGACTCCAAACTCTCCAACATGGGAAAGACCAAAGAGCTGTCCAAGGATGTCAGAGACAAAATTGTAGACCTGCACAAGGCTGGAATGGGCTACAAAACCATTAGCAAGAAGCTGGGAGAGAAGGTGACAACTGTTGGTGCGATTGTTCGAAAATGGAAGGAGCACAAAATGACCATCAATCGACCTCGCTCTGGGGCTCCACGCAAGATCTCACCTCGTGGGGTGTCAATGGTTCTGAGAAAGGTGAAAAAGCATCCTAGAACTACACGGGAGGAGTTAGTTAATGACCTCAAATTAGCAGGGACCACAGTCACCAAGAAAACCATTGGAAACACATTACACCGCAATGGATTAAAATCCTGCAGGGCTCGCAAGGTCCCCCTGCTCAGGAAGGCACATGTGCAGGCCCGTCTGAAGTTTGCCAATGAACACCTGAATGATTCAGAGAGTGACTGGGAGAAGGTGCTGTGGTCTGATGAGACCAAAATAGAGCTCTTTGGCATTAACTCAACTCGCTGTGTTTGGAGGAAGAAAAATGCTGCCTATGACCCCCAAAACACCGTCCCCACCGTCAAGCATGGGGGTGGAAACATTTTGCTTTGGGGGTGTTTTTCTGCTAAGGGCACAGGACAACTTATTCGCATAAACGGGAAAATGGACGGAGCCATGTATCGTGAAATCCTGAGCGACAACCTCCTTCCCTCTGCCAGGAAACTGAAAATGGGTCGTGGATGGGTGTTCCAGCACGACAATGACCCAAAACATACAGCAAAGGCAACAAAGGAGTGGCTCAAGAAGAAGCACATTAAGGTCATGGAGTGGCCTAGTCAGTCTCCGGACCTTAATCCAATCGAAAACCTATGGAGGGAGCTCAAGCTCAGAGTTGCACAGAGACAGCCTCGAAACCTTAGGGATTTAGAGATGATCTGCAAAGAGGAGTGGACCAACATTCCTCCTAAAATGTGCGCAAACTTGGTCATCAATTACAAGAAACGTTTGACCTCTGTGCTTGCAAACAAGGGTTTTTCCACCAAGTATTAAGTCTTTTTTTGTTAGAGGGTTCAAATACTTATTTCACTCAATGAAATGCAAATCAGTTGCTATCTTTTATTTAAAGTTATTTTTTCGATTTTCCTTTTGATGTGCTATCTGCCACTGTTACAATAAACCTACCATTGAAATGATACTGTTCTGAGACTTTTCATTTCTTTGTCATTGGACAAACTTACAAAATCAGTGAGGGGTCAAATAATTATTTCCCCCACTGTACATACATACATTCATAGTGCTGTAATGTCACAAGTTTAAAACAATACTTAGTGCACCAATCACTAATAAGTAGTCAGACCTGTTAAAATGTGAAGTTGCACGTATTGCGCTAAAATATTTGCATCATTAGTGCCGATTTTGCAATCGCGAATATAATAGAGCACTCTATCTGCATATAAAGCTATTGTAATGTTCTGCCATGCCAACCCTTTTCTCCAGTCTCAGGAAACTTCTAGCAGCTTGAAAAATGTAGCTATAATGACCCACGCCTGTATTTCGCGTGCATTACGCAAATATTACATTGCCGATTTTTTACGATCAAGAAAATGATCTCAAATTCGCGAATATATGACAAATATTCTACCAAATATTTGTGAAGTATCGCAAATTTGAATATTGCCCCTGCCGCTTATCACAAAATTTACTAACACGTGGTAATAAACACATAATAAATACATACACCAAGCCCAAAGGCTGAGACCCCTGTGTTGCACAGCACAGCACCCTCTGATGGGTGCCAGAGGAAATTTTGCGGTAATTGTACTGATGGGCACAATTAAAATTGCCTCGCCGTACCTATTATTACCCTGAAGCAAACACAAACAATTGTTTGGGTGCTTAGTACGTGTTAGCCTGTGGTGCAACACAAAAGTTTACAATCTTACCGTGCTCTATAGTATTCCCCCTTTCCTAACTAGTCCGGTAGCACGTGCCTGAGTATTACTCCTGAGCAAAACGCTGAACTGGATTGAGTTCGTGGGGGTGTTTATTAGCTCTCAAATGTGCAATGTCCATTTAAGTAATGGAGTTCTTGTGGTAACAGTAGCAACACTTTAGGCCTGACACAAAGCAGAGACCCTAACTAGCTAATTACAGGCCTGGTCTCAGTCTCTAGGCGCCAACACTGCAGTGAGGTGTGTGCAGGATCTTACCGACCCGGGTCTGCTCTTTATCCACTGATAACTCTGAACTGAACAACCAGTTTTTCCAGCAAACATGAGATCCCGCAAGGTATGCAGCTTTGTTCCAAAGCTCTTATCAGTCTTCTTGGAAACAATCCTTATTTCTCTGGACAGGATCTGGGTCTTGGACAGCGATCAGCTTAGCTTAGCTGCCGCTGTGGTCACTGAGGGGTTCTCATACTCCATCAGATCCTCTGCTCACACACAGCTCCTTAGTCTCATCTAGCTTCTAAGATGGCTGCTGCTTCTTCTAGCACGTTCTCAAACCCCACCTCCTTTGAATATTTAAATATCTGTAGTCTATTAGCTGTGTTTAAGAAACAGCGGCATCTTGTGGCCAAACAGTAGAATATGAGTTCTGATCATTTAACTTAATCCACACACAAGCAGTGTTCAAACAATGAGAGCTGTTTCTGAATCTCACACCTGCGCCAGAAACATTTAGGCCTATGCCACTCCCCTGTGCAGGGCCTGGCAGTTCTCTGACATACTGTTAGATAAAATAATCAAATGTTACATCAAATATTTTTTATTTCGACACTAATACACAGCAAACAGGGCTTTAGAATATATCACTGCCCTACTAAACGTCATTTAGACCTAATTATTTTCTACTTTTACACAACACAAAAGGCTTTTCAACAGATAAGTGCAACATTGAAAGGCGAATATATTTCTATTTCGCCACTAATACACGGCAAACAGGGCTTTAGAATATATCACTGAACCGCTGAACGGCAATTAGGCCCTAATTTTTTTCTACTTTTTCAGAACACAGAAGGCTTTTCAACAGATAAGTGCAACGCTGAACGTCAAATATTATTTTATTTCGCCCCTAATACACGGCAAACAGGTCTTTAGAATATATCACTGCACCGCACAAGGGCAAATATATTTTTATTTCGCCAGTAATACACTGCAAACAGGGCTTTAGAATATATCACTGCACCGCTGATCGGCAATTAGGCCCTAATTTTTTTCTACTTTTACATAACACAAAAGGGTTTTTAACAGATAAGTGCAACGCTGAACGGCAAATATATTTTTATTTTGCCACTAACACACTGCAAACAGAGCTCTAGAATATATCACTGCACCGCTGAATGGCAATTAGGCCCTAATTTTTTCAACTTTTACACAACACAAAAGGCTTTTCAACAGATAAGCGCAACACTGAACGGCGAATATATTTTTATTTTGCAACAAATACACGGCAAACAGGGCTTTAGAATATATCACTGCACCGCACAAAGACAAATATATTTTTATTTTGCCACTAATACATGGCAAAAAGGGCTTTACAACATATAACTGCACCGCACAAGGGCAAATAAGACGTAGTATAGAAATATTTCCTTGCAATAAACCCTGTTAATGGCTGTATCAAACAGCACTTGCACCCCAATAACAAGAACGGTTTGCTGGAATTACAGAGCTTTATAATGGCAATTTGGAGCCCCAGTCAGTGCAGCAAGGTATAATAGGATTGTTCCTATTACCCAGTCTGTAACCTCCCCTACTGAACCCTCTTCTACACAAATGCTGTGGAACGATTTCTCCCTATCCTTTCCCTGCTCTTATAAATAGTTTTTTCACCACAATAAAGTCTTTCCTATCACTGTCCCTAGCTCCTGCTGACGTCTGTCCCTTCACTAAGTACACTGGTGAATGGCAGAATCCATGATGGCTGCCGCTATTTATAGGGCTGTGACATCACAGGGCTGTCTGGCTGCTGATTGGCTGCATGCATGGCATTATTGGTGATCCCGCCTTCCCAGAGTTCCTTTCTCCATGTCCTCACACATGCAGCAGCCATTTTAGGAAAAAATGTGATTCGTTACCACGAAGCGTAAGGAAATTCAGCTTTAGTGCGAATCTGATTTTTCCTGAAATTCGGATAGAATTTCACTTCATCAGCTTCGATTTGGTTATCTCTATTTGCTACCATTTAAAATTGTGCAGTTCAACACATTGTACTGCATTCGTAAACCGGTTTAATTCCACACACTGCACTGCATTAGTACATCGATAAACTGGCCATTTTAATTCAACGCATTTTACTGTGTTAATATACCATCCAGTTTAGTTCAATGCATTGTACTGCATCAATGTAACAGTTTAATTAAAAGCTTTTTACTGCGTTAATATACTGTCCAGATTAATTTAATGCATTGTACAGTATCAATATTACCAGTTTATGTTAAGGGGTTGTCCGGGTTCAGAGCTGAACCCGGACATACCCTTATTTTTACCCAGGCAGCCTTCCTGAGGCTAGCATCAGAACATCTCATGCTCCGATGCGCTCCCTTGCCCTGCACTAAATCGCGCAGAGCAAGGTCTCTTTTGTTTTCAATAACACACTGCCGGGCGGAAACTTCCGCCTGGCAGTGTGTTCGGTGAAGTCACTGGCTCTGATGGGCGGGCTTTAGCATTGCCCTAGCCATTTTACTGGCTAGGGCAGTGGTGGGTAAACTTTTTTGTCAACTGAGCCAAATATCGCCAAAACCACGATTGAAATTTCTTTCGAGAGCCACATTTTTAAAACCTAAAATATTGCGTCAACAGTACCAGTGAGGACTATTAGGGCTCATGCACACGAACGTGTGCCCGCCGTTGCCATATTGCAGGCCGCATACGACGGGTCCGCAATACACGGGCACTGGCCGTGTGCAGCCCGCATCATGGACCCATTCACTTCAATGGGTCCAGGATCCGGGATATGAGTGCTACAGTGTGCTTCCGTGGTGCTTCTGGCTGTGCCTCCCCACCGCAAAAAGGTAGCGCATGCACTACTTTTTTGCTTTGTGGAGGCACAGCCAGAAGCACCACGGAAGCACACTGTAGCACTCCTATCCCATTGTAGACATGCCTATTCTTGTCCGCATCACGGACAAGAATAGGACAACGGAGCAAAGGATGCGGACAGCACACAGAGTGCTGTCCGCATCTTTTGCGGCCCCATTAAAGTGAATAGGTGCGCACCCGAGCCGCAAAAACTGCGGCTTGGATGCGGACCACAACTACGGTCGTGTGCATGAGGCCTAAGTGACAGAGTGGAAAATTAAAGTCCCGTGCCTCGTGATTTTCAAGTCAGAATGTGGATGGCTGTAATAGTGCAAACAGCAGTAGCAGCACGGTCAGCACCACACATATGGCCAGTTAGTGGTAGCAGCAGCAGGCCACAGTTCTCGCAAACACTGATTATTATTGAGGACAGAGAGGATGACATTGGGCACTGGATGGTTCACTCCTCTTCTCAGTCAAAGCAGGATGATGTTTATGTCACCTCTGAGTTTGACATTGTGCCTTTGAGACAGAGATCACAGCATTCCTTTTGCTCCTCCTTCTTGTGGCCCCAGAAAAGCATTTCATTTGCATCATCCCTGTCTTCACTGTCCTGTCCTAGTGGGGTGCCTTTTTTTTCCTAGGAAGAGCCAACAGCCCATGTGCTATGGAAGATGGCAGGCCGGTATACTACAGGCCCCAAAAATTAAGCATTCAGCGTACATAAAAGAACAAGTAAGTATGCGGCTGGAGGTAGATTACATGGTCATTGGATATTAATTTTCCAGCAGGCCAGTGTACTATAGGCCCCAAAAATTATGCATTCAGCTTACATAAAAGAACAAGTAAGTATGTGGCTATAGGTAGATTACACGGTCATTGGATATCAATTTTCCAGCAGGCCAGTGGACTACAGGCCCCAGAAATTATTCATTCAGCGTACATAAAAGAACAAGTAAGTATGCGGCTTGAGGTAGATTACACGGATATTGGACATCAATTTTCTAGCAGGCCAGTGGACTACAGGCCCCAAAGATTATGCATTCAGCGTACAGAAAAGAACAAGTAAGTATGTGGCTGGAGGTAGAATACACGGTCATTGGATATCAATTTGCCAGCAGCCCGGTGTACTACAGGCGCCAAAAATGATGCATTCATCGTACATAAAAGAACAAGTAAGTATGCGGCTTGAGGTAGATTACACGGTCATTGGATATGAATTTTCCAGCAGGCCAGTGTACTATAGGCCCCAAAAATTATGCATTCAGCGTACATAAAAGAACAAGTAAGTATGTGGCTGTAGGTAGATTACACGGTCATTTGATATCAACTTTCCAGCAGGCCAGTGGACTACAGGTCCCCAAAAATTATTCATTCAACGTACATAAAAGAACAAGTAAGTATGCGGCTTGAGGTAGATTACACGGTCATTGGACATCTTTTTTCAAGCAGGCCAGTAAACTACAGGCCCCAAAAATTATGCATTCAGCGTACAGAAAAGAAGAAGTAAGTATGTGGCTGGAGGTAGAATACACGGTCAATGGATATCAATTTGCCAGCAGGCTGGTGTACTATAGGCGCCAAAAATTATGCATTCAGCGTACATAAAAGAACAAGTAAGTATGCGGCTTGAGGTAGATTACATGGTCATTGGATATGAATTTTCCAGCAGGCCAGTGTACTATAGGCCCCAAAAATTATGCATTCAGCGTACATAAAAGAACAAGTAAGTATGTGGCTGGAGTTATATTACAGTCATTAGATATCAATTTTCCAGCAGACCAGTGAACTACAGTCCCCAAAAATTATGCCTTCAGCGTACAGAAAAGAACAAGTAAGTATGTGGCTGGAGGTAGAATACACGGTCATTGGATATCAATTTTCCAGCAGGTCGTTATACTACAGGCCCCAAAAATTATGCATTCAGCGTACATAAAAGAACAAGTAAGTATGCGGCTTGAGGTAGATTACACGGTCATTGGATATCAATTTTCCAGCAGGCCAGTGGACTACAGGCCCCAAAAATTATGCATTCAGCGTACATAAAAGAACAAGTAAGTATGTGGCTGGAGGTAGAATACACGGTCATTAGACATCAATTTTCTAGCAGGCCAGTGTACTACAGGCCCCAAAAATTATGCATTCAGCATACATAAAAGAACAAGTAAGTATGTGGCTGGAGTTAGATTACACGGTCATTGGACATCAATTTTCCAGCAGGCCAGTGTACTACAGGCCCCAAAAATTATGCATTCAGCGTACATAAAAGAAGAAGTATGTATGTGGCTGGAGGTCTATGGATATCAATTTTACTAAAGACCAGTACAAATACAGGTCAAATACATATGTTTAA